>NC_051184.2:19967852-20267852 GCF_013339695.2 Rhipicephalus sanguineus
AATGGCAATAGGGCTAAAATTATGGAACGGTACTACCCCCTTGGACCATGAAAGGGCAGGTAACATTCAACCTCTTCATGCCCATTTGGACGATTCATTCATTACTTCCTTCCAACGTTCTTACATTGTTTCCTTCCTTATGACTTCCAACATTCTTTTTCTCTTCGTTCGTTCATTCCTTCATTCGTTATTGCCTCCCACATTTCTCTCATTTCTTCACTGCTTCCTTCTTTCCTTAGTTTCTTTTTTTAAGGCCTGCTTTGCGCTAGTAGATGAGCTGTGCTGCAGCTGTATATAAACGCTCACGCAGTGCTGGTGATCTGCAGCTTCTACTGCACTGCGTTCCACTATTGAGCGCCTGTCTCATCCTTGATTGCACAAAAACAAGAACGGATGTGTATTTTCTTTTTAAAAAAAAAATAGATGTTACTACACGCCGAGGCACTTTGCCGCCGCCGCAATTCTTTCGACATCTTGAACTGCGAAACTTCGTGAGTGTGTCTTCTTTGTCGTCCGTGTTTTTTTCGTTGCGCAGTCGTTCTGGAGTTAGGAATTACCAACTTGCCCAAAATGCTGCTCTCATCTAATTCGAGGCTTTCCACTGAAACCATTGCCATTCAGCAGGATGCCCGTTTCACCTCTCAACTCGTTAGTTTCAGACAGGATAAAAAGCAGAAAATAAAGAAACGGTATTGCGTTTCGGCTAAGATAACGCAGTCATTGTTCCGACACCCACGTGCAGCGTACGGAGGCTTTCAATGTTTGCAGTGTACAAACCTATCTTATACATATTCGTAACTACGCAAGAAGCGCTAGCAATGTGATTCTTCATACAGATGAACCTCGTTATAACGAAACAGTATCGGGACCGTAAATTAGTTCGTTATATCCGATTATCGTAGCAACGGTAGAGGTAAAAATTGGCTTTAACAAATCAGCAATCGGGCTCGCACAAAAATCCTAGATACAAAAAAGCATTATTCCAGTCTTCAAACCCAATAAAAACGAGGTAACACTAGCCTGCATCCTTGCGGCGCTTCAATTTTCCACTCGTACGCTGGTACAACCAATCAAATGCAGTTTTTTTTCTTTCTTTGCGCCGGTTGGCCAGAATTTCCTCCGCTTTTTCAAGCTATTACAAAAAAATGTGGTTGTAAACTTTCTTTCACCAATTCCTTTGCTTCTTAAATACCTTTAGAGTTTTGAGCCTCGCGCGAACCAAATATTTCTTCGTCACAGCCCACGTCGCAGCGGCTCTGGCGTTTTAGGCTTCGTTATAAAATGAATGTCACTGAAATGAAGCACGACCAATCAAAGTCTACTTAATTCGCTATAACCAATATTTCGCTATATCAGTGTTCTTTATAACGAGGTTAAACTAGTTCTACATATCCCTAAAGTTCCATGTAGCAGACCACGCTCCACCCCTAAGCTCATTGCAACACCCGTAGCTTCCGTGAGACTGCACGCATTTGTCGGGATGCAAATGCGCCCTATGTACGATATCAATGCGCCTACTAGAAAAACACAGGGTCGCTTCAAAATGAATCTTCGAAATATTCGCTACCGCGAGTGCGCGCATATGCTCGAGGTTTCAAGAGGGGCGGGCAGGCACGCATTACATAACGAGTTAGAAGCGCGCGCATTAGGCTCCTTGTGTTATGTTTCCGTAATGGCCCACCACAGCGTCTTGAGGGAACTAGGTTAACGGCCATCGCCATATACCACTGTTGCCGAGTCGGTGCCAGAGTCCCGGTCGCGCTAACGTTGTATTATCGTCTGCTCCACACGCGTCGTCTGCTATACTTCTGCTTCCTTTGCTTCAGCGAAGGCAGTGTATTTCGATTGGAGATCTGTCCTCCGTGTAGTCGTTCCCATTATTTCCAGCACTCGAACATTCTTACGCCTATTTTCTACGAGCCTGCAAAAGATTGATGGATGAGTTTCGGAAGCATTGACCGACTTCCACACTTTACTTTCACCATTTTTCTTTATCTTTATGTTGCTCGTTCTTTACAGCATAGGAAAGAGCGTAGTCCGTACAAAGGCGACTGGGGGCCTGATCTAGTGCCCAGGTACATGTACAACGTAAATGGCGGC
The DNA here is from genome assembly GCF_013339695.2 of Rhipicephalus sanguineus. Lineage (NCBI taxonomy): Eukaryota > Metazoa > Arthropoda > Arachnida > Ixodida > Ixodidae > Rhipicephalus > Rhipicephalus sanguineus. The sequence continues at coordinate 19,969,953 of NC_051184.2, forward strand.
GTTGCAAGTTATACGCGCGACGAAGCACACACGTACGCACACGTGGGAGCACAAATTTCCTTAACTGCCACCCCACGGCTCTATATCTCAAGTTCTTTCGAAGTTTTCCGTAAGCTCCGGCCATCGGTCTTGGCTTACGCAACGCAGCATGGACGTGTGTAAGGCACGTCGTCCTGTGCATTGTCCGGAATATTGCTCAAGTCACAGTGTTTGTCGCAGGAATGACGCTTTCTTCTCCAGACGTTTACGGACGATTTCGTTCTTGCAGTGATTCTAGAAAGTAGATGAGGTTGGAGTTAAGTGAATAAAAGAAGTTACGACAAGATAACGGCTCTCGCAACGAAGACATTTGTTCATGGTTAATTACTGCGTCCAAAGAAACGCCTGAAGAAGCTTTTTTTTTCTTTCCTTCTCGGAAAAAAAGTGAGTAATGCGCGCTGTTGTAGTAGGCGTCTAAAAAAAATTTTTAGTCCAGTGAGTATGCAGGCAAGAAACAAGCGGAAGAGGACCTAAGTGGCTAAGTAGAAGAAATAATAACGGCAGTGAGCGATAAACAATGCCACTAAACCGACAGACAGTAGGCATTTTTCACTAAGCCTATCAACGCCTCGTTAGGGTAAAGTACGCATGAAAGAATGATGGCCTATTGCACTTTAATGAAAATTACAGTCGTAAAACAGAATGAGGAGGTGACCCTAATCCCTGACCTATGTGGCTCGCACCTCGGCGTTCCTTAGGCGTTCCTGTGCCCTGGAGACTTCCTAGGGCTAGCTGTGTTTCGCGCGCTGCCGAATACAGACCCCCCCCCCCCGCTCACACTCAGAATTTCTTTATACAATTGCACTTGCATTTGACACATACGCAGACACACACGGGGATAAACATCTCGCCCTCTCTCTTACCCACGAAATGAAATCTTCGCTACGCCTTTGACCATCAACTTCAAGTTTCAACTAACTCCTTTGTCGAATGCATCGTCTGATCTTTTGTTTAAGAAGGTGGCCCACTAAAACCGTCAGGCGCACCACTCTGTGCGTCGCCTACACTTTAGTATGATCAGATCGACGAAACTGCTTCGACATATACCTATACACGCGTATACGTCATGGCGACAGCAGACGTGCGCACGTCGCCAAACGTGCCGCCTCGCCACAGTGCCCCCTCTTTCGGCGAAACACTGCCAAAACGGCTCACTATACAGTGTACATGTCTAAGGCACTTAGCCCTATACGCGCAGTGGCGCAAGTCCTTCGAGGAAAACCCCCCCGAACAATGAGCCGTGTGCTCCATTTTGATCGTTTGCTTGCTTGCCAGTCTCCCCTTGCTGTCTCGTTCTCAGCGTTTCCTATTTCGACAGAACCTTCGCCCAACTATGCCTGAGTGCGTTTATGGACGTCTTCCTTCTTTCTTCTGGTCCTTTACAAAATGGCGGAAGGCCAAGGCCTTTATTGCGACCGTCGCGGGGTTTTTGTTGCCTCTTTTTGTTTTATTTGCTTTTTTTTTCTTTCAGAGCGTGAGACCCCTTGCACACGGAGGTCATTGCATGAGCAGAGGAGTCTTAAAGGGACATTCCATTCCGTGTGAGGAGAGCAAAATGGGTAAAAAAAAGTTGAAAAAAGAAAAAAAAAATGTCGCTAGGTGTCACCGTTTGAAGCGTGGAATTCCCGTTTAGGAAAGACCGAACTTTACAAAGTTTAGCATATTGCGTGTTTTTTTTTTTCGGCCACTAACCGATTAACCTACAAAACCTGATGTTACAGGGCAAATAATATATACACAGACAAACTTTCAATGATACCGCTCCATGCTCTTGCGGATCCCCCGTTTCTTCTTTTTTTAATATAGTTTGAATAAGATTAATGAAAGATTGAGGTCTCATAGTTTCTAATAAATTGTATAAATTTTTAACGTCTTATCATTCATTTCCACAATTCCATTTAGAAGCCAGAGGCGTGCTCAGGGTTCCCTCAGGGGCGGGGCCAAGGGCGGGGCCAAGTTTCATCGCAGCCCCCCCCCCCCCCCCCCCTGAGCGAGTCCGAAAGAGAACACGCTTCACAATTAATGAAAAAATGAAAATGAAGCGATGGCGGGCTCTTCACAAGGGCCTGCCTTTGGTCCCTGGCTTTCCGGAAGTAAAGATGGAAATTGAACAGTTCTTGAAATGCAGCATCATCGGCCTTCGGCTGCCATGCATTATGGTCAAAAACCAGCGTGCCACCATAATCCTGCTCTTAAAAATGACGGGATAGGTTTAACTGAGAAAAAGTATAGGACATACTTTGTATGGGACAGACTGCCCTGCCGTGCGCATGCCTATGTTAGAAACTATACTCATAACTTACCGTGTACTGTCCCCGAACTTTGGGATCTGTTCCCTCCAGGTCGTCGCGTCTATCAATAGATCGATCCCTTCAATTGATTCCTCTTCGTATCTAATACTGAGGTGTACGTATCACAACAGTGTATCTTTAACCTTACCTAACAACGCCCGTTGTCGTATGCCTGTACATCGAGGGTCGCATAAGGGGACCCCATTTACGTCAAAACGATGCTGTAATAACTTAAACGCCGCGCAAGTGAGAAACCCCGCGCGCGTGGATAGCACACAGCGGACACAAGAGGGCGCTTCAGGAATTCGCGACCTCGAGGAATTCGAGGAATGCTGCAATTTTGAAGCACAGAGCTTTATGGCGATACAATAGGTACGAGGTGCTTCGAGGGCTGTGGAAGGGTGTGATGGTCCCGGGGCTTACATTTGGGAACTCAGTAGTGTGCATGAAGTCAGAGTTACAATCAGGAATGGATGTAAATCAAAGGACGGTGGGCCGCCTCGCGTTGGGCGCTCACGGGAAGACGACAAATGAGGCTGTAAAGGGTGAAGCTCAGAGCAAAATGAGATTCGAAGAGAGGCTGAGGAAAATGAAGAACAATAGATGGGCAGAGAAGGTTTTCAGGTATTTGTATAGAAAAAGCGTTGACACGCAGTGGAGAAAAAGAACTAGGAAGCTCATCAGTAAATATACGGCTAGCAGTACGGGCGATATGGCAACAAGGAGCATTAAGCGGAAGGTCAGAGAGGCGGAGAGGACTTATTGGATGGCAGCGATGGAAAAGAAGCCGGCTCTGAGTAACTACCGAAAGGGAAAAAACGAAATAAGGAGGGAAAGGTTTTATGATAATTCAAGGGGAAGCGCTTTACTGTTTGAAGCAAGGTCGGGCTGCCTTAGAACGCGTAGTTATAAAGAGAGATTCAGTAACGAAGAAGAACAATGTACATGCTGCGGGGGAACTAAGGAAACGGTGGAACATGTACTGACTGAATGTGGCGATATTCACCCAGGTATACGTGTGGGCACGAGTCTACATGAAGCCTTGGGTTTTAGGGACAACAATGGAAAGCTGCACACGTCCGCGATATAAATAAGTAAGAGACGGTTAGAGTATCGGTGGCAGAAAAGTAGAGATAAAGAACAAAAATAAATAATGGGGGAAAAATAAGGTCATTCTGCCTTAAGAGGCAGAGAGATGGACCGTGAATTTATATTTTTTTGGTATAATAACATAGATTTAATCAATGTAGATAAGGTATTAGGCCAACATGAAACAAGGAAGCTTTTTTTTTTTTCTTCGAGCCTGGTGGCAGACGTCACCGCCCCGTTTTAAAGGGGACGCTCATAGCATCCACCTTTGTCGTCCTAGCGTCGTTCGCCCCACGTCCAACCTTCCGCTCTGAGCTATCCGTCTTGTATATGATGGCGACCTTTGGAGGGACGTGGCTCTTTCGTCTTCCTTTCTTTAGAAATCGAGGCTAATTTTAAGCACTTCGAGCGACTGAAGGCGCGGGTCCATTTACACTCGCTGCGCCCCATATCTGGCTCTCTTGCTATATTAGTATGAAGCCGGAATAAGACTGGTAGTATACGGTGACAGCGTACTTTGATATATAGCGCGCGAACTTCGCAGCCTAAAGAGGTTTCGGGAGGCAACTTTTGAAAGGAGGCTAGAGCCAGGGCTTAAAGTCAGGGGGGGCTCGGGGGAGGGGGGGGGCGGCCCCCCCTTCCATTTCTTAAGCAGGGGCTGTGTGTGTGTGTGTACGTATGTATTTAGGTCGCCGCCCTCTGAGGGCCCCCCTCCAATGAAGGAAGGCTTTAAGCCCTGGCTTAGAGCGCTTCAAGAAGAGAATAGAAGGGTCACTGCACCCTGAAAACGTGCTTCCGGACGGCACATGTGACCTAACCGTTGAAAGAAAGAAAAGGAAGAATCTTCCTTTCTTTCCTTGTTTACTGGATTACTTAAGACAATACTGAAAGTGTCCTAGGGTACAGGACTAAAAGCAAACATTGCGTGACTGGGCAGTGTCACCCATACAGCAGGTGGCCGTACTACCCAATGATTGAATGAAAAAAAGAAGGAAAGAGAAAATAAAGAGGAAAGAATATTCATTTTTTTCACTAAATAAATGCCCAGGGCGGTCGCACCCACCACAGAGCCCTTGACAGCAACTACCCCTCTCTTCGTGGCAGTCAGCGTCCTCAGTCAGGATGCCTGTTTGAGAGATATGACAGATGAAATTAGTGGGACCGCTGTTAGCAAACATTAACAGTGTAGATGTTATGGTGGAAGTCGTGCCATAACTGTATCTCCGTAAAACAAGAGACTGATCCCTCCCCCTAGTGGCTGGATCCGCCACTAGACTGACTATATCACGGCCACCTGGATCGGGGCGCGATCCAGGTGGCCGTGACTATATCCACACCGGGGGCAGGTGCAGTGGCGGATCCGAGGGAGGGGGGCGATCGCCATCCCCCCTCTCCCTTCAGTGCATTTCGTCCACCTCCTTTATCATCTGTGGTGCGACCTTGTACGCATTCCAAATAAACACGGAGGCGTGGCGTTACATCCAGCCGCAAGCGATTGGTCAATGCAGGGCCGTGACGCCTGTCGCGGTTCACATTGGCCATTCGCGTGCGGCTGGATGCAACGCCACGCCTCCGTGCTTATTTGGAATGCGTACAAGATCGCACCACAGCTTGCTTTCGCTTTCGCTACCACTTCCTAAAAGGGGGAAGGAAGATAATTGTCCCCGCCCTCTACCTCTCTTACCGCAATATCAAGCCTAATATTGCGGTAAGGCTGGATACTCCAGTCGTTCGAACAGACGTTTCCCGTGGACAGGGCCGGCACCAGGATATATATTTAATTTTTACTGAGTGGGTAGGGGAGGCGGGAAACTTGTGCGCTGTGTTTTGACAGCGTTTGTTCCTGGGCGGGGAGGGGGGTTGGGGGGTCAGGCGAAATTTCTTCTCTGGTGGGGTGGGGGTGTGCAGTCTATTCAGAGCCTGAATGTTCAACGAGACGCAATGTCCAATGGGTCACGTGACCAGCGAGACTGAATGTCCAAGACGGAATGTCCAACGAGTCTGAATGTCCAACCGAGACGGAATGTCCAACCAAGACGGAATGTCCAACGAGACTATGTCTAAGGAGTCTGAATGTCCAACGAGACGGAATGTTCAAGTTAGAAGAGAAGAACTGGCGCTTGTTCGAAATTTGTCAGTAAACTGATACATTGCGTTAAGATAGCCTAAGGGAAGATCGCATTTTCTTTGTGTTTTGTAAATGTTCACTGTGGCGTTGGATATCGTATTCTTGTTCCCTTATTAAACTTAAATTACTGCATTTATCATAATTTCAACGTTTGTTTGCTTTATCTTTTTCTGTTTTTAGTTTTCATATGTGTATTTCATAAGTTCTTTTTTTGTTTGATTACAAACTTTGTGTGATTTCAGAAATCCGACATCACAGCCCCTTAAAGAATTACGAAAGAGGGCGCTCCCTTGTCCACATTGTGGGGTATTTATGTGCGTTTAGTCCCTGGGAGTGTCCCCAAGCGCCACTCGTATACCCAAGGCGGCGAGTGTGTAACACTCTTTTTGTCAGAGGGCGTCACGAGGTACGTGATCTTCGCACGAGCCGGCAGCTGACCAATTAACCCTCACATGCTGTATCACGTCTGCCGAAACGAAGCCCTCGCTATGAAAGTACGAAAAAATTGGAGGACGCTTGAGCTTCGCCTTCAAGAGTAGAACGCGACAGTGTAATCGGACCCCGTGCGCATCTCCTTCTCAACTGTTAGCCTGACCGGTTCTCGGTGTATGCCTCAACCGTGTCGTAGGGAAACGAACGACTGTGCGCGTGACATTCACTCTTAGAAGAAAGGGCGTCGGGGCACTCCCTTTGTGAGAGTTTTGGCTTGTCCCGCTGGGCACTCCCTTTTCCGGGGTGAAACAACTCCCTCTAGACAGGGAGTGATTCAACGCCTCCTCATGGAATACAGTACTCCGTCTGCGATAGAGTGAAAGCACTCCTCCGAGGGAGTAAAGCTATCACGTTGAAACAGCTTTGAAATAAAATTAATCGAGCACAGAAAATGGCACATTCATACGCGCACACATTGACGCAACCAAAACACGTAGAGCGCTCGCAACCAAAACGCATACATTAGAGGATTTTAGTCTGTCCGGCACACCGGTATACTCAAATTGCTTTGCGTGTACCAGAATACCGGGTGTGAACTGCGCATACACACGCCCGGTAAACATGGCCGCGCCGCCGAAAGCGATTGCCGCCCACCTCGGATCTATCAAGTGGCCGTCGCTCGCTCTGTCGCTCGTTATCTCCGAACTGATGCTTTTATTTGCTTTAGGTTCACGTCCTTAAGCTTCGACAGCAAGGTATTCGTGTCGATTCGGCACCGTTTTCGAGAGCCATACTCAAATAATCAACGATGCAGGCTTAGCGAGTGACAATCCCGGAATCTCGAAGGTCATACATTATGTGTCAGTTAGTTGTTTTTACCCTCCATAGCTGGCGCAGCTTGACGTGGCGGCAGCTACGGCACACAAAGCGGCTGCGAAAAAGAAAAAATTTCGGCACTCGAACAGCGTTTCACGGAATAATTTCTGTAATGCTTATCTCTAGGGGTAATTAGAAAATGGACATCAATGTAAACATGCACATATGACAACACATACAAATCGCACACGACACAGGAATCGAACTCATGACCACAAGCACCGAAAGCAGACACTCTAACCACTATGCCACAGAGCTGCCGCATGCTTCGTTAACTTTTCACGGCCTTATATATTTACAAAGTGGTTTGCAACGAGAGGGTGGAGTTTGCTACTTCTTTTTTTGCATCATCGGCGTGTGTTTGCGCGTGGATTAGGTTAGTAAATAGTTAGCGCGGCTCCATGAACTCACGAAGGCCACCGTTAGCACCTTCAGCTCCGACTTCTGTTCGTTGTTTGTCGTGCCGCAAGAGAAATGATAAACGTGTGTTTTTGTGTGTTCACCATACATCGTGGATGTCTCGCTCGCCCAAAAATTTGCTCATACCGGCGTGAAAAGTACCTTTAGATAGCGAAACTCACGTATGTCTATTCTACGAGCGTGTGGTGTTGGAGCAGTTTTGGTTATTTTTGCCGCGAGCTGCAAGTGTCGGCAGTGCGTTCTCAGCTGTTCGAAGACATCATATGTCACATATTTTTGTTACATACGTCGATGTCAGAGTTGCAAGCGTATTTTAGCGTGCACCTATACAAGCTCGTGCATTTATTGCGCGTGTAGGTGCTGTTGCGATCTGCACGCAGGGTCAGCGGCACCTCTGAGCAGTTAGACGAATATTTGCGTGATGAGCACTTACGCGCGCTGAAGCACGACATACAGTGCTTCTGAATTAGTCATAGTCAGTATTTAATTGCTTTTATACTCGGAGACTAGCTACCTTTTACTAAGTAACCTTTACTCTTCGGTATCACGCCGCCGTTAAAATGTATGTCGAAGGCGTCCACCAAGGTTAAGCACGATGTCCATTAATTCGCGAGTGACATGTCTCCCTTAAATAGAAAAGATAATACTGTTGCGCCTCTGTATTGCGAACGTCCGCGTGTAGTTGGCACTACTCCTGAAGAGATTGTGCAGTACCTATTAAAAAAAAGGCATTATTGTATGCCTCAGTGAAACAGCTGTTCTTCAGAAAATAAGGTGTCATTTTAATTAGGATATTTTGTCACGGCAGGACACAACTTGACTTTTTCGTGATTCAGATTACACATAGCACGAACATGAGTGCAGCAGATAAATAAGAACTGAAAAAAGTGGGTGCCATGTGCACTCCTACTACCTCGTGTACCTGTAGTTGATTCCAAATCTACAAATTATGCGACCATTGATGAATGATCAACCCATCAATGTTCGATCACAGTTGATCTGTTTTCGTTTACTGCCTGTCGCTTATTTGCACGATGTTTTGCAAGAATCATCGGTTAAACCCATCTGGTAACGCAAGCATTATCTGTAGCATGCAGTGGTTCTCAAGAAGGGGGGGGGGGGGGGGGGGGTCAGCGAAGCCATTTCTGGGGGTCCGCGAAACGAATCTTCGAACAAAAAAGAAAATACGCCCTTTTTGAAGAAACAGTACGTCCAATGACCGCGGCCCCCATTTTTTGTTTTGCTTCACCGCATAACGGTTATGCATTGCGGCGGAGCTGGCTTATGCTTTTCATGAGATGGCTGTAAAGCTTTCACTGCAATTTTCTAGCACATGTGCTTTTCCAGGCTTGCATATTTGAAGAGAAAGCGTAGCGAGAAACAGCTGAAATGTGGCGGCAGATCGCACAACTTAGTGACAAGCTGTTGAGATTGAATTGGCGTGGCACTTTAGTTTGACCATTCTTTGCCACGGAGAAACGCAAGGCACCTATTTCATGCTGCATGTTGTGCTAATTTATAAGCCCTCACCCCCCCCCCCCCTCCTTCTCACTGCAAGGGGTCCCTCATCACTTCCACCAGTCCACAAGGGGTCTCCAAAACATCCATGGCTGAGAACCACGACCTATATATCAGAGCCTGAACAATTTCTTTTACATGTACAAGGACTTTTTTGTTTGAATTCATTACAAATTCTTAAAACTTCAAATGATACAATAAATGCTGGTTGTAGCACTTTATTAGAATCAAAACAATAACATTCACAATGTCAATGTAAATTATACATTTTCATCTACCACAGAAACTATGCTCATTATTGCACAGATGAAACAACATACACAATGCAACCTGAGCACTAATTCACAGCAGTAAAATATTATGAAAGTATAGTTCGAAAATTCATCACAAAGCAAGACACATACACTTCGCAATGCCAGTATGCAAGTACAATCCAAAGAGATGGCATGCACAGCAGTGGCGTAGCCAGGGGGGCACACCGGGCCTCCCTCGCCCCCCCCCCCCCCCTCGAAATTTTTTTTTGCTATGGCATACAGAGCCCAAAATGACAACTGAACACATATGCCTGCCCGGCTCCCACTTCAAATCAAGGAGACGACCCCCCCCCCCCCCCCCCCCCCCGAAAAAAATTTCTGCCTATGCCCCTGATGCACAGAGAACTTGGTGTCTGCTTACACATGAAGGCAACTCGATAAGTAATAAAGGCTTGCAACACTTAGGCATGGTGGTGTACCATTTTTCTTATATATTGCATTAGTTTGCCCTCAGGCATGAAAACATGTTACGCATGATTGTGCAGGTCAATGTTTTGTATAAAGACCTGTGGTGTCGACCATAGATCCATCTGCCAAGGTTTGTAAACACAGTCGCCTTTATTCACATATTTTTAAGCAATAATGTAAATTTATAAAGTTAAGCTTGGGAACATGGCATTATTTCGCAACCCTATTCACCCGTATTATTATGTATAAATAGTAGACCAATGGTTACAATATTTACATGCCAGCTAGTTCCATGAAATGCGACCGGAAAATTGGTTCTTCGTCACCTTCAACAGCTCAATTTATGGCTCATGCAGAAGTGCCACATTGAAATTGAATCCGCGAATACCGTGACAAGAACGTTACCTCGGAGTTAGGCAATAACATGCTTTGAATTAAAAATTGCCCATCAATACTGGTGGTGGCTTGGCACATTAGAGCCAAGGACTGGACATGCCATGAGGTTGAATAAAAATTGAACAGGGAATCAATAACGGCTGTAAAACAGTCAAGAACCATGCTTAGTAAATTAAATGAGTTTACATTCAGCATCTTTTCAAGCCATGTAAAATTTTCAAATGCACACTGTTATTGGAAAGTTTGGACTCAGCACCGTGCATAACACAATGCAGCAGTCCAAGTGCTGACAATCCTGAATACTGAGAGATGTACAAGATCATCAGTAATGTATACTGTAAGGCACAGGAGTGTTCACAGAAGAGATCGTCTTGTAGACAAACAGGTGGGCCAGAACTGTTGCTGCTTTGCCGAAAGTGTTCAGTCTTCCTGAAAAAGATATCAAGCAAAGAAGTCCATTAAGCTTTCTGCATCTATACAAAATACCCACTTGTCTTCTCTTACTGCAGACTTTTCCGAAAAAACAGAAAAATACAAAATTAGGAAGCTGCAAGTATTTTCTTGTGAGATATGCCATAAGTGTGCAGCACACTTTCATTCTTGTAATATCTAGAAAGACGCAGCATTATATACAGAAAGACGAGGCTCAATTGCTTGTCCATGTTTTGCTGCATGTTTTTATACACCTAGCAAAAGAACACGGTACAATAGCTAGTGGCAGTGTTGCTTGTTGTTTTGTGGAGGCAACTCCTATTACAAAATATTCATTTGATCCTCAAACTTAGTGCATGTTCTCCCAAATAAATATATAAAATCCTAGGCTAGACGGGGACAAAATATAGATATATAGTACTTATGAGGCCATGCAACAGTGGACAGCCTCGATTTTTAATTTACATTTAAATATAAAACTCTGTTTATGCCAAAGCAACATCAGATGTTGTCCTTCTCACAGCACTTCGGACTAACCCAGCTGTGGCACATAGCACCTGCCTGTAAGCACTGCACCATCATGCTTCTGCCAACTATGAAATGCGTGCATACTGAAAATTTATATGCTGCTTACTGCTTTGCTGTTACCTTAAATCTCCCCTAGCCAACACAAACTAGACAAGCAATTATATAACTATCAAGTGGAAATGAATGTAAAAATTTTCCTGACAGTGATAACTTAAATCACAAGGCGCATGCAGCCATCCTATGTTAGTCCTGTTGTGACTCACAACAGGACTAACATTTGTGTCGCAAATTGTGAGCGGTTTTTGCGACTACCGACACAAAAATAAAGTTAAACACCATAATAACAATGCGCTAGTGAGGCTTCAATGTATATCGATGTATATGCCACTTCATTGTTAAGGTAATGCATCACAATACTGATCGTTTGAAGCAAAACGGGAATGTGAACTAGTTGGCGGGTAATAGGCGAAGTTCAAGTTTAGTGCAATAAAGCTTTCAGTTGTGAGTAAGCGCTCTTGATGTGCTACTTTTGTCCTTGTCTTCTTAGCACTGGCGTATATAAGTACTGACCCATTTCGCCAGGACACTATGAATCCCTCACAATACAGTCAATATCATGCTACAGGTGTCTATTATCGAGGCACTCCACTGTAAATTCAATATAGTGTTATAGGCGTGACAGAGTGCAGGTGCAGATTCTGCATACTGTATCGGATGATTGAGATAAGAGCTACCATGACATTGGACTCAAAATAGTGATACTCTCAATGGTTTCCAATGTATCAATGACCTTGCTTCATTAAACACAGGTATGCATTGCACAATTCAGAAATGGATTCTATTTGATCACTCTCTCCAAACGAGAATTACTGCTACCAACCCAGGTTCTGTGAAGCATCCAGATGAGCTTCAAGAGTTCTTATCAAGCTGCTGGTGTCCACAGCTGCATAGCGTTGCATGTGCCCTCTTGAGCACCATCTGCAAAGAAAAAAAAATGTACAGATTTTTTGCAGTGACTCACTATTTCATGCTGCACTAAAACAGCTGTAAAGCACACAATACCTAATTCGGATAACCAGGCATAAATTCAGTTAGACGTCCATGCATGTAACAATCTTTTAACTCTAAGTTTATTATCCTAATGCACTCAAACACCAGAACTATTCAGTACTAATACTAAAACTGGCAGTGTAGATAAGCGTTTTTTTTCTAATCTCAGGAAAACAGATTCCAGAGCTTTTTCCTTGCTGCTCCCGTTTGAGGTTAACATTGAAAGTGCTGCTGTGCGTCTTACCGCAAAAGTGAGCTTAGAGACAGACCTTTACGAGGCATCATACTCTTCTTTCCGCATTTGTTCTTTTTCTGTAAAGTTTCTTAGTATTACTCCTTTATTCCTCGTACCTTCTTCCTTTGCACAGCATGCCAGCCAGTTTGAGAAGTGGCTAACCTGCCTGTCTTCCCATCTATTTCTTTCTTTCCTTCCTTCATTTAAGTCTTGCAGCATTTACAAAATACACACCAAGTTCAGTAGTGTAGCGTTGCCAACTGCACACAACATTCATAACCTACAGCCAACCTACAGCCAACCCAAAATTTCACTGCCTGTGCGAGACTAGAAGCAAATACTTGTGGTTTCAAGTTCACTCCACACCTCCCATTCGTCAAAGACACAGTACTTGAGTTTTTGATAAATTAAGTTGTTTGCGTGTATCATGCTAATGAAAGAGCTCAAAACAAAGCATGATACAGCAAGGAGTAGGTGCACAACAGCACGTCCTTTGAGAATTTGCGATAGAGTCATCTGGTGACTTGCGTGCCATTGTCTACTGCTTCTGGTGCTGCTGCTAAACACAATATTCACATTCATCAAGAAGCATGAAGGTAGGAAGCTTACATATGACTTAACGAAGTAAAACCATTAGAGATGACGAAAGGTGTTCTGTTCTTGCTGAACATTAGTTTTTTTTAACTGTGATTAATGTTTAATGGCTGCTTAGCCTTGCTTCAAAGCTTCATAATAGTCTATGAGAGTCACATTTTTTTAATTATTGTCCCTCTGCCATCAGTATTGCATGAGCTGATCTTGCCACTGATGTGACTGAATAAGCCTGGCACAGCTCACACATCTTCAACTCGATGAGAATATCCACATGAAATTCAGGAAAGTTCAAGATGTCACTAATATGTCACAAAATTGTCACGAATTAAGTGACATATCGTAAAATGCACGTGCTTCACCATAAACGCTCTCACTTAGCAGGACAACTTTCACATAATTGGCCATAATCATATCTCTGCAGCATAATTTTATTCGTTCTAGTCCACCTAATGACGTTATTACCCCATATAGGGTATGCTGTTTTTTTTTTTTGTCTTAGAGACGAACTAAGTGCGCAATGCAAAATTGTTATTCGAAAAGTATTCCCACTTACTAATATTAGGGAGTTTGGAATAGCGTACGCCAGGCCCGTAGCCACAGGGAAGGGGGGAGCGAAATTCTGATGGAGGGGGGTGTTTTACCGAAAATGAATTATGAAAATAGGCGTTTTTCTAAAAAAGTGAAAGGCGCAACGAAGGGCACCGGAAGTTTCGCCCATCTGTTTTCTTTAACGTGCACTGACATCGCAGAGTTACAACAGGCGTTTAGCGTAACCCCCCCCCCCCCCGAAATTTTTCAGTTTTGCTTGCGTATATAAGCACGCACACATACAACCGCACGCACGAACATACATAAAGTATGGTTGACCCCCCCCCCCCCCCCCCCCCGCCCCGAAAAAAATTTCTGGCTACGCCCCTGGCCTCCACCGAAATGCTACCGCCGCGGCCGAGATCGAAGCCGCGACTTTCGGGTCGGCAGCCGAGCACCGCAACCATCGTACAACCGAGGCTGACAACTACAATAACTGAATCAACTGAAAACAAAAGTTAGCCTTAATGCACACATGACGGAGTGATAACCGCGGCTCTCGCTTGTTTATATTTTCTGAAAGCACGCTGCCGTATTCACGCTTAATGGCAAGCAAAGAATTGTATAGCATAAATTGTCTTCATTGAGGCGTACCCGCTCTTCGATAGACTGGCCGTGCGAAGCGTGTGCCTTCACAAAAGCTTTTTAAACGCGCATCAGGCATCACACGTATGTGCGCGTAATGCTTTTCCATTCTGCTTTTTATTGTACTTTCCACGCGACACACTGTGCAGCACTACACACGTGAGCGACGCGAAACTGAGAACACAGAAGCACCACTTACCGTTCGCATTTCCGACTGTGCCTAATAGAGCTGTGCACGGGCCCTATTTCCGAGCCCGAGCCCGGCCCGGGCCCGCTGACTTTGTCGAAGGCCCGCCCGAGCCCGACGGCAAAGGGCTGCGAGCCCGCCCGGCCCGGCCCGACGTACGAAAACACAATCCCGGGCCCGGCCCGGCCCGGCCCGACTTTTTGAAGGTTCGCTGCGAAAACAAAAAATCGTTTTCCGGTAATTTGCCATTTTATTGAGCATATCAAATATGATCAAACGACACGCGACAAACACTCTCTAATAGAGACTGTTCGCGGCACTTTTGCTATACAAGTTGACGGCCTCATGCCAGCAACGATGGAGTTCGCTCGCCAAAGCCGTCACGTGTATGGGGTATGCCCATGCAAGCGTCAGCTTGCACGAATGCGATCTACGTCGGGTCGCTCGTCGCTGTCGCGTGCATTTTCACTCATATGAGATTTGGCCTTAAACCTAGCGGGAACAGTCGCGTGGCGCCGTCAGTAGCTCAGGTGGTGTTACTCTCTGTTTGCGGAGTGCACAGAGGCAGTGCTTTACCTGCTCCCCTTTTGTTTAAAGTAGCGAATGGAAAGGAAAAGCGGTAAAGGGCGGTCGCGGAAAAGGCGCTGTATGCGTGCTGGAAAACAATTCCCGCTCATTCTCTATATTTCGGGCTTGAGTCGGGCTTTGCGCCGGGCCCGAGCCCGGCCCGATAAAACTCCAAGTAGCCCGAACCCGGCACCGGTCCCGAGGTGAAAATACGTCGGCCCACCCGAGCCCGGCCCGCGGGCCGGGTCGGGCTCGGGCTTTCGGGCTACCCGGAGCCCATGCACACCTCTAGTGCCTAACCAGGTGCTGGCCGAACACGAATACACGAAGGTGCAAGCACGCTTGAGTCTTCAGACCATCATGAAACCAACACGAACACGCTCACAGTACGCGATGTTGCACTGCCGTCGCTAAATGCCGTTCACGTCCAGCGTTGAGATAAGAGTCGCGCACACACAGGACACGGGCACGCACAGCCGACACAGCTGAGCAATTCGGAAACTTCGATGACCGGGCAACGGGAGAAAATGGCGAAGGCAGCGACGGGCGACGGCGAGACTTCGACTTGAGCACGCACGCTTCTCCTCTCCTGGTGCGCGCGTGTGTGTGTGTGTGTGTGTGTGTGTGTGTCTGTTTTTTTTTTTTTTTTGTCTTTCCTCGCTCGCGCCTGCGTGCCTGCGTCGTAAGGTTGCGTTATCGTGCTTCTCTCGGCGGCTCATGTAACAGCCCTCCCGTTTAGCGGCTGCTTGAAGGAAGTCGCGTTTATATATATCTTTTTTTTTTTTTTTGGACGCGATAGCGTCAAAGAGCTCGTCTCGCAGAAATTCCGGTGTCGGCGGCGTCGGCGTCATTGGTTCTGAGCGAAAAAGCAGCGTTGGTTGGTCGTGAGCGAAAAGTCGAGGTAGATGCAAAGAGACAGAGGGCGTTTGCACTTTGGCTTTCCTTGCGGCACTGTGTATACGTCTCCATCGAGAAGCGCAGGCAAGCTAGCGATTGAGAAGGCGATAGTGTGTGTGTGTGTGTGTGTGTGTGTGTGTGTGTGTGTGTGTGTGTGTGTGTGTGCGCGACCATGCGTGTGTACGAATACCGCTGTCGCGTTTTAAAGGCGAAACTAACAGTCCCCCCCCCCCTTTTTTTTTCTTTTTTTTTCCTCGTGCTTTCTGTCCACAGCATTTTATTGCGTACGCTGCGGCGTGCCGTCTCTGGTCAGTTAATAACTAGGACCTGACTCAGAGTGTGCGTACGTGTGAGTATAATCACAGATTCTTTGTGCATGTCAGCGGTTTTCGTCGCGATAAGTTGACGAGGAATCTATCGCCGTCACTTCTTCGATTGAGCTACTACCAAAGATATTAGACTGCTCGAACTTTTCTTTACAGCTCGTTATATTTGGAGAGTTGCAAGACTAAAACAAGCTCTGACACAAGCTTTTATATGGCAAGAGAGTAAAACAACCTTTTACTCTCTCGTGGGATGCGGGAGTGAAACAGGCACTTTACTCTCCTTCGCCAGGAGGAGTGAAAGGCCTTTTCACTCCTCCTGGCCAAAAGAGAGTAAAGCGCCTCCCTGAGAGAGAGTATAATGAGATCTGTGGGAGTAACACAGCTCTGTAACTCTCACTGCAGGAGTTTCAGTTTTTAGAGTGTTCATGGGCGTCCGGAGGGGGGTGCAAGGGGGGGCAGCTGCCCCCCACCCCTTGGAATTTTGGATAATAATTTTCTATGCAGTAGCAGTAAGCTATTAGCACACCCCTGTCCCGCATATCCGCGTGAAACATCATTCAGGATTACCAGCCAACTTTGCACGTTACATACTGCTATGGACTTATCTTGCCGGTCATGTCACGGCAATGAAACAAAAGCTACCTATGCTGTATGCCCCCCTCCCCTCCCCCACACTCTGCTGATGCACCCCCCTGGAAAAAGTTCTGCGGACGCCCTTGGTGACATTGACTGTGCGTGCTTCAAACTATCCTAGAATGCCTACTGAGAGTACAGTTGTTAACTGCCCACTATATACGCCTTAATTCTTCCTTTTGCGAATCAGCGAAGGGCACACTACACGTCCGCAAGGCAACACGCGAACCTACGCAGCTGCTCACTTTGTTGACGCTTTTGTAGCTGATGATGATTAAATATGTCCTAGCGCTTTGTAATGGGTAGGCCTTTAAAACACCCACTCGTGGCGCAATTCGCATGTTTTGACGCCTGGCGCGTTTCTACGCTCCTGCCACGCAATATTGCATGGGTTAAGGAGACTCCTTCCACTAAATGACATTCATATAGTGCTTTTTTTCTGAAGCAGTTTCCAGCATTACCGTGACTTTGTGGTAGAGCATCTGCTTGCCACGCGGACGGCCTGGCTTAGATTCTCACTTGGAACCGAAGTTTTTTTATTATTTCTTTTATTTGCATCTTTCTCGATTTTTCGGTCACGGACGAGGATGATTTTTCGCTCACAGCCAACCACACCGACGCCGACACCGGAATTTCTGCGAAACGAGCTCTTTAACGCTGTCACGTTAGTAAGGGGAATCGTTCGAGGAGCTCCTTTCTTCGAAAGTTGCGGGTTTGGATTCCACCGACGGAAAGGGTGACACTAAGGTTGCCCACAATATTGTGGCTACTTTGCCGGGTTACATGTAATCTATTACGTACAATTTCGGTTCCTGCGACTGGCGTCTCATTTTAATTTTCCGACCTGAGACAGAATGTACAACGAGACGGAATGTCTAACCGAGACGGAATGTCCAACGAGACGAAATGTTTAACGAGACGAAATGTCTAACCGAGACGGAATGTCCAACGAGCCCGAATGTCCACTATTGGACATTCCGTCTCGTTGGACTTTCAGGCCGCAAGCGTGTGCAGTCGCCCCCCGTGCCCTCACCCTCTCGCGCCGCCCCTGCCCCTCGGGTGTGGCACACTCTGGATCACGTACAAACACAAGCTTTCAAAAGCGCGCGCCGAATCGCTTCGCGGGCATCGGAGGCTTGCTCCGCCGTCCACCAGATGACCCTACCGGCAGCGCGCGCAATCGTACAAAGGAGAAAAAAAACGCTCTTGGCGACGTTCCGGCCCGGGCTCGCTGGGGCCTGCGGTACGCCCCGACCGCGACCTTTCCGAACGGCGCAAACATGGGCGCTAGTCCACTCGAAAGCAAGACTCAACGGTCGTATCCCACGAGCCACGATCGCATCGCGAGGCCTAGCAGGCTAACCGGAGAAACGTCGTCTGCAAGCCGAAATGTCGTCTGTTCAGCGTAGTGGCCGCGGCTGTGGCGTTCGCCCGCTTCGACCGGGTTTTGCTTTTCCTATTTTGCCGCCGTCTCCGCAACGTCGCGGAGGATCTTGTGAGTAAAACGTTTTCTCTATTCATTTCTAAAACTAGTTTGGAACGCGGCTTTGCGCGCGTTCGGTGGTACGCGACGAGGGCCGCGTCTTAACCGAAACGTTAAGTCGTGGAACGCATGCGTCGCATTTTACGTAACGGACCGGCATATCGCTTTGCGCCTCCGGCCCTTATCTGTCGAGTGGCTTATCGCGCATTTCTTCCCCGCTAGTCTCGAAGCGCTCGAGTCTGAAATAACGGAACGCGGGAGCGCCTAAATATGGGCCGGCCCGTACATTCGTTTATTTGTTCTAGGCCTAGCGGGCTAGGTCGGAAACGTCCAGCTGATTCGCTCTTTCGCTTCTCTCTCTTTACTTTCTCCCGGCGTTCACGCGCTCTCTCGTTTCGCGGGAATTTGAGAGAACAGCGCGTATAATGTCTTTTCGAGTTTAATGTAGGAATATTCGATGTGGTTTCGCTGCTACCAATCGTGTCGAAGTCGACCGAATAAATATTTTTGTTTCCAGTCTCTGCCGCATGTTGAAGCCGCTAGGGGGCTGAGAGTTCGATGCTCTCGTGTCGTCTGCTACGTCTTGCGTCAGCGCGTCGTCTGCTAGCAATAGGTTTTTCTCAACGGTTGAACGTCCGTGTTACGACTGGCAGTACGTGAAGGTTCATTAAATTTGAATATGTCGTTTCGACTAATAGCTCGCGTTTCTCTATCTCGGCAGTGTGGTCTCGCGCTTGAGGTCGTTTCACGGGAAAAGCAGATTATGCGCGTTCGTTTCTAAACGCACTGCGCAAGTTTTACGAAGCCTTTTTTTCCCTGTGACGAAACCTCGCAGTTCGCCGATCGAGTATGGAAGGGCACAAAAGTCATCGCGTTATCGACGAGTTTTTATTTCCTTACGATGAACAGAGTCTCGAGTGATAATCGATTGGAACGGCGTATGTGATCTAGCGATCGAGAACGGCTGGAACAAATCGCGACTGCGTTCAAAGTTCTGTTCGATGGCAACGTATTCGTGCCTGACGGCAGCAAGGAACAAAAAAGAAAACAACAGTACTTTGTTTACGTGCTGCATCATGCGACCCGCCATTAGCGTCAGAGACAGAAGTTCTAAGCGAATCTACGCATCTGCATATATCGATCTTTTAGAGCGCGGCGTGCACTCGGTCGCATTGTTTTCCGAATCCGGTTTGTGGTCATCTTGGAGGCCATTATTTATCTCGTACTTGTAGCTGTACGAATCAGCTGTATTCCGCGCGCGTGATACAAAATACAACTTCTAAAGCGAATTGTCGAACCAACGTCATGTGCTGACGTCAGCATGCGTCAAAGTGACGTCATTGGTTTGGCAATCTTGAATTCTTGAGTGCGGCTGCCTTCCATTATTATTACTGTTATTATTTATTATGATGAAGCTAGAATGGAAGCTTGAGAAAGTAAAACAAAAAAGTACCAGTACGAAGTGGGAGCAAATAACATTTCCTTTTAATTAAAGTTTTAACACCGGTTACTACATTATATCCCCTTCAGGCGCAAAGTATGGTAGACTGTCTCAAAATGTGTGAAACTTGCATATCATTCCAAGGCACTCGATATTACTTTCCAAGAAAGAAGTTGAAGTAATATAATTGTTTGTGCGATATTCATTCAGCAAACTGGGAGCATGGGAATGGATGAAGGAAGAACCACACAACACGAGCAGCCACTAGCAACTGTTAGTTGTTAGTGGGCGCTCGTGTTGTCTAGCCCACCTATCGATCCTTTTGCTTTGCGCGAGTTTCAGTAACTAATTGTAGTTAGCGCATAATTATATATTTATAAGTGCTGCAGTCAGTAATGTTCCATTTTAACATAAATACAATGAAATCATAGGCTCGAAATGCATGCTCAATTCGATTTTGGTTGTATTCATTCCGAGCAAAGAAAAATAATACTTTTAATGTTGGTCCTCGAACGGGGCACATCGAACGACCCGTCGAACATCGTAGTGCCTCCAACAAAGTGATCAGCTACAGTCATATGCAGCACGTTGATGTCAAGTCGAGGCACGTCAATTACGCAGAAGGTTTGATTCATCCTATGCGCAATGTATCTAGCCCTTTCTAAGCCACTAGTCCAAAGAAGTGGCAAAAACAAGTTGCATTCACGTATGTGAACATTGCGCCTCAAGGGGATGTACACAAAAGCTGGTAAACACGTTCGTAAAGACGTATTCACAAAAGTGTGTTGTCTTAATTCTGCTCTGTGTGCTATGAAAATTACGTCAGCTACAGTGTTTAATATGTTGAAGCGTGCATGTCGGTGTACGCAGAGAGTTTTATTCTGTCATTAAGTTTCGAACAATACTGTGTGAAATACCTAATAGAAGTTCCCCACTTAACAAAAAATGAGAAGCGTTGCAGAACCTTTTTTCTTTGAACCACTTGCCGCATTCAACTACTCTCTTTCAGGTTAATTATGGACTCATCGAGCAGCCATGAACTACAGCAACCAAACACAGATGTTGAAATCAAGCAGGAACCAGTCTCACCACCCGGCTCCGACATAGAAGAGGAGGAATGTACGTATAGACATTTCTATTAACAATGAACCGCGCACAATGAAGGTGAATGAAATTTGGCTCGGTATGCTGACACAAACTAAAGAAAAGCATAATGTTGTTACACTCAAACCTCATTATAACAAAGTAGCATCTGCCGCAAAAATAACTTCGTTATATCCGAAAATTCGTTATAAACGTTTCTTTGTAACACTGTAGCTATTACAAGACTGTTCTTCGTTTACTTCGTTATAACCGATAATTCGTTATATGCATGTTCGTTATATCGATGTTTGAGTGTATTTTGAATCAACAGAAAAGCTTTTCACATCTACTCAGTGGGAGCCCCCCTTTACAAACATGCATTTGCATGCTTTATTACTTTAAAAAGGGTATGAACTCGAGCTTGTTGCCATGGCTTCATAAGAGGAAGCAGCGCCGGTAAACGAGACAAGACTGACCTTGGCACTGGCTAACAACATGAGCGTTTATTTCGTAGGTCGTATTTCGAAGGAGATTAAATATCTCCACTCTTGAACACTGCATTCATGGACTAGTCGGGACGCATGCGTAGGGCTTCCCCTTCCCCCTTTTTGTTATTTCCCTTTCCCAAGAAGCGTATATATTTGTACCTACGAAATAAACGCTCATGTTGTTAGCCAGCGCCAAGTCCTGTCAGTCTTTCTTGTCCTGTTTGCCCGTGCTCTTTCCTGTTATAATGCTTTATTACAAATTAAATGCTATAACATTGCTCATATGGTACCGTGCATTCGAAGCAGCATAACTGCGTAATTGTCCCCATGCTTTTCTTGCCTCGTCCCTTGCCTCCAACAAATAAGTTAAGCAAGCTCCTCTTGTTAATTATGAAGCTGCGTTTGACTGTCTTGTTCTCTGCCTCCATTTCAGATGTGACACCAGACTTGTACAGGGGCCCACATTTCCCACATCTTACTGTAAAGGTAAACAGTCACATTTTCCTTTGCCTAGCTATTATTAGCCTTGCCTGTATTCGTTTTCCTAATGTTCGCTACCTTGTGTTACCTGCTCAGTCATATTTTCTCATCTTTCCTGGTTAGTGAGTAAATGCATATATACACAGCAGAAAAGACCGGTTTGGTGTCGCTTCGTAGTGTTAGCAGGATGACAGGCGAAATCTGCGTCTATTGCCTTCGGGCGTGAATCATGACGGACTGTCTGCAAATGTGTAAAATCCCCACAACATAATTCCGACGCAGTAGGTATTACATTCCAGAAAAGAAAATGAAGTAATATGTTGTTTTGTGCGAGTTACAGCAATTAATTGAACTTGACACGTAATTAACTATTTGATTATCCTGCAGCCAGTCATGTTTCATTTTTGCATAAAAAAGACTCAAATCTTAGGCTTCAAATGCATGCACAATTTGTTTTTGGTTGCATTAATTTCGAGCAAAGGAAATGAATACTTCTGACGTGGATCCTAGAATGCGGCATGTCAAACGACCTTTCGGACATTGTAGTGCCTTCGCGAAAGTGATCAGCTCCAGTCCTATGCAACACAATGAGATTAAGTCAAGACTATGCAGTGGTTCCATTTATCCTATGTGTAGTGCGTCTTGCTCTTTCTTGGCGACTAGTCCAAAGAACTGGCAAAAACAAGTTGTATCCGCATATGTGGACATTGCGCTTTAAAGGAAAATATAATCGTTGACAACCCAAGAAATCGGCAAAAGCTTCACCAGTGGTACCAGCACTAGAGCACTGCACAGGCCGATTTTTCCGGCCCGGGCCCGGCCCGGCCCGAAAACGCCATGCTCCGGCCCGCCCGAGCCCGGCCCGGTGTTCCTAAATGTGGCCCGTACCCGGCCCGGGCCCTAAAGGTTTGGGCCCGGCCCGTTTCAGCTAGTGATGCCTTGAGCATAAAGGAGGCACTGTCCAACCTTCGGTTATTGTGAAGATACCTGCCGCACACAAGATATTTTCTAGAGATTGTTTTAGGAACTTTTTTCAGTGTCACAACTTTCACCGGTACTGTGTATACTTTCGGTGAATTACGCGCGTAACACTCTTGCGAAATGATTGCAGGGCAATATAAAATATAATTAGTCATAGCTGGCTATTTCATGTACGCATGCAGTGCTAACCACGCAATCTCATTTTTGCATTCCAAAGAACAACTACAAAATATAATACCTGCATAAAGTGGAGAAAAAAGCATGGCAGACATTTTTAAATTGAGTCTACATCAACTGCATACGAGCTAGGGCTGTTGAGTAAAAGTAGCAAGTTTCCTGCAAACCTCATCTATTGCACAATGCAATGGGGAAAAAAACGTGCTCTATCTGCTTCTGGGAGGAATACGCCAGGCTGGGCAGCGTTACATAAATTAAAGCTGTCGTGTTGACTCCTCGGCAGGCAACTGCACCCAACCTACATTACGTTTTCGTGTTCAAAACAACAAGGTTCTTTGTCCCACCCTTCTTCCCCGAGTCACCGCCACCGTCACCGCCACTCGGGGAAACGAGTGTCTCTATGGTCTGGCGCATCGCCACTAGTAATGGGAAAATCAACAACGGCGTTTGCCCTGGGATAAGAGTCGTTCCGCATCTTGCACTTAAAATGCACGAAAAACAGCTCCTGAGATATTAATGACTCACAAGTCGCGTTGGCCAGTCTACGGGCATGCAAGCGTAGCTGCATACTCGAAATGTTTCCCTAGATACAAACGCGCACATCTTATACACACTAATCTAGGCAATTTACCGCTGTTTTTCCTTACACGGTACCCAAGAACGTCTTTCACTCACTATAATGGCGGAAACTTATATTAGGCGTTTCTTGAAATCCCATGTAGCATACCGATGGAGCAAAATTGTAGACGTACTGTGCAATTTCTATGCACGCCAATACACTCCAGGTGGTTTAAATTACCCGGAGCCCTCAACGACGGCGTCTCATATAGCCTGGGTCGCTTCGGGAAGTTAAACCCCACAAAACAACAAAAACAAAGCCACACAACGTACACACGCAGTTATACCTATACGTATGAGACCCAGGCCTAATACGGGCCTGGCTCAGGCCCGACCCGAGCCCGAAGACCAAGGGCCCGAGCCCGGCCCAGGCCCGATCCAAGAACCCCTTACCCGGCCCGGGCTTTCGGGCCGGCCCGGGCCCGTGCAGTGCTCTAACCAGCACTACTCCGGCCACAATACAGCCATATCACTTCACATTCAGAAGCAGCTCCAGCTAGATCGAAGATTTTGTCAACAGTGCCACCCTCACTCCACCTACAGTAATGCCGCCACTCGGCCTTCAGAACAAGCTCCGCCCACGACACCAGCCTTATCTCTTAATTAATGCCACCCTTGTTAAAGCTTCTACCCAAAATTTCACTTCTCTGAAAAAACTTTTCCCTCGAGGTGTTGAATCTTTTTTTTTTCTCGGAGGATGCTGACCAAATGAAACTGAACAAGTTCACCTCCGCCTCAATATCACACAAAAGATGGCTGAATGATGTATTCATATAAGTTGTCTTTAAGTCGGACAGCCAATGTATATTTTTTCCATTAACGTTCCTAGTTTATCACTCAGTGTACAGGATTATTAAATCGAGAGGAAGCACATAAAATGTTAATAATAATTGTTGGGGTTTTACATCCCAAAACCACGATATGATCACGAGGGACGTCGTAGCGGAGAGTTCCAGAAATTTCGACCACCTGGGGTTCGTTAGCATGCACCTAAATTTAATAAGCACATGAGCCTCTTAACATTCTGCCTTCCTCAAAATGCGGCTGCCGTAGCCGGGATTTGCTCGCGTGACCTTCGGGTCAGCAATCGAGCACCATAACCACCAGACCACTATAGCGAGTGCACATATAATGTTGGTGTCGAGGTAACTTCGATAGAAAATAATTAAGAAAGCAGTACCACTTTCACAGCATAGTGTATGCAGTGTATGCTAGTGTGAATCATTAGAAACCACTGTAGAGTGAGATGTTCTCACTGAATTCTCACTTCACTCCAAGTTTCAGGTACACTGTTTAGTTTGAACACTTAATCAAAACAGATTTCTTTAGGCCCTGTAAACACTGCAATGACAGCAGTTGTCTGCACCCTGCACTTCCGCACTGGCTTATGCGGGCATATCTACCACACACCGTAGTCATAGAGATAGGACGTTGTCAAAGAACCCCAGGTGGTTGAAGTTATCAAAGCCGCAGTGGAAGACTTGACCACCTGGGGTTTCTCTAACATGCATCTAAATCACAAGTACACGAATGTTACTGCATTTTGCCCATGTCGAAATGCGGCCGCAGGGGCTGGGAATCGAACCAACGATCTCAAGCTTAGCAGCACAACACCTCAGCCACCTAAGTTAACATAACAGGTGCGTGTTACAAGGGTGGTGTGGTCCTCAAGGGCCGCTTTGCAATAGCATAACACAACACGGCTATCATCATCAGCTGTGTTCAACCTTTCTCAGTGAATAAGCATGGCGTTTGAGTAAAGCTCGCCTCATCTGATCTCCTGTTTGTCACACCCAAAAACGATGTCACATATTAGTGGGATGCAGGAAAACAGGCACGAATAGTGTAAAAGCAGCAACCAAGAGAAGTCTTTATTTGAGCGAACTTGTGCCCACAAAAACAAAACCAAGACACGAGCCGCACAGTGGCTGATAGAGAGCCGAGAAGAAGCGTCGCCCCACAACCGACTGTCCTCGTTCGATTAAAAAAAAGAAAACGGCTTGCACACTCTCCTCGCCCTCTCGCATGTTCATCATCGGGCTTGACATCGGCACTTGCGCAGAACTTATTCTGATGTGCCTTGCTTATCTGAAATGCCGCACTATGTAAAAAAAATCCGATAACTAAACACGTGCGCAGGAGGCGAAGATAACCAGTTCGCTAGCATCACGCGTGCCAGTACTGTCACATGGTCATGGCGATAATGTCCACAGAACTCGGGCCGAAAAGAACTGAACTGCTTATTGGGCGAACTTGAGCCCGGCGAAAGAAGTAGCACTCAAAGTGAAGCAAAAGCGGCAAGCACAGACGCTTTGTTACGTATGCTTTGTTAAATACGTCCATAGTAATACTTGCTTTTTTTTTTACCGCCAAGCTGTTATGGTTGAGGTTTGCCGTGTGTCGTAGATATAAAATTATCATTTCCATGAACCGGCACATGCCCTCTTCGTCCTCTTCTTCACCGCCCTCCTCTTCTGTTTCGCTCCCAGAACACGTGCGTTGATTTGTCCGGCGTGGGACGCAATACCTCTGATGAGCGAAAGAACGAGTACAAAGAAAAAAAGACAGGGAAAAAAAGAGAGAGGGAAAAGTAAAGTGAAAGTAAGAGGGAAATTCTCAGTGAAAAAAATATCTTGGCATGGCGGGTCTCAAACCCACGTCACCAAGATCTAAAGGTGAGCGTCATAACCACTCGGCTATCCAGGCACGCTAGCAGAGAATGGCATAGCCTTGTATAAGCATAGTACAGCAAGGGATGGGAAAGGGAAAAGTGGGTGGGTGAGGATGGAAAGGAGAGGAGAACGAGTTTAAAGAGAGAGGGAAAGAAAG
Source organism: Rhipicephalus sanguineus (assembly GCF_013339695.2). Lineage (NCBI taxonomy): Eukaryota > Metazoa > Arthropoda > Arachnida > Ixodida > Ixodidae > Rhipicephalus > Rhipicephalus sanguineus. Next base: position 19,996,066 of record NC_051184.2, read on the forward strand.
AAAAATAGAAAAGGAGAAATAAATAGAAAGAAAAGGGAAAGAGTGAAAAAGACAGGAGAGGGAAAGAGATAGAAAGTGAGAAATAGATAGAAAGGGAAGAAAGAGTGAAAAAGGCAGAAGGCGAGTGAGAGAAAGAGACATAGGAAGAAAGAGAAATAAAGAGAGAGAAAGGGAAGAAAGAGAGAGGAACGTATAGACAGAAAGAGATAGAAACACCGACTAAAAATAAAGAGTAAAAAGAAGAGAGTGAGCATGGCGATGTATCTTATAGTATAGCGAGGGGTGGGAAAGAGAGGTGAGAGGGTAAAAGCCTAGCCAAGCCAAGCCAGGACCAGCTAGGTGCCCACCAGCTCTGCTGTTACCCAGCCTTGTGCGACTTAATGCAAGCTGTTTCCTTTTTATACATTGTACAGCATGCGAATTGTTCATTTACACTGACTTCAAAATGCATTTTGCTTTTGCTGTCTTGTTGCCACAGTGAACCTGGGGATGTGGGGCTTGTCAAGCTGTTTTAATGCAGCTTCTTTTTTTTTTTTGCCTCGTCTCAGCCACTTAGTGTAAAACTGTACCTGACAAATAACACAAACTCAAACTCAAACTTCCACGCGTAGTGTGAACTAGTGATAAAAGTTTCAGATGTTGATTGAAAGTTGATTGATCTTTCGTACACATTTTTCACCCGTGATACTATGGCTACCTGTACGTGAGACACATTTCATTAGTATGTATTCAGGCCGATATGATTACCACATTTTTTTCTATATTTCACGAGCGAAATTTGCCTCATGTGGATGCCTAACAATGATGTTGAAAAAAATTTTGTAAGTTTTTACACCGAAACAGTGATATGATAACAATGATGTTGACGAATGAACGAATGCTTTTCTAAATCTCGTGTTAAATAAAAGCTGCTGTGAGGTTTTGAATAGTAATTGATAAGATGTTCCCCCTAAATGTGGCGTACCTCGTACACTACTCACTAATTGAAACGCGACATAATTTTTTTTAGTATAAAAACTGCAGTGAGCAGTTGCTCATGATAATCAGATCGTGTCGCTGCAAATCTGGCTACTAAAGGTAACGCTGGCTCTGATGTAAGCACTCAAGTCAAATTACATCGACATGACACGAACTGTAGACGCTGGAAATGAAAGTATGTGCATTACTTAGCCTTAAATTTGTGCGTTTCATTTCGTGGGTACTGTACATACATCATCGGTTACCCACTGTATGGCTGCTTTTGCGATGAGTCTGTTTATAGTTGAAGGGACAAACTCCCTCGGCAGAGAACTTAAGGGCTTTAATACAGCAGAACTCATTCTTGACCTGTGAGTACACAGGCAAAGCCAAACGCGTCTCGAGCACCTGCACCGCTTGAGCATCTGCGCAGCAACTTCTTCCTCGGAAGTTGCAGCAGTTGTTTTTAATATAAATTCAATATATATATCAATGTCATTCCTTTGGGATCTTCGGTGTTACCCAGTGCCGTTTATGTGTAATTTATGGCACACTGATTACACACCTTTCCTTAATGTGCGTGCAGAAGGAGGAACCCACCTCGTCGCCAGAAGCTTCACCGAGGAGGTCACCAGCCTTCGAAGATCAAGATGCTGGTGACCATGCAGCAACGCTTGCCCACCGAACACCGAAGAGGAACACATCGCCACCACCAGGTGCTGCACTTCATTACAAGGCATACGTGCACAGTTAATTTTACTGCCAGCAGCTTCTTTTGGCTTTATCAATATACCGCTGCTCTCGGCAATACCTCATATGGCGCGTCCAGTGCTTATGTGTTTTAGCTCGCATCAAGTACAGCTGCACTCTGACCAGCTTTGAGCCAGTACAAAAAAAAAGTTTCGCCATCTCCCGCTAAAGGGGACCATGAGGCGATGCGAAGCCGGAGCACTTGCACGATCGCGTTCCGTTGGCGTTCGTTGGGCATGCTACCGACCTCGTGTCGTGGAACGCGAAGAGGGACACTACGCGCGTCGTGTCTTCCATCTAGCCGGGCCGTTAATTCTCACAGGGCGAGCGGGGAACGCGGTCGACATGCGGGCGAGAGGGGGGGCAGCGTAGGAGAGGAGAGAGAAGGGGAGGGGACGCGCATGCGCTCGAGCTCATCGCGGCGTTGTGCAGGAGAGAATTTCGGCATGTCTAGCCCGCGTTTCAGAGGAAGAGTGGAAAGGGGGATGGGAGATGGAAAGTGGAGAGGGAAAGTGGAGAGGGGAAAGGGGGAGGGTGAGTGGAGAGGGGTAGAGGGGAAGGGGAATTGTGAGGGGAAGTGGAGAGGAGGTATGTGGAGAGGGTATGCGCATGCGCAGTGAGGGTGGTCACGCCGCACACCACCACCACCACCGCCGCCGGATTGAGCTCGACCTTAAGATACTTCGCATCTAAAATGAAACACGCTGCAGACAAGCAGATGGTGGCATGATCCATGCTCAAAAGCCACATTTACTTGCGCTCCAGTCTCTGTATTAGTATATGAGTGTACTTGAGTATTGCTTGTTCACATAGCAAGTTTAGCATTATTACATTGAAAACACAGTTGAATGTGGTTATAACAGTTTAGAACTCGGTTATAGAGCTCACGCACTTAAAAGTTAGTTTTCTACATCTGGTAATTCTATATACTCAGTCTCTCCTCTGACAAACCCAAAACCTTTGTGAAGCCTTCACTATAAGTGAATCTGTTATTTGGGTGAAGATAACGAGTGTGAAAGTAATCGATTTACTGAAAATAAAACGGCACGTAGATAGCAGTAATCTTTGCACGTGGCCCTTGGCGTGTTCCCGAGCATCACCGAGAGTGACATTCTCCATGCACCAGATTGCGTGGGCTTTCCATTGCAATGCAATTTTGCTTTGGCGCTAAATTCATTACGATCAAGCAGTACATATAGTACCACTTTAGTGGCAACCTTAGCAATTATTCCAGGCTGGTAATCGTATAGTTTTCTTTTGTCAGCAGCCTTCAGACAGCATCTAAGCAGGTGATCCATGCGCCATAGTGGTTGGCAGCATACAGTATACAGTACTCGCGGATTGAAACAGGACAATTTAGGGCTAAGTAACGCACATACTTTTGTTTCCACAGTCTTCAGATTGGGTCATATCAGCGTAATTTAGACTTGAACATGTAGATTAGAGCCTACCTTATCTTTGGAGACCAGACTCGTCGCAACGTAACGTCGTTATGTCCAGCAATTGCACATACCAGTCATTATAGTAAAAAAATGATGTCTCATTTGAATCTGTGAGTACTGTATGTACTAGGTCCATGGCACCGCAAGCCCAAGGACGTTCCTACATCCTCTGATCTCAGAGTATATGCCAAGGAGGCATGCATTTTAGGTCGTGCCGTTGTCATGCGTCACTTTCCGAGAGCGGTGTTAACAGCAGCTTTGTTGTTTTTGTTTTTAGCTAAACGGCTATTTTTGTGAGCTATGCCTGAAACTTCCCCTTCTAAATAAAACATTGTTACCCGGACGCTCTTCCCCATGAAACACAATACCTCTATAAAGTGTTTTACAGAGGTTTTGAACGTTTTAAAGATGTTTTACAGAGGTTTTCTGTTTCACAGCTCTGTACCGAACACTACCTGAAATTAGGCTTTCTTATGCTGTCTGAAATATCACTGCATCTGGAATGTCAGCACAGTGCAAATGCAGCACACAGTCAAACCTCAACATAACAAATATGGATGTAACGAATTATGAGTTATAACTAAGTAAATTAAAAACAGTCATCTAAGTGATACAGTGTTGCAAATGAACGTTTATAACAAATGTTCATATATAATGAACCTTTCATATATAATGAAGTTTGTTGCAATTAGGTTTGACTTCATGCACCGCAAGATGCATCCAGAAGTGAAAGGGGCAATGTGACGTTTGACCTCATAGCAAGCATAATGAAAACCAACAGATAATGACGCCTAGGGAGATATACTTTATATTCAATCAGTTGATCAATCATTTACATAGTACAGTGTACTACACATGTGATCAGCACACTTACGCATAGAGGACATTAATTGTACTGTTTCAACTGCACGTATTGTAGTAATTACAATATAAATGTAAAGTGGACAAAAAGACAACTTGCCGCTAGCAGGGACCGAATCTGCAACCTTCGGATAACGCACCCAATGCTCTACACACAGGGGATATTCAAAGTGTACAGCACCATCTGTCGACAAGCCCCAAAGCTCGATCCGCCATCTTTTGCCGGGCGCGAAAACGAAACCAGTTGCATATCATGGCCTCTCAGGTGCTAGCTGCTGGTTTTTTGTCTTTGCTCAGTGATGACTTCCCACTGCTTCGTGCACTGTTCAGAGAACGAGGGAGCCGTGACAATGCTGGGAGCGAGGTAACACTGATTTTAATGTAATGTATTGATTACCCGAACGAAGAAAAATAAAAAGTACCGACGCGAACTTGTTTCGTCAACAAGATCGGCGCTGCGCTTTGGTTCGGGAATGACCGGCGCATGCAAAAACGTTGTTCAACCTCGGTTATTTCCCCGTGAAATTTAGTTGCTCGCCTGCAATATAAGCTAGACATGCAGAACAAAATTTCAGTACTGAATATACGGATTTTTATGCACACGGATGTCGCATACCCACAAGAGAGCATGATTGATCAAGATGCTCTCTCGATCGGCATTGCAGATAAACAAAAGCGATGATTTACGTATATAAATGTGTGCAAGGCTCCATCGATGGCTTAGGCTGAGAAGCACATGTATTCAAAGATGAGTGACACACACGTTGCTGTGCATATCCGCGAAATCAGTGCCACCACGCGAGACTCGATCGGCGCTAAGGCCCCAATAGGCATCTGTATGCAAGCTTCACAAGGCAGTGTGCAGCGAAGTTCGTAGTCCGCATGCTGCACCTGCGCATCGCTTTACACCCCCTTATCTCTCTTCAGCTTTCTTCAGTCAGCATGCGCTGCAGGACACATTAGCTAGAGTTACGAAGCCCATACAGTGGATGGAGCTTGCTGTTCTGTAGATTATCGCACTCATCATTCCGGTTATCGTGGGCCTTCAGTATGCTGTTCGCAATAGCGCACGGTAATGCAACGCCATCGTGGGATCTGAAAGCAAAGAGTGCAGTATTGTAAAAATATATGTCAAGAAATGCACATGTATAGCGTTGCAAGAAAACCAGGGTGACAATACTAAATCCGCGCAATAGATCACGTCCACAACGCATTATAAACAACTAGTGTGTCGTAAAAGAGCACTACGCACCTGAGCCGCTCTCTTTGTATACAGTTGAAACGCACAGGTCAGTCTTGTTTGTTGTTTGTTTGTTTGTTTTATGGCACACCGCTCACACACATCTATGCCTTGCTTCTTTTGAAAAAAAGTATGAAACACGCCATTGCGTAGGCTGTAGAGATACGTGTGGCCACAGAAATGAGCCGAGAAAAGCAGCACAGCATGGCACATGTCGTGCAGAAACAACGGGGTTTCGATATTTGACATGTGTTTATGACTGTGTTTATAATCGCAGTGGGAAGTACAATGGAGATGTATTGCAGTACAAGGTTGTGTTAGAAGCTTGACAGTCACATCTATACTCAGCAACGAACACTTTTCTTGAATGCCTATGTCAGATCAGAAGCACGCATCACTAGAGAACAGCACTTTGGCCTTGCGAAGCGGTGCCCCTCTTGCAGCTGCTGTCCGAATGAGTTTTAACAGCAAAGCTGTTTAGCCAATCATTCCTTTTCCGACGAACCGAAAAACTACCATCATCATAAACAGGTATGTGCCTCAGAAATTGGGTAAATCCTGATGCTCACCACTGGTCCACTAAAAATGAAGAACAATTAGCCCAAGAAACGGGTATATGCCTCAGAAATTTGTGCGGCCTATCAGGAAACTGTCATGATAAAGTGGTATCTGCCACAGAAATTGTATAAATCTCACTACACACAACTTCCACTAAAAAGGAAGGAGGCAACAGTTAGCCCAACAAATGGCTGCGAAGCAACGGCGGCGAGCTGAAGACCCTGAGTACGTACAACGAGAGAATACTAGGGAACGGGAAAGGCAACGGCGGCTGCGAGAAGACCCCCAAAGCGATGGAAGGCCTACGCCAACGACAACGTGCCCATAGACCTATGAAAGGTGCGAACGCTTGGTTTCAGCGCGAGTTTCTGTCTCTGGAGTTTGGACAACCGTGTCATGTCTGTGATTGCCTGTGGTTAACTCTAACCTCTCTGCACTGAGAATCAACGCAGAAACAACCTAGCATCATTTAGCTAAGGCCTACAAACAACCTAGAAGCAACCAGATTAGTCTTCACAATTGTCCAGTTTTGCTGTTTCAAGCTTTGCTCCGATATTGTGTTCTGATTGATCTGTGGCAGCACAGTGAGGTACGTTGACCATTCGGCGCTGGATTCCAAGAGAAACTGCACACCTTTTTGGTCCGAAAGCTCCGCCAACGACTGCTTGCTCAGCCTCTCCGTGGCCTCTCCTTATGGAGCCGCTAGCAGACGCTTCCGCGATGGCACCCAGCGAGAAAGGGCGGACACGCCCAGTGTTGCTGGAGCACCAAGCATTATGGACATCCCCTATTACGCTAGGCGGCAGTCATCATGGTAGTAGTGGGTGACAGAGTGAAAGAGCCGGGCCAGGAACAGGCGCAGGACAGCTTTAGTTGCAGACAACGAAATGTATATTGGCTGCTTGCCTATGACGTAACACAAAACAGCAAATCATGTCTGAAATGTGTTGGCACTGCTCTTCATGTCACTTCTGCCTTTCTGAAAAACTGCAGTCTTTGCACGGGTCTTTGTAGTCGGGTATAGTACCTTCGTAGGACCAGCGGACTTAGGACACCCTCTTCGGCTTAAAGAAATGTTGGCGGTGTTGTCGAGGAAACAGGAACGGTGTCATTGGGTACTGGAACTGCCGGGCTTAACACTTTCAGGGTCAGTGACGTACATGTACGTCCTCCACAAACACCTTCAAAATGGTCAATTACCTACATGTATGGTACCACTTGTTACGTTAAAAAAACCCGCCTTTTTCGATCATTTCTCTTGCTCGGCATGTGCTGCCACACTGAGTGAATATGTGGAATTTTTTTTCATGCACCAATGTCTCTCCGTAATTTTTTTTTAATGCTTTTCTACAGCGGCGCGCCGGCTATCGCTTGCGCATCTGGGCAGGCGGGGCGGCTAGTTTTATTTTTGTCCATTAGGCGGTCACCGCTTCTTGCATCCGCAAAACTGATGGCTTTCGGGTTTCAAATCTCTCACAGAGTGACCGCTTGTTACTCTCTCCTTTATTGCTCACCAAGGCGCGATTACATCTGTTTCTGTGCAGGCGCTGAATTACACAAACCGATGCCACCGTGGTTGCGTTTCCTGTTTTGGGGACTCACAAAAATTTATTGGGTCTCGTTGGCGCTAACACGAAGGATTATTATAGATTCTTTCCCTCATTTTGCTTTCCAGACGGGCCCACAACGATACAGTTTTCCCCAGTGCACTCGCCCATGCAGATCGCTTACGCTATGGAAGTGCGCGCTGGTTGCTCTGCTGCAAGTGAGTCGAGCGGCGATTCCTCCGATGTGGACTATTCCCCAACTGCCGAATCAGAATCTGATTCATTGGATGTCTGCCCTTCAGACGAGGATTTACTTACTGAGTTCAGACTCGGATGATGAAGGAGCGACCTCCCAAAAGCGTGCGCGGCGAGACGATTCTGACTGGATCAAAGGTGACTATTCTCCATCTGTGTTTCCATTTGACGCCACTCATTCTGGACAAGTGTCTCCCTCTGCATTGCCAGTAAATGCGAAAGAAGTAGAGTACTTCAAGCTTTTCTTTGATGAAGAGCTAGTCTCGGAGATTGTTGCGGCAACGAACAAGCATGCTAATAAGAAGGTTCAAGAGCGCAGCCTTCCCCGGAAGTCACGCCTGCGGTCGTGGCAGGAGACAGATGTTGCAGAAGTTTACTGCTTTCTAGCGGTTGTGCTCTTGATGGGCCTGGTCCGGAAAAATACCCTGGTAGACTACTGGTCCAAGGACACCATGTCGGAAACTCCATTCTTCCGGTCAATCTTTTCAGTCAAGCGTTTTTGCCTACTCCTGCAAGTGCTGCATTTTAGTTCACTCACTGATAGAAAGGACCGCCTAAGAGCAATCAGACCGACGATGGAAAAAATAGAGGAAAGATTTTCCGCCTTTTTTGCTCCTTTTCAAGACCTGTGCATCAACGAGTCCTTGATGCCTTGGAGAGGACGACTTTCTTGTCGACAGTATATTCCTTCCGAGAGGCACCGGTTTGGAGTGAAGACGTTCGTGCTTTGTGACGTTCATACAGGCTACATCTTGAGATTCATTGTCTGTACCGGAGCAACTACAGGTGTGACCATTACGAAGGAGCTGGGATTCACAGGCTCCGTTGTGGTAGAGCTGCTAAGGGACTTTCTGGACAAGGGGCATTCCCTTTTCGTGGATGACTGGTACACCAGCCCAGCACTGTTCAAGTTTCTCCTCAGCAGGCAGACAAATGCTTGTGGGACGGTGCACGCAAATAGGAAAGGGCTTCCAGAATTTGCTAAGAAGCTGCAGCAAGGTGAAGTGGATAGCTACCACTCAAACGCCATGTTGGCGCTGAAATGGCATGACAGACAAGACGTCCACATGCTGTCCACAATGCACGGCGCGGAGCTTGCCGAAGCTGAAAAGGTGGATTGGAGAGCGGGTCAAAAGAAGAAGATGCCGAAATGCGTGCTAGAATACAACAAAAAAATGGGACTAGTCGACAAAGTCGACGTGCAACCGAGCTTCTCCAAAAGCATAAGAAAAGCAATGAAGTGGAACAAGGCATTTTTTTTTCACTTGCTGGACATGTCACTGCTGAACGCTTTCATTCTCTTCCGTGAAAACACCGCGTCCACTACAACGTTTGCGGACTTCAAACGGCAGGTAGTGAGCCAGCTAATCGAGGAGCATCACACGGAGAAGAGCAAGCGGGGAAGGCCAACTGGAGACCATCCTCTGAGGCTGACAGCGCGACACTTCATACAGAAGTTGCCGCCCACCGATGCTAAGAAAAACAGGACCCAGAGGAGATGCCATGTCTGTGCCAACACCACTCGGCGCAAGAAAGTTCGCAAAGACACGCGCTACATGTGTGTTGAGTGCAACAAAGCACTCTGTGTGGAGCCATGCTTCGAGGACTATCACACGCTGAAGAGTTATTAGATTCACAGCAAGAACATTTTTTTGTTCCAGAAAAGTACTCTGGTGTGTTCATTTTTGTACGTCTGTGAAAACTATGTTCATTACAACACATCATTTTTATTTTTTACAAGTCCTATAAGTGTTCTTTAGAATTTTGCTTGCTGTCATCTCACGAATAAACCACGTGTATGTAACCACACAAACGACTTTTTTGTCACTTTGTGGTCACCCTAAAAGATTATGACAATTTTTTAACAGCAAAGCTGTTTATGCTATCGGTAACTTGTGCTCCGTCATGCAAAACCCCACAGGTGGGTATGCGCAACAGGAATTGGGCAAGCCCCCCTACCGAGTACAGCAGGTGCGAGCGTTAGGCGAAAACTCTGCTCGGTGAAGTAGAGCACGTGAAACACGTGAACGAGAGAAAGAGAGGAATAAAGGGAATAAGGACATAAAAAGATAAAAGACAGAGAAAAAGAGCTAGAATGAAACAGACACGAAAAAGAGATAGAAAAAATGCTAGAAAGAGATTGAAAAGTGCAAGACAAAGAGAAACAAAGAAAGGGAAGAAAGAGAAATAAAGATAGAGCGAGAAAGAAATAGAAACAGATACAGAAAAGAGATACTAGAAACAGAGAAAGAAAACTTCAGGCTTGGCACAACTGGTGCGAAGCCACCATAATTTTTTTTTCTAAATAGATTCGTCCGAAGAGTTTTAATCTGCAATAAAAAAAATATCGACCCTGAGGGGTCGAAACGAAAAAAATCGGCCCTGAAAGGGTTAACGGCTCCTTTCGTGCTGATGCCTGCTGTTCCCCGTTGTCGGATCAGGGCGGTACTGAATCGGCAGCCTCCCCCTTTGAAGCCACAGGTGACATAGGTGCCCGCCCGCAAATCTGGTCCAAGTGATGCTGGGTTGGCCCATCTGGAGTGTCGGCTGTTACCAGTTGAGAACTCTCAGTGGCTTTGATGATGCCTGGACACCAACGCCTCCCGTGGGCGAAGTAGCACACCCACACCGGGTCCCTGGAAGGCTGTGAATAACCCCGAGGTAGAGATGGCACTCAAGTATCCAAGCATGAACGAACTTGGTAATTAAGCAACATTTCCGAAGGAGACTTGCCACATAGTAAGGGGGGGGGTATGTCGGTAGCCTAGCAATACTCGCGCGTTTCGCTTCGAAGTCTTTCACTATCAAGTGTTTGAGAAAGTTCTGTCCCTGCCGGCAGCAAGTTGTCTTTTCAGTCCACTTTACTTTCTTCACTTATATATCGTAAGTACTGCAACACAGTTAAAACAGTTCAATTAACGTGCCCTATACCTCCCTAGATGTCACTATCTGTTGGTTTTCATTAAGGTTGTACTATCAACAAAGAAACGAGCCCTTACAGTTCTCTTCTTTCGATCATTCGTAGCGAGGGTCTCGTTTCGGCAGACTTGATGCCTTCAGGTACTAGTATGCGAGGGCTTCGAGCTGTCTGCTCATTAAAAAAAAGAAGATCACGTGCTATGTGATACCAGCTGGCAAAAAAAAGTGTGTTCCACACTCACCGTCATGGCTACGAGCGGTGCTGACTAACTCTCACCGGTTTACATGCACATAAATACCCCATAAAACAAGAGGACGACTGCCGCCGTTGCTGAATTGGTAGAGCATCGTGCACGTTATCCGAAGGTTGCAGGTTTGGTCCCTGCCAGCGGCAGGTTGTCTTTTCGTCCACTTTACTTTCTTGGCAATCTTGTCGTAATTACTACAATACAGTTAAAACAGTACAATTAACATCCCCTATAGCTCTCTAGACGTCATTATCTGTTGGTTTTCATTAAGGTTGTATCAGCAAAGAAACAATCCCCTAAAATTCTCTTCTTTCGTTGACCTCATAGCAGACACCTCAAGTTCGATAGATGCAATGACCACCAGTTCGTTACGAAGGAGCTATCATATACATGAGTATTGCCCAGTAAGTTCCCCAGTGCAACTTATTGAGAATAATTTGCCATGTCTGGCTTTGTTATATTTGATTGTAACTGTATTTCACTTTTATGGGTCTTCCTTTGTACACATCACAGTGTTGGCACTGTTTCTCATGACTACCGTACATGAGGACAACTTTTCTTGGCAGTGCTGTCAAAGCTACAGAATTGAATCATATGCCTGCTAGCACGCCATGAGATCGTATATACCTATTTACACGACTGTAGGTCGACCCACTTTACTTTAATTTGAAATCCGAAGTTGGGGGGTCGACTTACAATCGAAACCGAAACTAGTTTCGGTTGTAAGGTCTTACAATCGAAACCGAAACCAACGAGAAATTAGTCACGTTGTCGCATGGTTACGACATTCTGTTTACGTTACGGCTCTGTCTGTAACATACATCGTTTTTTTTTTTTCGTGTACAACCCGCACCTTCAGCAACGATTCGCGGAAAATTTTCAAAAAATGACCCACGCGTATTGCCGCGAAACTACCTTTCCTGTATAGCTTTAAAGCAATGCCGTGAAGCCACCTTTGCGCACAGAAATTCTAGCTTTTTTTTCAACGACGTCGTAAATAAATTTCGTTTATGAAATGCGCTCGCGCTTTTTTCTTTCTTTTTTTTTTTGGACGTGCGATATTAGGGGGTCTACCTACATTCGAGTCGACTAACAATCGTGTAAATACGGTAATTTTATTGGCAATCTTGTCATTTGCCCTGCTCAAATAAATACGGCTTTATTTAATGAGACTAGAACAGTTATGGAAAGTTGTAGGTTATTGTAAGTAAAGTTATTGTTCACTTTATAAAAATTTCCTCTTTATTTTTACAATTCTTAGCAAATCTTCTGCAAGACTTTTTTTCAAAGTAAACGTGACGCCCCTGATGTGTGTTGGTCCATGTGCGGCCACTAATTCTCCGTATATTTCTCTGACATTGAAATGTACACTGAACGATCTAAATGTGTCGCTCCCATTGATGTTTTTCATGGATATGTTTTTCTACATGTGTTAGCGCTGCGAGCTTGCAAAATCGAAACTGGAAATGAAATAAGCTGCAAGCTGCCATAATACTAGCGGAGTATCATAAATGTGCAGAAGCCCCGCCTCTCTAGCCTTCACTCCACTGCCAAGATGAGCTGCCTCATACCACACTATGTAGTAAACAAATGGCACATACAACGTGGACAAAGCAAGTGGGACACCACATCTGTCCGTGTCGTACGCACCGTTTCTTTACTTGGTAACACGCAACACTACCTAGCCAAATGCCATTCACCTTTACTACCACGCTAGCTGGCTTATAGGGGTTCGTGCTTTAGGAGTTTATTTTTCTTGAATTTCGGAGGGTGTTTTTCGGAGTTTATTTCTTGACGGAAATTTGACGTACATCAGAGTTTCTTTTTCATAAGTCCCATAACCTCTGAAATTCAGAGTTTAATATTGCATTATTATCAATAGTCCAATATCTTACATGAAATAATATCTAAACACAAAAGCATCAGAACACACGAAGCGTATTTTAGTTGTCGGGAGGATTTTAATGCACAAACACATATACACACAAGCACAGACACTTGAATACAAAATACCTCTGTTTTTGCATATTAAGACCTGAAAGCTTGTTGTAATAGACGCGAGCATACTTTACAAGGTCTGTATATTCAATGTCTGGCACCCTCCAGTGACGCCAGGGGACCATATATCAAGATGTTGTCCCAGTACACTCCCCAGGGCCCTACGTGCGTTCATGTCTCTCACTCCGTGTGCGACAAGCCCTTTTGTCAAATGTGCGATAAGTGCGGTCTATGAGATACTGGGTTGGTCTATGGGATTTTTTCGGATTTATCCGAAAACACGGAACCCTAGTTATATGGTACTATCGCAAAGAGGCTGACGACAGTAACTGTGCAGTCTTTGCATTTCCATGTGAGCTTACTCCTGACTCTTGCATACCTATAAGCATCAGTGTTGCCAATCGTTTTGCAGCTTCAGCTTCCAACGATGTCGGCGGCAGCCGCGACCAGACGGAGTCGGAGTCTGAAGATGGACGTGGTGGTGCTGTGCCGCTACAAGTGTGCCTTGAAGTTGGCGAGGTGGGTCACCTTCCTCTTCTCTCCTCCAAAGAAATGCTGGATGGGGAACAAGTGAACTTCTAGGGCCTTACGTGGCAAAACCGCATCACATCATTTGGATCTCACACTGGTAGACGTAATATCGATGTTCCTTGATTAACTTAACTCTTCAGTTACGTCTCATCCAGTCATATGAGTGAAGCACAGCAGTGCCAGGGGTCTCAAACACGTGGTCCGCAGACGTTTCGCCAGCAGCCTGGCTCACACGACTGTCTTCGTCCCATATTCTTTTAATTTTCTTAATAAGTACATTCATGAACTACAAAGACATGACTGGTCTCAAGCATTCTTTTCGTTCGGCACCCCATGTGGTGCGGTTCCATGGTAATGTTTCGAAACATTACCGTGGAACAATAACTATATATATCAGAATCGGCGTCCTGATTTTCAGTCATTCTGGTGATCAGTGTCGATACGTTTCTCGATACATGACGTGAAACTCCCCTTCAAATCGAAATGATAGCCCGAGACTTTGTTGAAATCCGGATTGTCATGGGTTGTCAGTGATGGCCCTCTGTAAATAGCACAGTGCCGAGGAACGCTTTAAATAATGAGGGTCAGCATGATGACATCGATATTTCTCAGACCGCAGGACCCTGGGTCAACAATCACGCAAGCTCTGGCAGCGACTCGTTGGGTGAGAACCTTACTGCTCAATCGTATAAGTAGAGAATGTATGGCAGTACGTATTTCAAAAAAAAAAAAAAAACGTCATACAAGATTGGTTGCCTGGACTACTGCTTGCAGCACGTTCCAAACATAGTTTACACTTTATTGGGTGCGTCTCGTCCCCAAACAGGAAATAATCATCTGCCTACACTTTAAGACAAAAAAAAGGCATACTTTGGGCATATTTCTGCCACACAACAATAATCGCCATCTATCTCACTTATTTTCTTCACATTATCACTGCAAGCCAGGTATTTTCCTGTCACGAATGACGTGTGACACAGCACTCTTGAAAAAGAGATAAAGAGCGCACAGTTTTTTTAGAAAGGAAATGCAAGCAAGCTATGTTGCGCGGCAGAAAGACGCCTCAAACACTCTTGTTTCCCTTAGAGTGTAGCTCGGACTGTGTAAAACTATATATACACAGGTGCTTCCATGCGAGGGTGTGCCTTATTTTCTGGCACGCGTAAATGCTTTACCGTGCCATTTAGGACCTGTAATGGCACCATTATGTCACCACAAAGAGAACTGGTAGTGAAGCCAGTAAAAGGGCATCGCGGAGTGATTCTCCTCAGGACATGCTCTGAATGACACGTTTCACAATGCTTGCGCACAGCAATTGTAGAAATGTCTGCAAAATAAGAGTCAGAACCATAGAACCTGGTCTGACCAACTTCAGTATTTGATGCACATTGCATCCATCTGACACATGCACGCACACACACAAACACACACACAGTCCTGGGCTGAGACGTTGACTTCATGAACAGTTGTTTCTAAGAAGCCTGTCAACTTTTCAGTCGTCACCTGTAGCACCTTTGCCTAAAACCAGTGACGGGTGAATAGGTAGGTGTTCATTGTAGAATGGTGTGAAAAATTTTTTTCTTATTGTATCAAGTTCTGTGCAAGAAAAATAAGATGTGGCTTACTGTCAGGTCATCTCCACATGCTTCCCCACATGAACACTATGAATTCGTTTAATGCTTAGGTCGTGAAGGCCATGAGTATACTTAGTCCCCTTTTTTTCCAATTTATTTTCTAACTATAGACATTTGATTACTCTGTCAAAACTGCAGTGGACAAAAACAACAATGGCAGTGGTGGCAGCAGCAGTGATGGGAGGACTACAAAGAGCCAACCCCTTCTGTCGGCAGCGGCCATCAAGAGCGGCCGTCGCACGCCACTGCAGTGTCCGCTGTGCCCGTACACAACCCACAATGCAACCACCATGCGCGAGCACCTGCCCGTGCACACGGGCGAGCGGCCATTTTGCTGTCCCATGTGTGGCAAGCGCTTCTCCCGCAAGAAGTACTTTCGGGTGCACCTGCGCCTGCACGACAAGGTGAGTAGTGCAACTGCAGCTGTGATAAGAGTCTCTGGGAATCCCCGGCAGAAGAGAAGTACTAAGCGAGTTGGCCGACTAAGGAATTTGGCTAAGTAGCTTGACCTATACTTTCGAAGTTGTTGATTTCCTTTAGATAATGGAGTCCTGGGCCTCAGCTCGGGCTTGATGAGGAAACCACATCCCATGGAGCTGTTGCGAACACCTCTGCCAAATTTCGCAGTTGTGTGTAGCATGTGGAGTTCATGAATACTTCATAAACATTTGAAAAAGTAGAAAGCTGTGGCCTTTTGAAGCAGGCTTTACGTTCTTGCGCAATTTATACACTGTTGCATTGATTGCATCATAAAAAAGAATTGAGGTTTCAAGGACACATTTGCTTTCACAATATATAATATACATTATTATGACATATGGGTTAGCACTTATAGCACTGTGCCGGGACCTGTGTTCACAGTGCGAAGTCGGCAGAAATCTCAGTCGGGCCGCTGCATCCCCAAAAGCGATCATTCGAGAACACCGTCCCCAACCCGAACCAATGTCTTAACTCTGGCATACAATCAAAATGTCTGATAATATTATCTGGTGTTTTACGTGACAAAACCACATTACGATTCTGAGGCATGCCATTGTAGAGGGCTCAGGGAATTTTTACCATCTGGTGTTCTTTGACGTGCACAGACACCACACAGTACACTGGCCTCTAGCATTTCGCCTTTATAGAAAATGCGACCGCCGCAGTCAGGATCGAACCCGCGACTTTCGGGTTAGCAGCCGAGCACTGTAGCCACTATAAAATCTAAGCTTTGACGAAAACTCATCTGGCGAGGAAAGAACAAGACTGCCAGGCATGCTATATATAGGTGACTGGGGCGTAGCCAGGGGGGGTTGGGGGGTTCAAACCCCCCTTCCCCGAAATTTTTCAGTTTTGCTTGCGTATATATACACGCACACATACAAACGCATGTACAAACATACATAAAGTATAGTTGAACCCCCCTCCCCCCCAAAAATTTCTGGCTACGCCCCTGATAGGTGAGATGGGAAACTTTAAAAGAAGGCCGCAGCAGCACCGTAATCGCCAGAGGACACACGGTTTTCAATGCCCTGGCTGAGCATCATGCAAAAAACTGGACATACCGTAGTATTGACTGGCAATCAGCATAAGTCATCGAAAAACAAGAAAAAAAATTATCATCCCACCTGCTCCTTGAATCACTCTGCATACTACTACTGATATGATAAATCGGACACGTGGGTCCACTCCCTGAGTTATACGCAAGCGTATTACGTCTTTCAACGAATATATAATAAAGACTGCCATGCATTCGTTCAATGTGAACAAGGCATTCGTATTGGGTAGGATAGAATACTGGGCGAGTTGGTATAGATTCATCATGGCTAACAGCGCTGACTTTCAACTGAAGTAATATTGAAGAAAGTGAGAACATAAAAAAACACGAACTGAGCACTTCGTGACCAACCCGGCCTTGGCCCTTTATAGTCTATCAACTCAAATTACTTTGCGCAACTCAAGTAGGGGAATTCCAAGGGCTCGTGAAGGAAAGAAGGGGTATTCTAAGAGCAATTTTAAGGGTAATTTTTCAGGCAAATAACATCCCCTATACTTTCCTTGGCTTGATTGTCTGTTAGTTCTCACCAATATTAGTCTGCGCAATTAAGCATTGTCATAGTAGACATACAGACCGCAAAAGTAAAACGTAACCAGTAAACTAGGCACAAAGTAGCAGAAGATCTTATTCACTATCTAACAAAAAATCTTCGTTATCCATTAAGGTAATGGATGGACACATTGGGTTCTTCTCTTATTTATCCTTTCGTATTGGGTGCCAAAGCGTCAGTTCTGTTGTCTTGTGTTTTTTTAGCTGGCGGGTGTACGTTTCTTCAGCCACATGAGCACTATACCACCAATGCGAACTACAACCAGAATGCCTCACTCACCCATTTCAGAAGGGAGACAATGGCGTTTTCGGTGCCAGCGGCGACGGCAGCAGCACGCCGAGTGACTCGGCGACTCCAGCCAAGACATCTCACGAGTGCGAGGTGTGCGGCGAGACCTTCACGCAGCGCCAGCACCTGCAGAAGCATGCGCAGGCAGCACACGCGGTTGACGGGGCGGCGGGTGGTGGCAGCTCGGACGGCAGCAACGGCAGCAGCAACGCGTGCCCCAAGTGCAACAAGAGCTACAAGTACCCAGGGAACCTGCGGACGCACATGCGCATACACACAGGGGAGCGTCCCTACATGTGCGACGTGTGCGGCCTCCGTTTCACCTGCTCCAGCTACCTGCAGGTGAGACGTGGCAGTGTGGGGAACAGCTTGTCATCGCCAGCCATCATTTTTATTTATTTATTTATTATTTACACCATACTGCGGGCCATGTGGCCCAAGCAGGAAGGGCAAGGTGTAACACGGTCTTATCAGATCCAATGAGTGTCTGATCGTATTCAATCTGGTCCACAAGGTTGAACAATTTCCGGATTCGGTTCGCTCGGTCTACTGCATCTGCACTTGCATTTCATAGGAAGTAAGAATGCTTACAACCTCTGTAAAGGTTTTGTACAGTCTTTTTTTTTTACTTGCCTGGTTTTGCTTTTCGTGTGTGTGCGATTCCACATGCACAGGATGTTTCAGCTATCTTGCGCCTAGTATATAAAAAACACACATATGTGCCACGTGTGTCGAACTAGCCCAGTATTGTTCTGAGCCGCACGTCAGGATATTTTTTTCCAGTCTTTAAAGCTCGGTAAGTAACAAAAATTGCTTAATTAACCTTTAAAATAGCAACTCGAACGAAAAATATCCACTAGAAAAGTTGTAACGTTTGTTGAGCAATGTCAGATTATTTTATCAATGCTAATATAACTGTCCTGTTTCATTTTTTTCCAGTTTTTCTTTAGAGTGTGCGAAATTAAAAATTTACTTGGTGCAAGTTAGCTGAAACACCCTGTATATTTCTAAATTTGGTTTCTTTTTTTTCCAAGCTATGTCACATGTCTACGTATAAAATTATTCCACTTATTCCCATTAAATCTAGCTGAAATTTTGCGCCTATGTCAGTCTCTCTCTAGTTCAAGTGGCGCGGAAGTAGCCTTTAGCACGCCTATACTCACTCAGGTTACTTCGATATTGACGCGTGCACCATATAAGTACCATGTGACCTCATTACCCCTCCCAGGTTCACTTGCGGACGCACGTGCAGGAGAAGCCATATGCATGCCCGCAGTGCAGCAAGACCTTCGTGCACAACTCGGCGCTGACGGTGCACCTGCGCACGCATACGGGCGAACGCCCCTACCAGTGCCCCCACTGCCCGCTGCGCTTCAGCCACCTGCGCAACATGAAGCGCCACGAGATCTGCATTCACACCCACGAGTACCCACACATCTGCACGCTGTGCCAACGCGGGTTCCTCGTCGTCACCCAGTGGCAGCAGCACGTCCGCTCGCAGCACGGCCTCGAGTACAGCGACCCGCGCGACATGCAAGACGACTTTGTGCCTCGGCACGGCCGGAGACCGGGAGCCATTGCGAGAGCTGCAGTCACCGTAAGTCATGATGCAAATATGTAGCTTAGAGCGATACTGAACAAAAATAGAAAAAAATTACGAAAACATCAGAATTCTACTTGGAAGGCTGCGACTATTCCGATAAACAGAGTTTATTTAGGTATTTTCGGACAGTTGGCTGTATTTTTGGAGGATTGTCAGCTCGCGGCGGCTTCACACCAACATGAGCCGTGACGGCGGAGTCATCGCAACGGATGCAGGGTGCACGTTTTCCTGTTTTGCTGCTTCCCTTTCTCCACCTCTCCTTTACATCCCACTCTCCCCCTTCCACAAAGGTGCCAAGATGTGCCCCACTCCTAAGGGCTTTACCCCACCCGGGAGCATTGTTCGCTACCAGGGCTGTTCGTAGTGGTTCTAGGAACCGTCATGGGAGCTGAGCAGGTTGCAAATCAGCGGGCGACAGCTGGCACTGTTGGCACACTCAGTTTCCGGTGACATTAACTTCACCTCCTCTAGTTCATGCTGCAGCCACTAGACACGGCAGTTTCGTGCAAAACGCATTAAATTCATTAATTTCTACTAGTTTCCTGTCTGAAATTAAGATTGCGTCTACCGATTTCAGCACCCAATCTTTCATTTCAGGCTGACGTTTACATGTGTGACGCAATATTACATGTGTGAACATAACTGCTTGCACTACACAACGCCTGTATACGTTTTTTTCTGAAGCAGTTTGAAGCACTGATGTGGCTCTGTGGTACCGCCACACAGAATTGCCTGGGTTCGATCTTGTCTCGAACTGCTGATATTTATTCTTAGAATCCATTGTGATTTTTTGCTCAAGGACAACACCGCCGACACCGGAATTTCTGCAACACAGGCTCTTTAACACTCTCGCATTAATAGCTCTGTCTGCGGTGCATGAGAACCTTACCACAGAGCTCTCCACACAAGCAAGTTTTTATTCAGAGGCAACACAGTTTCTCTTCCATGTGCACAAGTTGCGCCCGCTAAGTTTGCTCTTTCCCCGAAATTAAAAGCCACGCCCAGAGGTCAGCATTTTGGCACAATCGTTGAAATAAAGCTGAAATCACAGAAAGTGTTTTGCTCATACAGGAGAGTAGGCCTTACAGAACACATTTGGAAAGTGCCAGAAGCACTGGGAATTCCTATATTACAGCACAAGGGGATTGTGTATCAAAGGCTACCGCGTAAAAGAGGCAGTCCCTAATGTCCTTGATATTTTGTCATACAAGTGCTTGAAGATCTAGGCCAATACCAATAAGGTATAATAATTAGCAGTACAGGAAAGTCTGAAGCAGTAAGCACATAGATTATGAACACCGATGTACTTTCGTCATTAAAAAAATGGCTGGATCTCCTGTAATCAAGTGTAGATGTAAGCATGAAATGGTTACCGGCAAAGCAGGCCACGATAATAGCCACACTCTTAAAATGGGTATAGTCCATGTTCGCGAACGCACACCGCACCAGTACTGTGCACTGATCCGTATGCACGCCATTGTTTGCTATCCCTGTGTGGTATAATATACTTTTTGGCTTTGCCTAGTGTACAAGGCAATCACGCGACGCAGGCCCGAAAGATTATTGAGCTAGAATGAACCTGTTTTGAACTAAACCTCATGCAAGCGTCTTCTCACCCAAGCACGATGCATGTGGCATGGTCACGCAGCTTGGAGCCATTTTTCGGAGGTAGCGCGACTCACCCGCGCCAGCCTCCTAGCTCAGGTGACCCACTCTCTGCACAAAAAGATGAAAATGAAGTGTACGGTGTCGTGTACCTGCCTTTGGAACATCACTGAAAATCGCAGAGAAAAGGTCAGAGTACGAGACGTTACAGTTTCAGTGATACAGTATTGCAAACAAACATTTAAGAGGAACTCGGAAGCAATATTTTTTTTTAAAGCTTGTTTGGGCACTAACTAGCATAAGTAATGAGGTCCTTTAGAAAGGGTCTGTGCCAGAGACCGCGCTGTTTTCAATTTTCTGGCTACATGCCCGGATGTATATGGTCTCGATTTTTTTTTTTTTCGCGCGAGTGCCAGGATGTTCTTGTCTGAATGCCCGCACAATCTCGTTTGAGTTCCAGGATGTCTTGTTTGAAGTGGCCGGATATCAGCTCTGGCATTTGGCTCAATGTTGTTTGAAGGCTGCCGACAACGGGAGCTAAAAGAATTTCATTCTTAAAACTGCAACAAAACAAAACACAGGGGAAAAAAAAAATCCGAGTGCCAACTGAAAGTTTTATCGCGAAATTGCGTGCTATTTGTTGGGCAGATACGAAGCACTGCACTATTGTGCATCTGCAAGAACACTGCAATTTCCAGGGAGGACAGGCCAACTCGCACCTGTCGCATCACTACCGTGATCGTGAATGAGTTCTGCCACTTGCCAACACTGCTATTTTGCACAGTCACAGGGGACGGGTACAATGGGAAACTACAGAAGCAGCCCATATCAGCAAATTGTCAGAAGCACGTGTTGTGCAGCCCTCAAATTGATTGAATTGCAAAGAACTTGTGTACTTCGATATGTGATGATAGGCTTATCTTTTTTCAATCATACTGTTCCTTCCTGCCCATGCTTTGTGATAGATGTCAGTATATAGCATCTGTTTTGGTATTAAAGTTTTCAGTTGGCTGTTGCCAATCATTGTGCGATTTTCTCTCTCATGTTTAGTATGGGTGTGCGAATATTGAATACGTAGTTGCTTTCAAATTGAATATCGAACTGAACTGAAAAAAAAAAAAAGCCGAATGTCGAGTATGAAAAATTTTACTTTCAGAGGCCTCAATCTTTACAAGTCCTCATGCAAAAAGAGTGGCTGCCTCATATGTTCAGGAGTATTCGAGAAATCAAATAGTAGATATTCTATTTACGAATCAAACTGTTTGCGTATCCTCGTATTCAAATATTCCTCATACTGAACTATCCTCATATTCGAGTAGTATTTGAGTATTTGCACATCCCTAGTATTTGGATTTGTCGTGTTGCCTTTTACTATGTGGGGCCATACGAGCTATTCTGGCTTTCCATTTTATTGAATCAATGCAATGTACTAACCATCAATGCCATGGTAGCAGAACTATTACAGCGCCACAGCGGCTTCTACTTGTTTTGAAAAAAATCCTGACAAAAAGTTTTCACCGAAATGAACAAGTGTGCACATTACCCCCATTAACTGTTCCCTCTCTTTCAAACAGATCAAACCAAGAGACAGTAGTCTACCAGGCGACACAGTAGCACCATCAACTGTACCTGGGACCTGAAAAAAAAATGCGATGATCGACTGGATATCTGGCAGGCCCTCCACAACAAACGGTGATACTGCACATCGTTGAGCTATGGACTTGCTACGTCGCTGTTACTCATTAACTCCGTGACTGATATTCACTTTGCAGTTGCCTTGCTGCAGTCACGGAACCGTTGTTGCAGAAAACTTGTCGGGGAGTTGGGCATTATATTCCACAGACATTCTGTTGGATTCAATGTTGAAAACCAGTTTTGTTATAACTTTTTGCTGGTTTGTCGCACTATAGCGCAAGTGAGTATCTGCCAAGTGTTATTTTGTTTGTTTTGGTTTGTTTTGTTTGTCACGCCAAAACAGCACAGCTCAGCATCAGTTAGTTTAGGTGAGCTTGTGTAAATCATTGTGCTGTTATAGTCATAGAGTGCAAACATGCCATTAAGAATAGAGTATTAAAAGTTTAATTAATGTTCCTATAGCCATGTTACCTGTTGAGAACCAAAGTTCAACTGGCCTTATGATCAGGCTTGAGGGTACATTGAACTAGTCTTTTAGCAAAGGTATTTTGTCAGAAAGTTCATTCAACCATCCTGTCCGATATAAATTAAAGTTTGGGACTTGACTGCATTTTAACTAGTCTGACAACATACTATTTTATCATGGACTTCAAATATTTTGTCCTAACAGAATATTCATTATTGTCCAGCTAGATTAGAGAGGCATATTCACATACACCTAGCCTGCTGAGAATCAAAGCTGGCCCGGCCTATGGGCCAGCGTGAGAGTTTTGCAGCGTCATAGCTAGTCTCGCTAAACTGTTTTTTGATAAAGTCAAGCTTACTGGCAATGCAATGTAAACGAAACTTGTCACTGTTCGACTGCTCTGCCTATGAGATAGCCACTTGTCTCACAAATTTTAAATTTAATATCACTAGCGCCTTTTGTCGCGTAAAAGAAGGCAATGAAGGTTAGCTGACGTTAGTTTAGGAAGCCACATAATCGTTACGCACAACTAAACCAGTAGATTGTAGAAATTAGTAAGCACAAAAAACGCATGACGTCTTGTTTGGAAGCAGTCGTAGGAATTTCGTGTCATGCTCACTTTTTGCACGGAAATTTTTTTTCTGGTGTGTCAGGCCTTTCATCATGCTACAGATAATGCTAGTGTCAGTAATTCCAGCTACATATAATCCGCTACACTAGTTCAACTTTGTACTTACATTTAGTGTTCCTCGGAAGTGCAAACCTGAACGTATAATTTCATGAATGTACTACCGTATCGAACGTTTAACTCTGTCCTCACAGATATGTCTATTCCGGGATTAATTTAGTCAGTACTGCGTAGCATTTTCATCACTTTGACGACGCGTAGAAAAAGCAGTAGCGCTCTCGTTCTTTAAATAGCTGTGGAGCTTTCAGCACTTACAGTACTGCTACTACGCAAACTATAAACACTTCCTGTCACTCCAGGACTTGCCATAACGCTTTTTACAAATATCGTACAAGAAAGAAAGGGAAGAGTTGACCTTTGTGAAGTGTAGAGTACAAAAAAAGAAGGAAAAACCGCCTTGAAGTGTACAAAGAAACGTTATCCCCGATGGGCCGGGGTGAGATTGCAGAAGCACAACCTCTCTTGCCGTCTCGTGATTCATCAGGCGCTATGCTTTTCGTCACCAGCTGTCAGCAAGGCAGGACGGAAACGTGCTACTACACGATGAATCTAGAAACAGCAAGCGAATGTTCAGAAAGTGAAAAGTTTGCTTTATCTCACCCCTTTTTCGGGATTTCAACTGCAGAAGTGTTTAAGTGCGAGTCACCAAACACTGCAGTGTAAGGATTTGTTACAGCAGACAATGTGGTTACAGTACAGCTAGCAGTAAAGGCAAATTGCTATTGAGTACAAACAGTTGAGATTCATGCGTGCAAATGGATGAGAATCACACAGGTGTGGTAATATGAACCATCTCAAGATCAGGCTCATAGAATACCATACTATAAATGCTATTAAGAATTACTGTATTTCAGAACAATACAAGCTAAAACTATTCTTACCCTGTGAGGTAATTATCAGCCATTCACACTCCTAATCCTCAAAGCTATTATGATAGAACCACATCCACTAGGGTAAATGAACAATGTGGCAGACACAATATGCCTTGCCTTTTAGCGCCGCTCTAAAGCTTCATGGCCCTGAGGTCCCAGGTCTTCAAAGTGTTGTCATTCCACAGTCAGCATCAAATGTTTACAGATCGCAAGGCTCCAGGAAGAAGCCGATTATTTCAACAGCCTGGCTCTATGCTTACTGGTCTGTACTAGTAGTATGTCGACCCTCAATGTAACAAATGTGGATATAATGAATTACGTGATATAAGAAAGTAAATCTAAGATAGTTCCTCCCCATATTGGTGTAACCATTGTCACGTCGGCTGTGGCTTTGCTATAGCGACATTTGACTGTGTACATGTAAAAAACTTAAGGTTGAACAGTTGTACTGGCTGCTTGAAAAGTCGGCTTTTTCCGTAAATCTCTGATCTTGGTCCTACCCCTGCCCAAAATGTTCATACCACTGTCAGCGCATTATGCTGTGTTACGAGAATGTTTTTCAGCGAACCAACTGGTTTACGAATGTTGAAGAAAAGTGCAAAGAAGTCCGTTGTTGCTTGTTGTTGGAAAATAGACCACCGGAGGATGTTCAGTCACAGCAGTACAAATGTTACACCTGCAATTTCGATACCTGGCACCGTTTGTAAAGTTGGACTACAGGTTTGCAAACGTCGGCATTTCTTTTAAATACGACTCGCTACTTTTCTTATAAATGTACACAGAAAATTTTCCTTTCATTTTGAGAAAACTTTTGTCTTTTAACTCCACTAATTGTTTCTTTTTGCAACCTCCAAAAATATCATGATGAAAATGCAGCCACTGAAATCTTTGAAATCTGTGTACTTGGTTAGACCATGCTTCTTGCATATGCTTGTAATGTATTTTTACCCTTTTTTGATGGCGATTACATATGTTGTCTAGTCTGTAAAGTTTTCGATTGTGACTGTTATCGCTACTCGCAAAGGAAAGCCGCAAATGTGACCATTGCCTAAAATATGTTATGGTATGAAACACTGTTGCATGTTTGTACAAAGCATCTGCTTGCAGATAGGATGTTAATTACTGCGAGAGAGATGGGAAATCATTCTCATTTGATAAAGTTTAAAGCATTTGAGCTTTGCATCAAGTTAAAGTTGCAAAATCTCTCTGCCGTCAAACAGCAGTACAACTGACCATGGCGTCTCAAAGTACCACATACAGCAGAAATTTAAGGATGCATTTTAAAAACAGAGCTAGGAAAATATATAGAGTTATGAAATGTGTGACCTATAGTATCGTTTGATCTGAATAGAATGTGTCAAATATTCTTTATTGTCGAGGTATGAACCCGAAAAATGAAAATATACATACTGGGAACATATCAATTACGTTCCGGTGGCACTAACATGCAAAAATGAAACGTAATTACGAGATAACAAGCTACAGATTACATTTTCCTTTCTGCATGTAGAGGTGTGTTTTGAAACATTTGATGATGTTCCGGTTTTGGCCAAGTGAGACTTGTTAAGCCACAACAATACACTGCAATTTTAAGTAACTTAAGTGCAAGAGGCGTTTCACATTGTTTATTACGGTTCCTATTTCACTCTGGCATGTCAGTGCTGATACAAACTAGTCAGCATCAATATGTGTAATGAATGATATTGATTAACGATACGACAAACAGCGCGACACACAGGACAGTGAAAGAGACGGACCAAGCGCTTGGTCCGTCTCTTTATATATATATATATATATATATATATATATATATATATATATATATATATGCTATGTGCTGGAAGAGAATTCGGCATTTTACCATCGTCCAGCTGTTATTGCAGTGTAGTGAGTATGCTAGTACCCATTGAGTTACCTTTGTAAACCGTAATAATTTTGGATCAAGAACTGTCACAAAATGCAATGGTATAAAGAAAAGTGGTCGACTTCCAGCTGAGATTTAAACATTACGTGCACAGAAGCATGGATACAGTAGTAAAACCTCATTTCTATGTGAGCAGTCATTTTTGTGATGTTCTCGTCCTAGCTAGAACTCTTCGCGCTGTTCGTTTGCCGGGTGCAGTAAGCATTATTTAAACCAGACTCAATCATTCACCCGATACACCGAACAGCTAACAGCCTACAAACAATGTTTAAGAAATGCATGACATACCATAGAAATGCTTGGGAATTCAAAGATTGTTACAGGTTCTAGAATTGTGAAGTGTGAAGGCTTCAGTGTCTTCATACATGAAAGAATTTGTAGCAGCTACTGTGTTATGAGCAGCAACATGTTGTCAGTGCCCGCTAAGCAAGGACAGAGGTGAGCAAGAAGAGGTGAAGAAAGAAACAAAATGTCTTTAGAAGCTTCTCCTACGAAGACGCGCTTTAGTCGACGGACGCGATTCCAGAAAATGAATTTTTGATGTCACACTTTATCCTTTGTTTATAGCAACCACTGAGAAATGGCAACACCTGCTTGGCACTACAAACAGTCCTAAGTGTCAGTCCTTGTATTACAGTAGGTTACAATGCAGCAAGCGACATAGCAAGGAGAAGTCGTGATTTGTTTAATTAAACAATGCAACTATATTTGTTCCTCATTGAAATTTAAAACAAGACGGAACATCATGAGAAGCTGGAGGCTTTTTAAGTGCTGAGATGTCATCAAATGAGGGATGTCACTGGAAGTCGAGCTTCAACAATGAGGCTCGTCTTTGTTATGGCATTCGTCAAAACGTCTGACTTTGGTGACGCCCCCCCGTTTGACAACTTCTCGTTGTTGAAATCTGGTGATTCTAAACGAGGTGAAATACCCTGGTGTTTTATGCACATTAACATAACGCACAAATGGTAACTTTTCTTTTTTCATATTCCAAATCATGCCACACACTGTCGTAACGAGTAGACACGCTAGGGCACGAACATTTTATCCTAAAGAAAGACTTTTTTTTTTCTTAACGTGTTTGTAGCACACTCTATACCCGTATGCTGTCACTTCATATCATTGCCATATTGTTGTCTATGAGCATTAGAATTGCAAGAGCCATCCACTAGTAGTGTAGCTGTTTGTAGACAACATGTTGCACATACGAGAACTTGTTGCTAGTCTGTAAAAGCTTCCGGAATCGATGTTTTTTACTACCATGGAAAACTGAATGTGTTACTGTTGTTGAAAGAGGAAGATTGGTAGTGCCCATTGGTGTTGCAGAGATGGCAATGAAATGCTTACGGATCTCTGAGGAAGAAAGCTTCTCAGTTGGCAAAGTGTTCGTCCTGATCCGGGATTTGAAATTGGAGACTAACACCCATTAGGGGCGGTCACTGTTCCATCTCAGCGAATCAGGAAACTAGTAGATAGCAGCGCGAGGGCAAATCGATCGACAAGTCAATGAACAGGAACACAAAATATGAAAAATTGGTTCTTCTGAAGCTCTCTAGGTGGAGGAACGTTTATGAAAGAGGGGAATCGTCATTCACAAGCTTGTAGCACAAAGCCAGGACTGGCTTGCCATATTGATTGGTCCATCTGCTTTAATGTGTTAATTATTTCGCTCTCATGCAACAAAGTTATCTATCTATCTATCAAGCTGCAATCTTCTAAGTTCAGGCGTTAGAGTGATGACCATGGAAAGACTTAAAACCCGGTATCAAATTTCGGAACAGGACGAATTTTTTTGTCACTGAGAAAGCCTTTTTTTCTTAGAAATTGGTACGAATCTCATTTCTAGGTTCGTGCTAAAGGTGATTACTACTGGTTTTTCTCACAAAGGAATTTCTTTTTCCTGATTATAAGTGTACAGATATGGTAAAAGAAGTGTCTAAGTTCCCATATAAGGTTTCCTATGTGGAACGCTGCATGCATTTCACGGAGGTCCCGTCACAGATTTATTTACAGATGGCCCACACAGTGTCAAAAAAGATGAACCATCACTCTGTAAAATAGTCCTTGATAACTGACATGTTCATGTTATGCGCTACTGTTAGATTGCTACCCCTGTTCCATTCTGTAACACGCCTGTTTGGATGTTTGCAGATGACTGGAGTGTGCCTTTTTTGCCCACACAACTGTTTGGCGACATAGCTTGGTGTAAATGAACTAGAAAAACTGAAGTTTCGTAGGTTTTGTTCATGTTATGAAAACGTAGTTATTAAAGTTCTGTTGGATAGCTCGAAACTGTTTAGTCCCACCGCTGATCAAATATTGTTGCTGTCACCTTTGTTACCTTGAGTATTTTGTTGGAGGTTCTGTTAGTTGGATGCACCTTTATTACCCTACACTTGATTCCTGTGCATGAGAAACCCTAATGTTGCATTAGACAAGTTTAGATTTTAGAGTGAGTATTGTTGCCATTGGTAAGCCACTGCTAGTCACTGCCGCAGTCTAGTGCTGTTCATGTTTAGATGTTTCGTTACATGTCATGAATAGGGTTGCCACCTGGCCCAGTCGGGTTTGGTTTCCGCCAACACAGCCACGTTTTTTTTTTCTTCCTTAATTATGCAAGATGCCATTTTCACTCCAACAGTGGCATACCCCATTTGCCAGACATCAGATTCTCCCTGAATACGACCACTATAATGTCCATCACAAGTGCTTTGTTAAGCCAGGGCAAACAACTAAACTGCCGCGACTGCATTCAATCCCAATTCTTTCAAATGGCTTGCTGTCTTGAAACTGTCGTGTTATGCGAAGCTGCAAGATTGAGGTGTTCATTTGACTACTAGGTTTTTCTTCAGAGCCTTCTATCATGGAATCGAGCACCGTGTCTAGGTGGAATGACAGAAAGTTTATCTGAGTTGGTAGGGATTGATTGCAGAGTAGAGTAAGGTGAGCAGACACGAACACAAGAGAAGAGGAACGCGCCGTGTTATGCTGTCTGGTTTCCTTCTGTGGCGCCCGTCTTTCCGTGTCTCGCTTTCCTACACAATACTTCTAGCGGCTTCCCTTCAGCTCATTTTCTCAACAGCCAACCACTGCTCATGCTTATTGCAATGGTTGACGCAGATAGTATGGTCCACACCTGCAAGATTAAGTATCTATCACGTTACAGCTGATCCTACCTATAGTTGAGAGTGTATAAAAGAGAGTAGAAATCTAGTCAGTGTTAGTCCTGTTCGTTCTCCTGTGCCCACAACTCGCTGTGCTGCGGGAACAGTCAATGAGCTGTTTTCCTTACACCTCAGTCTCTTAATGGGGTCAATGGGGTCCAGAACCACTTTTCTAAGTAATCATCGAATGACATCAGTATCAATGTTTACTGCCTCACAAGTTGATTACCGCAAAGATTTCTCGTATCAGTCAAGAACGAGCGGAGTTAGAGGGATTTGTCGCATGCTTTAAGCGCTTTCTCTCTTCTCTCATCCCGACGAGCACGCTGGAAGCTACACAGGGAGGGCCGACACAGGGGAAAGAAGCTACGTCAGCACGTGTCATGACCTCGAGCACGCATGATGAAACGCGACCATTCTCTCTCGCTGCAATTCGTGTGTGCGAGTGTTGCTCACTGTATAATGTCAATAGACTATGGAGCGTAGGCGCCACCTCGTGGTAACACCCCTTGCCAAGAGGTGCATCTATTCCAAACACCACTCTTGATTCATGTCGGTCATAGGCCAATAGCATGCTATCTGTTGTTCGAAGTCCAACAGTAGGTGCCCCCGCCCACCGAAGAGAGTGGGGACGGGCCTCTGTATGAGAATCGTGGCGTTTTATAAAATGATAACTTCACGCTCGACTTCTGTACCCTCCTTGCCATGCACGATTGCAAGATTTGGCTGAGCTGTTCATAAATGTTTCTGCTTTCCACAGGGTGTGTTTTCTCACCAAGCCAGAGTGTTGGTTTATGACCCGTTTAAAATTTACGTAAAACCCTAAAAAATTTTCAGTCATCTAAAAATTCGTGCTCAAGGATATCCCCTTTTTCATTGCGTTTGTATCTAAACACACCTCCCATCCCACCGTGCCAGTTCTTTTCTCAGCAAATGTGGCAACCCTATTCATGCAAAACAACGTATTGCGACACCCGTGGTTTTGCCTTCTATGTTATCACTTGTGTTGTGATTGCCATATCGGAGTATCTATCACGTTACAGCTGATCCTAGCTATAGTTGAGAGTGTATAAAAGAGAGCTGAAATCTAGTCACTGTTAGTCATGTACCACCCAGAAACTGTAGTCACGAGAATGCTTCACGGCACGCTTCCACGAAAGCAAAACCTGCAATGTTCGTCGCTGTTGCGATAGTTTGCCAAGTACACGCCGCTGTGAAAAGTTGTCTTGCATATACTGCATGTGCAAGCGAGAAAAATTTTCCTGTTTGCTTAGTCGTATGCGACACATAGCGTCTAATAGCTACAACCAAATATATAGCTGAAGTTTTATATATATGTATACTCATGTTAGGTTTGTGTTTGTCGCGCGCACAATGTCGTACATCCCAAAATAAATGTCCTTTTTCCTATTGATTCGAGGTGCTTATTTCACCAGCAACACCCCTTTCTTTTTTTCATTAGCAGATATTATAGCTATAGTAGCCATTGAAAGATCACTACATTCATATCTGTGTACAGTGCTCACGGATTGCAACGCGATATAAAAATCTTTAGTATAACGACTGTCATGCGCAATCGCGCTAGATAGCCGCGTCATATCGCCATGAATATGGCCTCTGAAGGTAATGTTCGCTCTGATATAAGTGATCGAGTAAAAATTATGCCGATACGACAGGGACAGAAGACGGTGTAAATGAAAGTACGCTCATTACTTTACCCTAAATTGTCGCGTTTCGATCCGTCAGCACCGTTACTCTAGTTAAGTTTACGTTCATCCCGTAATTACCACGGTTTATTTCACTGTAGCAACAAGGTAAATTGCGTTTGGGTCGTCGCAAGCATGACGTCCTAGCTTGAAATCGTTGAAATCACCAGAACAAGAGCCCTAAACTGCTAATAACGTATAGTACTTACGGCAGTGCGAAGGTGCATTTTTTTCCTGCCGTAGTTTTAACCCGAACTGCTCCGCCAGAAGTTTGTACAGCTCCTTTTGAATGGCGAAACTGTGCAAGAAGTAGCGATACCTGCTTGCTGCATGCCCGAGCCCTCGCTTAGTCTGCTACGGGCGTTACAAGAAGATTAAACTGGCTAAACGACGACTATCCAATGGTTTAGTTTCGGAAGGCAACGAACCGAAGAAGTGGGCGGCAATGGCGGCGGTTAAATTTGGCGCCAACGCAGAAAAGCGTGCCGCCCGTACTGCAATCTAGTGGTGACGTCAAGTTTCGCACCCTTTCTTCTTGTAATCAACAGGCAAAAAAAGAAGAAGTATTTATTTAAATACATCGTCTTGAACGTGAACACAGTATATTCCATTTATGTCACGTGGTGCACCCGAGATCGCGCTCGCGTTTTCTTCGTTTTATTTATTTGTTTTCAGTGTTCGCGGTGTTTAAAAAAATATCGCTTTAGCGCCCAAATTTGCTTGAGAAACTTGTGACAGCTGCTTGTTTCTTCTCTTTGTCATATTTAGGAGTGTTTGTCGGTCATGTACTTGTTCATTTCCAAGTACTGGTGATAAAAACAAGGTAAAATATTGCACCGCGACGCACAACGTACTCACAACTACGCCTGAAATCGCTCGTACGCGGTTGTCACGCATCGCGAGCGCACACATGATACCGAGGCAGTCAAGTGACGTTACACTTGCGAGATTCGTGCTGCCGCAAGCTGAGAAGGCATTCTTAACCACTGTCACGTCGCCATGTTATCAAAACTTCGGTGCTTGTCAGCCTTTTTGTGTGTTCATTTGTTCATTGGGCAAGCGACGCAAACTTCACGCAGTGTTTCACGTACGATGCGACCCAGATTGAAGTTCTGCGCAATAAAGTATTGACGGTATTGACGCGCTGGGGGAAAAAAGGGATCGTTTGCATGTCATCACTTGCAATCTGTGTGTTTACCCCTCCCCCGTTGTGACTGCCGCCCCTGGTCGCGTTCCTCGCATCATTTAACTGTTAATTACGGCTTAATACACTGATTAACTGTCAGCATACAAAGGTCACAGGGGTTGCTTTCAGCCAATCTGCTGGGCCACGTCAGCCTTGATATGAGCATGGCAGACTTGTTCCTGCTCCCAAAGCTGTCACTGTTTCGACAGTGTTCTCTCCATCCACCGGCTGTCACTGTCTTTGAGAGAGCTCACAGCAGCCGACTTTCAGAGAGCCTATGGGAATCGCATTGTAATCAGTGTATCGTTTTGCAAGAAAGAAGCTATATTGAAGAATTCCAATAATATGTACCGATTGGATCAATAAATTCTTTTTATCAGACCCATTGTCATTACTTTACGGACAGACCCTGTATCTTGTGCAGAGGGAAGCACTTACATGAAGCACAGAGAGAAGCTAAGAACATGAGTGCTCTTCATGTTCGTCTTCTCCTGTTCTGTGCTGTTTTAAAGCTCCTTTGTTCAGAAATCGTGATTCATAAGAGGCAGCTAGTGTAAAAGTATGTACACTAACAAGAAACAGGCTCCTATCCTTTTCTAATTATTTTAGTCCTTAAGTGTATGCGAGTGCTGCCCGTGGATGATTTCAGTATTGTGAAGCACCTTGCTCCCACAGAACAAGGAGTCTTCCAGACTAAACAGCGAAATAGAGATGCTGAAAAGATGCACAGTTCATGAAATGCACAGGTGCACTAAATAGCTAGAAGATTGGTTGCTGCTACCAATTCTCGTCAGGCTTGACAAACTGTCGACCGTAGCGCATTAGAACCAATGTTCTTGAAAAGTACTTTTGAGCTTTTAAATTTTTAAAACAAACACAAGACAATGGGTGACCTCTTTGTGAAGCACTTTGGATCACTTCTGACCAGCTGGGAATTTTTTAAATATGCATTCATCAACCATTATATGCTCTTCAACGTGAGAAGCAGCACACGAAGACAAGACACAAAAGAAAGACACGATTCGACAGGACAGCCGCTGCACACATCAAAATGAACTTTCACCAACTCACCCCAACTTTCAACATTACTGAACTTCATTATGTGCTTAGTATTCATCTCTATGCCTTGAATGCATGATAACATCAGAAAGGGGGTGAAAGCAAAAAAATATGTACCATATGTCATAAGCAGTTAATAATACAAGTCAAAATCATCACTGACAGACTTAAATGGGGAAGTGTCTTGTGTTCAATTCCAGCTGTAATTTCGAACTGTCATGACCAGAAATGGAGCCTGCAACCTTGTATTCAAAATCGGAATCTCATCGCCAGCTCGCCGCAGTGCACGAAAGAAAATCGTTGCATTAGGTAAACACTGGGTGCAAACATTCAGCTAAATGGAAGGTTGGGAAAATTATATAGACCAACAGAACGAGAAATGATGGACCTAAAAGACGGCAGCATTGATTATTACGAAGCAAATGGTTGTAGCCAACACTGTGGTGGATAAGTGTGATAATAAGCAGGCTATGTTTGGCGTGTCGTGGATAAGTGGTGTTCTGTCGCATAAGTGGAGTTGCAGAGTTGGTGCCACGAAACAGCAAGTGCAGTTGTGGATGGTTGAGAACATGTCAAGGGTTACATTCAGAACGCTCCCATCTGCTACTGCAAGCCAGCCTTTCCAATAGTAACACGACTAGCTATGACTTCTGGATACATAGAAATTCCACAAGACGCTCTTTCACTTGTTACACCAGTGTTATGGCACACACCTAATACACATACAAACACAAAAGTATTCTGCCTTAAGGGCAACTCTATGTCGATATAAAAAAAAACTGGGTGGTTGAATGAAATTCGGAAATTTGTAGGCATATGTAGATCTACAGACAGCTGGCAAAAGATGGGCGTTAACGGAGACTGCTGGCTGGGAGTAGCATTCATCCTGTACATCAAATATGCTAGTGAAGATGATTAAATGATAAGAGTGCTTGTTAAACTATGGTTGCGTGGTTAATTGGGCCAGTGTTAGCTAGTGAGAAATTGTGCAGAGACTTATACTGCGACATGCTGGTGGCCGTGTGCCTTGAAACTCCCATGCCGGCTTTGTACGATGTCAACATTATGACAGTGTCAGGTTTGTCTTTCAGTTAGAAGGCTCATGCATATGTGCTCGAGATTATCAAGGACACGATTGTGACGCTTTGAAAAGCTCCGTACCTGTGCAACACTCAAGGTACAATTGAAACAGTATAGCTTGTCACCCGAAGTTCTTTTCCTCCTCTTAAAGTGCGGAATAAAGTTTTGTTTCATTCATACTAAACTCGCACAAATGAACAAAAACAGCTTAAGAATCCACGACACATCGTCGACGGCATGAGTGCTGTGGTTTGGGTGCAAAGGTCTGATGATTGACTGTTCGGGTCTAACGTCCCGAAACCAGAACATGATTATGTGAGACGCCATAGTGGCTCCCGAAATTTTTACCACCAGGGGTTCTTTAACGTGCACCTAAATCTAAGTACGTGGGCCTCAACATTTTGCGCTTCCGTCGAAAATGCGGCTGCCGCAGCTGGGATTGCACATAAAGGTCTAGACCAAGGTGTCGATACCGGACTTTCCTTGATAACAGTCCATCTTGCCCTACCAAATAACAGTACCCTGTGTTATGAAAAAACTGATATCGACTTTCTCCTTACAGGTCGCTGCTACGTACACTACAGTACTAGATACCACCTCAACTCGAACATTTATTCTATGTGCTGTTTAACCTGAAAAGCAGAATAATCTTTGAAAACTTAATTTCAAGTTAACAGCTGTGTATAAATTTCACAATACAAGGTAGCAGCAGACTGTCTCTACATTATTCGGCTTTGTCAAGCTTATAAAAATATTAATTTCCCCATATTGCATTTATACTTGTCGATCAGAATAATGCTCAAACATCCAAGAGATAATGTTTACACAGCTCCACGACGAGTGTTGGCACATGGTGTCTTGTTCTTTTGCAGTTTCCTACCTTTCCGTGTCTTATTTTCATCGAGTTTTGTTCCTATACCGAGCTGTATCGAAGTGCACACTGCACTGCTTTTTGTCTGGGGGTTAGTTATCTCTCCGATGCATTGTGTACATTACAGTCCGCTTTGCATCTGCAGATATTCACTTTTGTGCACTTTCACATCACAGGCAACACCACAAAATTAACTAATCTGCATTCGTTCAGTAAAAGTATTGGACCATGCAATCGAGGAACATACCATAAGCAATGCAGTCATAGGAGACAGCTTACAGCACCATAATTGATATCTTGAATTTCACCAACCAGATCTAAATTGGTTACTAAACTTCCCTCTTTCGAGTGCTTCTTTTGATTACATTGCGCTCATTCTGAGGAGCTAGCTCTCGCTCTATTTGAATTAGGCTCGCATCACTCTTCTCTGTATTCGAGCAAAGTAAGCACGCACTAACTTTACACCGGTGAAACCACTCGGTAGCGCCGCTACACTGACGCACCGAAGATGATCACACTGCACACTCGACTAGTAGAAAGGAACTTAATTTATTAACAGCACAACAAACATGAAACTTTGTGAGCACTAGAAATGTTCATAGTGAAGAAGAAAACAGTCCTAAGGGAAGTTTGCTTCGAGACCAGCTCGCAACTCGATCTTCCCGCTTTGGTTTACACACTTGGCTTCCGGTGGTCCGAAGTAGCCGCTAGCTTAGCGGTGTCACTCAAGTCACACGAAGCACCTTTCCGAGATGTTCTGTGTCACCGGTACAGATAGAGTAGCTAAAGTTCGTGCTCACTTCTTGTCTCCACTGCCGCTGGACTCGTGACGAACCTCGATGGGTATGGGCTTGCTCTTGTCAACCTTGGGAGGAGGGTTCTTGCGAGGAGCTTCCAAGGCGAGGTAGCCGGTCGGGGTCAGCTGACACTTGACGGACTCCGGGTCGACGTCCTCTGGCAAGACGTAGCGGCGGGTGAACTCACGCTTCACGTAGCAGCCGCGGTCGTCAGACTTCTCTTCGTGCTTGCCATGAATGATGACGCTGTTGTCCTTAGTCTTGACGGTGATCTCTTCTGGGGAGAAGTGCCGGGTGTCAACGTTAATGGCGAACTTGTCGCCAGTGCAGGCAACCGTCTCGCCGGGTTGGTTCTGCTGAAGTTCGGCGACGGCCCGACCCAACCGGCTGGGTTCCAGGTAGAACCGCTGGTGGAAGAACGGAGGGTCGAACAGCTCACCGTCAAGGAACGTGCGTCCGAAGTCGTCGTTGAAGAACCGCCGGGCGAAATCGGAGGGACCCCAGTTGTCTCCGTACAGCATGGGAAACAGAGCCATTATCGCTGTTCGATTAAGAGCGTTGCGTTCACGTAGATGCAAGTCCTCAGACTCAGAATTGACGCTGACGAATCGTCAAAATCTGACCCGATCGGCGCGCTCCCGCTCGCTTTTATACAGGCGTGCGTTTGTTTCGGGAAAGTTCTCGAACAAACGAGAGCTGGAGAGAGAGCGCGAGACTGTCTCACACGGCGCGAACGCTGATTGGTTCCGAAGAGCCACGTGGGCGAGACCGCGAATGCGTTTCGGTTTGTTTTCCAGGTGGGTGGTTGTTTGGTTTCTAGAAATTTCGCGCGCTTTCGCGCGCGTCGGTGTGGCGTTCTGCTCTTTTTTTGCGTAGCATTTGCTTGTTTTGTTCCCGCGTTACTCATTTTGCGCATCGGGGGATCGTGGGCTATTCGTTAATGACGCAAACAAGCGAAGACCCGGCCAAGTAGCTGGCACGTCCATTTATGGTTTCACTTGGCACGCTCTTCACAAGAGATATCTAAATCTCGGCATTGTACAAACCGCGTCTCATTAGATACGCGGCTCTTTTACTTCAGTGCGAAATTTTCGAACACTGAATGCTTAGGAGGTGCTGGCGGGCTAGTTGGTTGCACATAATCGGTAGAACGGCAGCGCAAATTTAAGAATTAAACAAGGACGAACTGAGATACACGCAACACAGGCGCTGTGAAGTTCGGCTCCTATCTGTGTTGTATTTCTGTTAACAGCTGTGAATGCTGTTGGTCGTTCGAAGTTCGATGTAGATTGCATGGCGCTTGTTTAATCGGGTTATGCCCGAAATACGACGACATACGTGTACGCGTTGATAGCGATGGATGTTACACTGGTTCGCGAACCCTGCATACTGCATTTTTCTTATATTGGTACAGCGAACTCTGCACACAGTCAAATGAAGTGGGGAAAAGTGGTTGTGTCGCGCTTGGCGTCCGCAAAAGTGTTAGTTGAGGGAGGCGAGGGGGAGACGTCATTTTGCCGTTTTATTTGGGACATACTGTACATGCTGCTGCAATGAACAGCTTGCTTAAGCAAACTTCAGTTTTCTCCACAGCACTAATTAGCGGCTTCATTTTTGCCTTTGCTTTTTCTGTACTTGTGATGGAAGGATGGACGTATAACTTTATTGAGGACCTTGTGTAATCAATTTACCATATTTCAATCACAACGACATATCTATTCCGCGTGCATATTTCAACGTAATTACTACGGCGTGATATCCCCCTTCCTTACCCCAGAAGACATCAACTGCAAGGTCGTACCCCCACCCCTCCCCCCTTCACTAGAAAGGTGGGGGGGGGGGTGTCAAGTGGAAAGCCTACGCCTCCTGGCCTACGGTGTGATCTTTCAGTACTGCAGCTTAATTTTTAACACGATCCAGTAAAAAAAAAAAAAGAGCAGGACTTCCGTTTCGTGGTCGCTGACGCCGTGGCAAGTCGGGTGTGCTTGGTGTTCCGCGGCTTTTAATTTTTGTTCTGACAACCTCGAGAAGAGAGATCCTCGCTCATTCAGGCAAATTTTAGGAGTTACAGGAGAAGACAAACACAGCGACAACAAGCTATTTAGCGAAGTTTATAATTGTTGGCTCCCGCAAAATTTAAGGGGCGTAAAATGATTTTGCGTAAAAAAAAATCGACAACGTACGGCACCAGCTTCCAACGGTTTTGGGAGGCGCATGCGCGTTACTCGGACTTGTAACTCGCTGCGCGTAGCAATCTAGACGACGGTTCCCCTACCGCGATAGCAGTGCGCATTTGTCTGATGAAATATGTGTTGCGAGTGTCGCCATGCGTAGTTTGGACGAGCAGCAAACCAGACACACGATTAGACATTTACCATTATCGAACCACACTAGTTCCATATAACCAGCTGAAATGGAATGTTCTTCGAACGCGGTAAATAATGCATTCTGGATAGATATGTCTCTAATTGTTTTACTTCTTCTTCTTTTTGTTATTATTATTATTATTATTATTATTATTATTATTATTATTATTATTATTATTATTATTATTATTATTATTGTTGTTGTTGTTGTTGTTGTTGTTGTTGTTGTGTTTTCGGTGGTTTACTGAATCGCATGCACATCACACCAGTTTCTTCCTTTTATGCATAGTGATTTATCTCATTAATATATATATATATATATATATATATATATATATATATATATATATATATATATATATATATATATATATATATATATATTTTTTTTTTTTTTTTTTTTTTTTTCCCTCGCGCAGGCCCTGATGTATACTTCTACCATACTCGCTGTTTCAGATTTTTAAGATTTTATGGTGCTAATTATGGGTGTGCTTTAATCACTTGAAGATCACCTTAACAGTAATGTCACACCATCTTCTTAAAGCAGATTTCGAGGGCTGATATCTGTCACGATATACATACATTACTACGATTCTGATTTTTGCTAGAAGGCGCATATGGACACGCACCTGTCGAGCTTCATTACACGCGGTTATGACGCATGCCTGTAATAATAATAAAAAGTTAATTACTGAGTGTCTCTTTTTTTCTTTCTTTATGTCACCCCAGCATTACTTTTCCTGCAGACAGCGTTTGCCTCTTCGTTTAAACCATAATCAACTGCTGGGCACTGCATGATTTAAAACTTTGGAAGATTTGACTGTTGGTCGAGTTCTCTTTCTCCGTCATGATTTAAGACATATGGAATGGCAGTCACCTCCATCGTCTCTCAGGACTATATTTAATAGAGTTCCACCATCCATCCAGCACTCGATTTAAATTGCATGGTTCGCTCAACGTAAAATATTACGCCACTGTCACCTTCCCGCCGCATGCTTCGCATAACATCGATTCCCACGGCAACTGGAATATGCCGAATTTTTGTTTTTTTCGATATATTAGCTGTAGGGGGCTAGCCAGCAGAAATTTTTCCCTGAAGGAAAGGGGGGAGGGGGGTATGGAGGGTCAACCACCCTCTACGCATGTTCGTGCGTGTGTTTGTACGCATAATAATGGTTAATAATTGGGGTTTTACGTCCCAAAACCATGATATGATTACGAGGGACGCCGTAGCGGAGGGCTCCGGAAATATAGACCATCTTTTGTTCTTTAACGTGTGTGTTCGTATGTGCGCGTGTATATAAACGCATGCGAAATTGCGAATTTTAGGGGAGAAGGGGGTGCGTTGAACCCCACCCCCCTCCCCAACCTCAGTGGAGGCCAGATAGACAGACAGGCCGAAGTGGTACTGACTGATGTGAAGGAGCGTTCCCCATGCGATTTTGCGTAAACGTCACTGGTTAATTGTGAGATCTCGCTTCAGCCAAATATCCCGAAGGCGACGTTGTCTTGCGTCATTGGCATAGTTAGAATTAAGGAGGGGGGGTGTCAACCCCCTTCCCCGCGAAATTTTGCGTGCTTTATTCACATATACAAATATACACAAACGTACTACATGAAGGTGAGGACGTCGTACCCCCAACTCTGAAAAAAATTCCTAGCTACGCCCCTGTCTTACGTACCTGTCAGCTAGCTTACTCGAGGGGCGTATATCTTTGCCCACCCCTAGCATCCATTCTTATTTGCACTTGCATCGGCGCACCTGTTGCAGTAGTCTGCATTAATACTCGGTGGTCGTATCGCAGTCTCTGTCGTCCGAGGCCGATATGTGCGGGTCGTTGAACCCACTGTACACGTGTACATTTATTCACCGGCGCACTGCACAAAGAGAGAGAGAGGAGGGGGGAGTAAAAAGAGAGTATAAAGCGGCGGTGAATGGCGCCAGACAAAGACAAAACAAGGAGTAAAAAAGAAACCCCCCAGACTACAGCGTCGCCGCCCGTCCGCCGTGCGCTGATCGTCTGCAACGCATCTTATGACTTGCCCGGCCAGTTGCGGCTGTGCTTTTGTTGTTGCATTGTTAGCGCACGACAGTGCAACGCGGTGCGAACGACCGACGAATATGTGGAGCACGTCGGCTTGTGAATAGCATTCTGTACTCGTTCAGAATTTTTGTAGCAAACTTTACGATGTTCCCTGGTCTGAAGATTGTTCTGAGACGACTGTCCACCGCGCTGAATGGATTGGCACCCGTTTAAATGTGTCGTCATAATCGGCGGCAAGTTGATTTTTCGTCCACTTTGATTCTTTTCCGTTTGTCATAATTACTAATCTAGCAGTTAAAACATACAAGCAATGTCCCCCATATCTTCCTTGGCTTATTTGTCTGTTAGTTTCGTTAGGTTGACTATGTGTTTCGAAGCCATGCCAGATCGGAACAAGTTCAATGTGGCGTTCCGCCCGCAGAAGACTGCGATTCCGTAGCGATATGGAATCGAACCCGCTACCTCAGCTGAAACAGGTCCAACGACAGAGCAGCCGAGTAGTAGATCGCTTTTTGCATATTTATCATTATTTCCAATTTCCGGCTTTGCTCGCACACGAGGCTGCGAAGTGCGATACGGCGAGTACATTTAATTTCGTAGCTGGCAATTTGCGCGTACGTTGTTAGCAGTAACCGAAAAATCACCTTTGGGGACTGCACTTTCGTAGCTGGGACCGGAGTGTTGTCAGAAAACTGTGATACTTTCGACAGAGCCTTTGTATTCGTTCAGAAGCAGCCTCAAAAGTGAAGCCGATTAATTCGGCATAACCACTGAGTCAACAGCTTTTCTAGTTTTGAGTTAAATGCCACTAAGATGACTACACGTAAGCCAAGGAAAGCATAGGGCCGGGACATTACTCGTTATTTTAATTTAACTGTAGTGTAATAATTATAACCTAAACTGAAAGCAATTAAAAGTGGACGAAAAAGCACCCTTTCTGACGGTGGGATTCGAACCCACAACCTACGAACTGACATGGTGTATGCAGCACCAGAGTCAGTTGTAGTGGTTGTAGCAAAGCGAACAGAAACAGGCCACGTGTGCTGAGGGTAAACGTCAAATTTATTAACAGTGCAAAAAAAGAGGAACACACTCGTGTCGTCTAAGGACTTCTCACACGCACGTTCGATTAAACGATAGGAGGGAAACGAAATAAATTAAAAAAAAAACAGAAAAACGAACGCTATGCGACAGACCGACAAAACTTGCGGTACAACAGGTGGGCGGACGAAGTTCGGTAGGAGAAGACTAGCAACAAACATTTGAGCATTCCTGCTCCTTTGAGCGAGGAAAAACGCAAATCACTTCTGAAAAAAAAAATCCCGCTTGTAGGAGATTCAACGTAAACACGCCACTCAAAACTCCATCAAACACCGTAAGGAAAACGAGAAAGTATCATTTCAAACGGGGAGTAAATAAAACGGAAAAAGTTCAAAGTTCGCCGTGGAATGTCGAAGGGACGCAACGTTGCACGAAACAAGTGGCAGTGTTACGGCAGGAACGTTTGTTGGACAGCTTTTGGGAACGTTTCTTTGAAGAGATTGCTTGAGTCTCCACCATGTTGGGCGATGAGGATCTCGAAGGCCATACAACGCAGAGGGGGGGTTTCTACTTGGCCTCTTCGCCGGCGTCTCCGTTGGTCGCCACGACAACAGTCGGCGCCGCAGCATCGGCGGCTTCACCCCCTTCGTGCTGAACTTTAATCGGAATCGGCTTGCCGTCGTCCCTCTTGAACTTCTTACGCGGCGCTTCGAGCGACAGGAGACCCCCGTGGGTCATGTGGCACTTGACGGATTCGGGGTCCACGTCTTCGGGCAGCACGTACCGGCGGGTGAACTCGCGCTTCACGTAGCAGCCGCGGTCGTCCGACTTCTCCTCGTGCTTGCCGTGAACGACGACGCAGTGGTCTCGCGTCTTCACAGTGATCTCGTCCGGCGCGAAGTGCCGAGTGTCCACGCGCACGGCGAACTTGTCCGGCGAGCAGGCGACCGCGGTGTGCTGACGCGTGGGACAGACGCCGTTGCTCGGCGTCGTAGCCGGAGTACGCCGTTGACGACTGGTTGTTGTTGTTGTTGTGCCGGCGGGACTGGACGTAGTAACGCTGGTGGTAGAACGGAGGATCGTACAGCTCACCGTCTAGGAGGAGCGGTGAGCCGGCTAGGTCGTCTTCGTCAAAAAAACGTCTCGCCAAGTCGGATGGGCCCCAGGAGCCGCGGTTGATGAGCGGGAACAGAGACATGATTGATCTTGCCTTCGCGCACGTGTGTTTAACGAACGTGGTACAAAAAATGTGCACAGCAGATTCCGAGCACAACAGCGAGTGGACACGACAAAGCACGCAAGACTCGACGACGAGACGGCAGATGAGCCGGATGCCGGCTTTCTTTTTTTCGTGCAAGGTGGTTGGTCGTCTGCTCCGACAAAAAAAAAAAAAGAAGAGAGAGAGAGAGAGAGAAGGAATGGCGTTCGAGAAAACACGAGAAAAAAATAGACGCGACGGGAGCACGGAGTGGCATCATTGGATGGACGGCGTCACGTGGTATGTCTGGGTCTCCCGCGCATTCTCGTGACTTCGAGAGCACGCTCGACCCGCCCGGCTGCCCGGCGGCACTCGATTGTTTTTGAATGTTCGTTTATTTGTTGCGTGGAGTTTCTTTACCTCCACTGTTTTGTTGCGCGTTAGTTGTTGCTCGTTGAAGAAAAATGCAACGTGCGCTTGCTTCAGCGAGCGTTGCGCTATCTCTTTGAAAGCAGAGGCAACTGTTTTTTGTGGCTGATTGATTGCGTCGAATGGCGCCATTTTTAAACTCGAATGAAGAGTGTGTTGTCTCGCGAGTGGGGCCGCAGAGCATTTTTGAAAAGGCGCAGTTGGTTAACACGCGGAAGATCCGACGCTATCTGTGGTGCGAATGTCGATATTTTTCAGACGTCATTGATCGCCATTGAAACCCGTCCAGTCATGCGTTGACAGACGAGCATTCTTGATAAATATGGTGATCGCATTTGTGTTCCGACTCTTGAGCGACAGCAGCAGTATATGGTCGATCAAATTAAATAAATAGCTTCGCGCTGTGCATTTTCATCCAGCATCTGCGGAGCTATGTTCTGACCACGGTGTACGAAAAAATTACACCCTGGTTCTGTCGAAGGTTCTCGGGTCGGTCGCTGTTTCAGAGTCGGCAAACATTTTAAACTGTGTAAAGAAGACGTGACGCACACGGGTTCCTGTTTTCAGCCTCTCTACTTCGCGCAGTTAAAAAAAAAAATGTTTGCTGAATCTATGAAACGACTAGCCCAACACCGCGCCGTGCTTCGGTTTCAGTATCCCCGAGTGTGGTCTACAATATCCGCGCAAATGCCGATTTCTGAGGCAATCCGCCGGAAAATTTGATCTTCGACTCCCGGCGATAGATGGCGACACGGTAACCCTCGTCGCTCAACTTCGAACGAACGAAGGTGCGAGAACAATCGCGAAGGTTTTTTCACCCGACGCGCCGACGCAAACATAAAAAAAAAAGCGCTAGCTATGCCGCGTGACTTCGACCAGCCAATCGCGCTTTGCGCCCGCCTCTCCTTTTGCTCTCGCGATTTCTCGAGCGCGTTTTCTAGAAGCAGACGACGGGAATTATAAAAAGGGCGTCTGCTCGTCCCGCCGGTACAGAATTCTGCGCTACCCACAGCTTGTGTGTGTGTTTGCGTGCATTTTCGTAAAAGTTGAGCGTAATTTTGTTAAGACAGACATGGCTCTGTTCCCCCTGCACCACAACTACTTCGGTCCCTCGGACCTGGTGAGACGCTTCTTGGATGACGACTTCGGAGGCTCCTTCCTTGACGGCGAGCTGTTCGACCCGCCGTTCTACCACCAGCGCTTCTACATCCAGCCGCGTCACCAGCAGTCTTCGTCGGCGGTTTGCCCCGCTCGCCAGCAGGGCAACTCGGTCGCCTGCACTCCGGACAAGTTCGCCATCAACGTCGACACACGGCACTTCACTCCCGAAGAGATCACCGTGAAGACTCAAGACAACAGCGTCGTCATTCACGGCAAGCACGAGGAGAAGTCGGACGACCGCGGCTGCTACGTGAAGCGTGAGTTCACCCGCCGCTATGTTTTGCCGGAGGACGTCGACCCGCAGTCGGTCAAGTGTCATCTCAAGCCCAACGGAACGCTGGCCCTCGAAGCGCCGCGTAAAAACGCCCCCAAGGAGCAGCCCAAGGCCATCCCAATTGAAGTGAAACACGAGG
This sequence comes from Rhipicephalus sanguineus, assembly GCF_013339695.2. Taxonomy (NCBI): domain Eukaryota; kingdom Metazoa; phylum Arthropoda; class Arachnida; order Ixodida; family Ixodidae; genus Rhipicephalus; species Rhipicephalus sanguineus. Next base: position 20,040,690 of record NC_051184.2, read on the forward strand.
GCGCCAAGGCTGTAAAGAACAAGTAAAGGAAGCGAAGTCACCGGACAGCGTCTGAGACCCGTCTCGACAATGTGGATCAGTATAGTTTTTGTTTAAGTGACTGCTAATTAATTGTCCCGTTCTTGTCACTGCCGATTGCCCATCATTAAGTGTTCGTAGAGCTACATCTGAGTGCTACGTTTTGTACTCTTTTTGAGTTTTGTATTCCCGTGAGCCTTCGGGCGTACTTTTTTAATAAAGGAAAGTTTTTCACGTAGCCACACAGTTTTATTTGATTGATGTGTGTACATGCATCGCCCATCACTGTTTTGACGGGCTTACCGTAATGCCAATCTCTCTCTGTCTTTCTGTCTTTTTGGAGAGAGAGTTGTGGAGAGGTTTCAGGAGGGAGGGAGGGAGAGGGGGGTGTATAAACGAAACTTCACGTGTGATGTTATACATATCTCCGTTTCCCAGTGGCAACGCGGATCGGTTAGCAGCCATTTCAACTGTGCAGAGAAGCCAACCATAAAAGCTTTTATATCGGTCACCTAATTGACACGCCGATACTAACCTTATAAATATATTGATGACCCTGATAAAGTAATTACTGTAGGCTAGGTTAGGTTACGTCAGGTTAGCTGAGGTTAGGTTAGGCCTGGATAAGGTAGGATAGAATAGGATATAATTTGACGTGATAGGATATATGTTAGATTAGGCTATAGCAGGGATCTCAAGCACGCGGGCCGCATGCAGCCCGCAAACATTTCGCTAGCGGCCCGCGGCTTCACAAGGGAATAAACTTTTGTGACTTTTCTAAACGGTATTCGCATTATTTTTTCGCCTATTGCGATTAATAACGCTTTAGTTCGAGGGAGCTAAAGAGACGGGACTAGTCTCAAGCATTTTATTTTTTTCCTGAGGCCCCCCATGCGGTCACTATGTGTTGAAACATCACCGTAGAACAAAAACTCTATTTCAGAATGAATTTTAGTCATTCTGCAGATCTGTATCGATATCTTTCTCGAAACCTACGTCAAATACCCTGTAGATATGACCCGTATATAATATGGGAAAGACATTCTTTCAAATGGCAACGTTAGGAGACATTTCATTCAAATCCACCTTCACCTCCCCCAACTCCGACTTCACTGTCCCTGCCCTTGTTGGAATAAATTTCGGGACCGCAGCCCGCTAGCTGGCATGAGTTTGATACCCCTGGGCTATAGGATACGACAGGATAAGTTAGGTAAGGTTAGGCTATGCTGTATCAGGTTTCCTTCCTAACAAAGGCGTAGGTTTCCCATTGCAAGAAAAGGGGTCGACACTGTAGGCGTCGCTGGGCGCGTGAGATAGCTGTGCACGTTTGGCGAAGGCACACAGCAAGCACCATCATCAACCGTCACTGTAAACTGAGTTTAATGGTCGCTTAAGCGGTTTCAGCGTCTCCTTGAGGGCTTCTTCAATGGGTTTCAGTGCGACACGATGAGAAGCATAAATGACACCCTGTCACAACGGATCCGTAATTAGGAAAATCACAACTTCGTGATCGCGTATTACGTATTGTTTTATTACTGTCAAACCTTCATTTCCTACTATTTTCGCAAAATTAGCCGACCAATGCCTTCAGCCCCTGAAGTTATTCTATATCTGAACAACGTGAATAACGTTTATCGCATCCTGTCTTGTTTTCCTTTCTAAATGTTAGTCTGCATTAACCGCCGGTTGCTCTGTCAAATTCCCCTTAGTAGGCGCCCTCAAGCGAGGAGCATGCAAGCAAACCTACGTAGAAATTTTGACTTTAAAGTCAGTATATAATATTTATCTTTTCTTCCAGCTATTGCGATATCTTTTTCTTTTTTGTATTCCATCGCTTAGTTCTCATAAACTCGCTATACTGACCTCTCTCTCCATTTCTCACAATTCTAAAATCCTGTTTGATTTCTATGAAATTGTTCTCTCTTAAGACTTCATATGCTACATTTTAGACTCTCAGGTCTTCGCTAGTCCACCCAGAGTGCGCGCGTGCGTGGGTGCGTGGTAATAGCTTCTAGGGCCTGCACCTGCAAACCAACATTCTAATTATGTATATATCTACATCTACCACACCACGACTTTCGTCTTATCTATCAGAGATATGGCACAATTACTCCTAAAAAGTAATTAAATTGCATTACTATTACTTTCGAAAAGTAATGAAATTACTTTAAAATTACTTTAACTAAAGTTCATCATAACAGCACTAACTCGTGTTCACTTTATTTACAGTACATGTATATTAAAACCTCAGAGACCTTCCCACTCTTGCGATCTGGCGCTCAGAGTAATTATTCTGTTAATTTTTTTCCCTTTTCGTTTAATTTTTCATGCCATAAGGGAAGCGAACATGACATAATTTACTCAGGAGTGATCGGAAATGTAATGAGTATTTTTCCTGAAATTACTCGCTTGAAGTAAGTGACTACATTACTAAATTGCCAGCCCGTCATTAGTAACAGTCATTAATAACAGTAACAGTAAAGTCATTACATAATTAATACAATAGTAATACATTAGTAATAACAGTAACAGTGAAGTCATTACATTAGTAACATTACTTATTACAGCAAAAGTAACTTAATTACTGTAAAGTCGTTCTGTAATTTCATTACTGCCAAGTCTGTTACCTACCCACTACTCGGCATTCGGTATGAGCCATTGACAGAGGACAACCACAACTACTACTACTACTACTACTACTACTACTACTACTACTACTACTACTATGCTACTAATACTAATACAATTAACAACGACAACAACAACCCTAGGGGGCTGTCATCGTGTGGCACATTTTTTTTTTTCAGTCTTCTACATATGACTTCTTGAATTCTTTTACCTCTTTGGCTATTATTTATATCGCGTTTCGTCCTTCTCTTCCTTTTTCATGTTGCATAACGTCTACACTTCCCTTTATAATCGACAGTGTGGCCAAACCCCCTCGTGGGTATGCGCCAGTTTCCCCTGGGCGACAAGAGCAAAACAAAACGCGTCTTGCAGCCTCGGGTGGACATCAGCATCGACATCGAGACCCCGGGTCGAGGCACGAGCACCGCGGGCGCCCAGAAGAAGAACCGGTTCGCATCGAGCACCGAGGCAGCGCCCCGCCAACAGCCGACAAGATGACGGGTCAGTTAATAACTTATTCCGTTGACACGATTACGATGCCATAGCTCACACGGGTTGTAATGAGCTAGCAAATTGGGAGAGGTGGAATGCACCCGTGATAACCAGCGTAGACGAGACACATGGCCTAGAACAAAGTACACGACACAATCGTTGCCTAACAACTGAAATGTTTATTGGGAAAGCGTGAAATGTTTGAAGAAAAATCGAGGCAGTGAACGCCAACTTCAACAGCTCGCAGTCACGTGACCTGACGCCACGTGTGACGTCATACCACAGCCGTCCAATTTGAATGAAAGGCAAGCGTTGCATAAGATATCGCTGATTTGCCAGTGTCAGTGGTTGGCCCGTGTCACTGGGGGGCCAGTGCCCTACACGGTGCTGCTTAGCGGTTTTCGCTGCAGTGAAACTTCACTTGAACGAACTTCAAGGGACCCTAGGAAAAAGTTCGTTAAAGTGAAAGTTCGCTGAAATGAATTAGTTGCAAATTGTTATCATGAGCTAAAACATCAATTGTTGTATTGAAATTTGAACCCCTTTATATGCAATCCTGCTTATTTGAATGTGAATTTCTGCTTATTTAGCATGTTTTAAAAAAAATGTAGTAATATCTTGCCGCGCTTGTGCACTTAGGACTGCAGTGGTCATGAATAGAGTCGCTGTGTCCAAGCTCTCATAAACCTTCTCCGGCACAACACTCTGCTGGGCAGCGAGGGACTTCACTTTTGCCAAGTACATCAACGCTTCTTTAGCTGAAATTCTTGATGCTTCCTCTACAAGGGTTACTTCTTTTTCTTACTGGGGTAGGACACTCGCTACAATCTCTTCTGTAGACAGAGTAGCGTATGTCGCAACGTGAGAGTCACAAATGGCATAGTCCTCAAAACGCAAAGCGCTGTCTGTACTCAGTCTTTCAGACAATTTCTGATCAATATGACCTGAGAGGCATTGAATGATGTCACAAAATATGTTCGTAGAACTGAGATGCGCTCTGCACTAACTTCGTTATACTGCAATGCGTTAGCATTGGGTCCAATGGCGCTTCGGCGGGGGATTAAAAAAAACATTGCAGTGGCTTGCTCGTCTATGCCAGGATATACGTAGCGTTAGCAAAGGTTCAGCTGATTATTCTTAGCTTTCCAGATTGTCTAGGATTATTAGCCTTCTTCTGTTCATTCTTCGTACGCTGAACCGCTAATTGCCAGGCAACTGCTTCGGGATCCGATGAGATAAGCTTCTCGGCTCTTCTGTGCCGTTGAGCAGCATTTGCGCTCTCCTTCTCCGTGGCGTTACCCACCTGCAAACGCCAGTCAGAGGCACTATCAAGCGGCCCCAGCGCAATGTCAGACGGCGACGGCACAGCGAAGGCGAATAGCTGCGCGCGCGCCGGCGCCAGTGTGTCTGCCATGGCTACGACGTCACTCCTCTCGAATGCGCAGACCAGCAGCGGCGAGTCGCGCGCGGCGGTGGCAGAGTCTGCGCGCACGCCGGCGCCAGTGTGTCTGCCGCGGCTACAGGGGTATTCAGACGGGGGACAAATCCTCGGGGGATAAAGACGGAGCCTAGTGACGTCAGCTCGCGAGGAGAAGTCTCCACAAATGTCCCCCACTCACACGGACGAGGTGAACGCAGGGGTAGACCAGTGTTACTAGACTACTGAGCTGCTGACGACCATGCAGCTGCAGACTGGATACCCACTGCCGCTCTCTGCAGGAGCAAGTGCAACAAGGTGGCCAAGCAAGAGCCCGAAATTCCGCCATATCCCCCACCGCCGGGGATCGTTTGTGTTGTCGGGAAAAAGGTCCCGTCTCCTTCGAGGAGTCGCGGGGGTTGCGCCCACTCACTAATCCGTGACGTCGTGGTCACGTGATCCGCAATCCCCCCGTGTCCCCCGCCGATTTCTCCCTCGTGTGAATATCCCTACGACGCCACTCCTCCCGAACGCGCAGACCAGCAGCGGCGAGCCGCGCGCAGCGGTGGCGGAGAGCGCCTGAGATGCCGGCTCCGGTGAGCAAGCTGTGTGACATCATTGATCCTCGCGCATGCGCAGCACGGCTCATGAGGATCCAGGCGAAATCGGCTCCGGCTAGGCAAGTGTAGCAAACGCTACAAAATGTCCGTACAACTGAATAGTTCGTTTAACTGACGTTCGTTAAAGTGGTATTTTACTGTATTTTTCCGGCATCACTACTTGCCAGAGTCAGGGTCGAGGGCGACGTGCCGCTCTACCAGTGACGTCATACGACGTTTCAGTTCGAGTCTCGTGACACAGAGCTGTTGAGGCGCGAACAGATTCTGCCGCAACCGGCACCAAACAAAACCCCAATACGTTCTTGCCCCCTAAACATCACACACACGCATGCACACTAGATCGACTCATATTTTACCATTGATATCACAGCATGCATTGTCCCTTATTGCTATATGTCGTCGAAGTACGGCGGAGAGTGATGCTCATTGGCGTAGCCAGGGGAGGGGGGAGAGGTTGGGGGGGTGGGGGCAACAACAAAATGCAAGCGGAGTTTGGAACGCTAGAACTGGTAACTTAGCGTCGTTTCCCCGGTTACCGACGTTATCGTCGGTTGACGTACTGTGTGCAACCTAAAACTCCCTATTTATGTTGACTTGCTGCGGCAGTAATTCTGACGTGTTACGTTTTACTTTGTTTCTTTCCCTGTCTCGTTCGGTTCCAGAAATGTCGTCAGTGTCGTCAGTGTCGTCAGCGTCGGAGATGTCGTCGGCGGGTAAGTACATATCGGCTGTTGCCTAGCAATTTTTCTTCGCCCGTGCGTATAATGACTGCAATAATTGCGACGTCTTGCTCCTTTTCGTGCAGACACCGGAACTGCAGCAACAGACAAGGGTGAGGAAGCTTTTGACATTTATTGGTCGTTACATTCAGACATTTTATAGCGTGGATATTTGAATGAATGAATGAATGAATGAATGAATGAATGAATGAATGAATGAATGAATGAATGAATGAATGAATGAACTAGGCATGAATAATTTTTTTAGGAATTACGATTTCTCGACACTGCGGGCAGGATCCGCCCGAAATCCTGGGATGTGTCTCATTAATAGCTTTTTTTATGCATGACGCCGAATAGGCTTTGATTCGTAAAGTCCGGGAGAAGTGGACGTCATGAAATCAATTCGTGAATGAGCATACATTTTATCTGCAAAGCCTTCGCCCTTGTAGACGGCCCAATACAGCGGTTGTAAAACGCCAAAGCCATGATTTCCGCGTTCCTTGACAGCGTCAACTATTGTCCCTGCGTTTAATGGGACCGAACCATCACTTCGTTGAATTATGAAAAGCCTACATTGTGAAACCAAATTTGTGGACGGCGTCATAACACATTGCGGGGCGAGATAAACACACGAAGAGGTGCGCACTGCCAACTGAAAGTTATTTTGATTGATTGACTGAACTTTCATCTCATTCATCCAAACAATGTTAAAGACCTGCGCTGAACGGCCTCGGGTTCCTCGAACGAGAGGTTAGCCGGAAGAGTATTGCATATAAACCCTGCAGCAAAAGTTCACGGGACACGAGGCTTTCGGGAATGCTGTATTCCCGCTTTGTCTGGGAACATAGCCTACAAATAATGTCCCAGCATTTAATAGTTCGTGTGACCGATAGAGTTACCCGCTAGATAGGAAGCGTCATACAGTAATAAAGCAGAAAATCGCATTGGCAGTGGAGCTCACATCCCGTAAACTTCAGCTACTGAGTGTAAATCAAGGCTGTTGTGCTTAAATTTCACAAATTTAAAGGCCTCCTGATCCACTTTTCCAATTTAAAAAGACTGGGCGTGCAAACACGGACACAGTAGAGAAGTCCGTGTTTGTGTGCCCACTCATAAAGGGACACTAAAGAAAAACAATGAATTGGTTTAGATCGACAAATTGTGCTCTGAGAACTCTAATGTCGTTAATTTCGCCATCATAGGTTTATTAATAGAGGAGAAAATCAAGTTCAATGTTTCATTTTAAAATTTCGCGCCGAAATCTCCCCGCGTGACGTCACGGATTTCAAAGTGTATTTATCGTATTTTGGCGCCATTGGCTCAACAAAATTACCCCCAACTTCGTATGTTAAGTCTATGGCACCCTCGGAGGACAATGTACTTCATTTTTACCGATTAGGCACTACGTATAGGCTCTAGTAGGCGCCGTAAAAACATGTGACGTCACGGCGAATGGTGCGGTAACTTCAAGGTGGCGTAGCCACCAACATTTTGTTTTTGCGTGTTTTCTCGCTTACTAAGCGTCTTCTCGCAGCAAGCGTGGTGTTTTTGGTATCGTGAAAGAGTACTTTACTAATACGAGAAAAATATTTTTGCTCTTTAGTGTCCCTTTAATAATATGAATACCTGCCAACTAGCTCAACTCTCTGTTATTCTACGCTTTTCCAAGTAATCACAGAATAGCCTAAGTATCGGAGTTGATTGCCTCACGAATCGATTGGCGCAAGAAGTTTTCGAATTCGTCAAGAACGAGCGGAATTACAGGGATCTGTCGCACGCTTTCTCTCGTCTCTCATCCTGACGAGCGCGCTGGAAGCTACACAGGGAGTGATGGCGAGGGGGAAATAAGTGACGTCAGTTCGCCTCATCACCTTCAGCGCGCACGATGAAACGAGATCACTCTCTCCCGTTGCGATTCCTGTGCGTGTGGTTGTGGCAACTGTGTAATGTTAGAGCGCTGCATCCCGTGGCAAGAAGCGCATCTGATCCAAACGCCGCTCTTGATTTACGTCGGCTATTGGCCAATATCATGCTACCTGCTGTTCGACGTCAAACGGCAGGCGTCGGCAGCTCGGAAGAGAGTGAGCACAGGCCTCTGTATGAAAAGAGGGTGCCTGAGAAAATGACAACTTCTCTCTGCAGTTGCAAACTCTTCTTGTAGCGCACGACTGCAAGATTTGGCTGAGCTATTCACAGCAGTGTCTGCTTTCCACACTATGTGTATTTTTTTTTTTTCACCAAGCGCGAGCGTTGGTTGACGACTCCTTTAGGTACAACAGCGTCGATTACTGCGAAGGCAACGAAGGCAACACGCGTTTTTAACAGCGAAGCTATTAAAGCCCGCAGAAAAACGTCCCTGCTCCGCAAAAAACTGTCATCATCATGAACGGGTGTGCCACAGAATTTGGGCAAATCTCACAGGTCCGGCGTGGGCTGTAATAACCTTGATGGGTGAGAGAACTAGTACGGAGAGAGAGAAAGAAAGAAAAAGAGAGACAGAAAGAAAAATATGTAAAGAAAGTGAGGGAGATATTATTGCCAACAAATGCTTCACGAGGCGGGATTCGAACCCGGGTACCCACGATCTAAAGGCGACCATCCTACGGCCTAACCATTCGGTTATCCAGGCACGCTAGCAGAATATAGCATAGCCTTGTATAGTATAGTTTACCAAGGGGGTGGGAAAATGAAGTGAGCGTGAGGAGGAAGAAAAGGAGGATGGGAGAGAGTAAAGCGTAGCACAGAAGCAATGAGAAAGAGAGAAATAGTAAGACATGCAGAAAGAGAGAAAATCAGCGAAAGAGCTAGAGAGAGAAAAAAAATAGAACATAAAGAAAGAGGAATCAAGCACCGCGTCGTCTAGCGACCAGATGCTGCACCACCTGGCCAAGTCGCGCATGCGCAGTAGCTAAGCCACGCCCACCGACGGAGACGTCGCGCTCAGCCTCCACTCTACAGTGCATAGCCTGGCTGCTCCCGATCGTGCCGAGACAGTCATGGGGCGTCCTAAGAAAGTGCATACTCCCGAGGAGAAAGCCGCTCATCTCGAAGCTAGACGTGTCGGTCGACGAGGAGTACGAGCGGCGACGGGCCCGTGCTTCGCTGTACCAAACTTTGCGCGACTTAGTCCAAACTTCCCGTATTAAAAAAAATCGTTATTCTACGAAGCCTACGTCAGCTGAATCTGCACTGAAGCATCATTATTCGCTCGTGCTGTCCATTGTGCCATTCAGAAACGTGAATAAAAAAAAAAGAGAAGTTGGAAAAACTCTGCTGTATTGGACTTCACAACAGTGCTAAGATGTTGTTTCTTTTTCACGACGCGCTCCTACTTACTGCTTTCTCGATATCTTCATTCTCTTCAGATGCCAAGTAAGTATATGTGTGCGCCATATGAATGCCAACACACCGCTATATACACATCATCATCATCAGCCTATTTCGTGTACACTGCAAGACGAGGACCCTTCTCCACCATCGATATCCGGTTTACCTTCTGTTGCCACTCATTCTGTCACTTGTCTTTAAAGTACAGTCGTGAACAGTATGAAAGGGAACACCGAATTCGTGCGTAAGCAACGACTACCCGTGACACATGGATACGAGTTTGATATATTAGGGGCGTAGCTCCTCTTAGTCTAACCTTGTCCCATGTCAGGCGTAACCGCGGCAGTATCTCCCGAACAGTATAATAGATGGCGCTGTCCCATAGAGATAGAAAAAATAAAATTAAAAATAAATAAATAAAATAAATAATAAAAAATAAATAAATAAAAATAAAAATAAAAAATAAAATAAAAATATTTCAAAAATTAAAAAATAGAAAATGAAAGAAAGAAAGAAAAGCAGAAAAAGGAAAAATAATCAAAGCGGCGTATCGCTTTGATTACTGCTGGGCGAAACCACTGAACATTTCACGGTGTACACATTATTGCTTCAGGAGCTTCGCGCAAGCTCTTCATCATTCACCCGTGGATATGCTGTAATTTTTTTTTATTTGCAAGAGGTGCCTCTCCGGTTTGAATTAATGTTATTCAACACTTTTGCGTTTGCTAACTGCGTTTAGCTGTTATGGCCTCTTGAAGGCGACTTCAGTGTTCCCTTTCATATTGCTCATGACGGTACATGCCGCATGTGATATATGGAGAACGTACGGACTACACAGAATTTTCCGCACGTTTATCGGCTGACCATGCATACCTATGAGAACATGCGTGTAGGGGACCTGCATATGTTCTTAGAAATTAATGGGCATATGGAGGCCTGGTCTCCACCTGTTCCCGCATATTATATACCGGCAGGTTCCATAATTATGATCCCCGTGTAAGGATATTGCTAAAGCTTTTATGGGGAACGCGAGAAGCCTGGAGAGTTCACGTATTACATCTGATAATCGCAACGTGTTTCTCAGGAATACGGAGCGGTTTCTGTGGTTACATGTAGTGCTTTCTTATCACCCTTCTTATCTCGCAGAAAGATCAATCCAGTCAAGGCGGCCACCATCGTCATACTCGTGATACTGGTGGTGATCCTGCTCCTGCTTATCTTGTTCGACAGCTCATGTACGCACGGGGAGAGGGAACGGGGGCATGCGAAGTCTGTAGAAATTTTCTGTAAAGATCATATATCGACGATTTGTACATATACTGGATTTATTTGTGAAGGGCATGTACACTTCCGGCCTGACACGTTGTATGTAGCTCACCCCTACTGATATCCAGATTCGTTTACATGTGTACAGTCGACATACTTTGTCTGAAGACTGCGTATAAGAAGGAAAATGCAACCGTGCCTAATACAAAACCAGAGGACTGATCTGTTATAAGTCGGATGAACCGATGAATATACATGTCCGAAGAAATAAATGTCTGAACAACTCAGACAGACAGACAGACAGACAGACAGACAGACAGACAGACAGACAGACAGACAGACAGACAGACAGACAGACAGACAGACAGACAGACAGACAGACAGACAGACAGATAGATAGATAGATAGATAGATAGATAGATAGATAGATAGATAGATAGATAGATAGATAGATAGATAGATAGATAGATAGATAGATAGATAGATAGATAGATAGATAGATAGATAGATAGATAGATAGATAGATAGATAGTAATAGATAGACCTCGGGGTTCTACGAAGCGTGCAACTGTCCTATTCTTGGCTTCCATTGTACAGCGTCCGATGCAGCCCACGCCGGCGGCAGCGGCGGCGGTGACGGCGGCGGCGACGACGGTGACGGAGGTTTCAGTGGCGGCGGTCACAAGAAGTGTGAGTGGGCAGTCCCCGGACACGGGCTCGTAGGCAGAACTTCTATGACTGAATTTACAAGTGTGCTCTCGCCAGGTCCCCCGGCGAACTTTGCTTACAGTCCGGTAACCCGCCTCTATTTCACGATTTCACGGCGTATGCGCCCTTCCCCTAGCGGAGATGTCGCGAAACGCCTCTTTATCTCAGTGGCTTTCGATCTGGCAATACCGGTTGTTCCGGCCCCCAAACAGCGGATGACTGCCTAGGAATATGAAACAGGCGGATTGCAAGGCCCCGTGCGTTTTGCGAGATAGAGAGAGAAAAAAAAGAAAGCTTACGCTATAGCTCCATCGATGGTGTGAACTCTGCCGAAACAGCAGAGCTGTGGTTCTCCTTTGTTTCCCTTGTGATTTTCTGTGATGTATTGTGATTTTGTGTGGGTGTCTGTGCCATTTGTACATTAAGTATGCACGGGAAAGGACGTGTGGCAGCCCCTGTCACACCCGTCCCTGTTACAGTGACTTTAGGCCTTATTCACGCTCGAACGGCCCCACCCCGTTTCACTGTGCGTCTACCGCTTCGTCCGCGACCGAGGCAGTTACGCCATCTGTGGGTGTATCTTGGAGACGGAGCGTAACATGCGATGCGGATACTCACCTGTCGTCAGGCCCAGCCCTAGAAGAGCTCCCCTGTTCAAAAGATAAAATGAAATCGCTTCATTATTGGAGCAGTTGAAATTGCACTGTCCTGTTACCGCGCCGCCAGGTAGTGAGAGCCACTGTCAGAGACGTCCTCTTACTTTACCTCAGCTAGTGCTCCCAACCGACGTGCCTTCCCAGCACTTTCCAGTCTGTTGGGGCCGTATTCTGAGACGATCACTTTCGGTGACAGCGTCGCTTTGCTGTTTTTCTAATTAAGATGATGATAATACCTTGCTAGTTAAGACAATGTTATTTAAGACCGAGCTATCCAAGACCACGCTAATTATACTGGCTAATTAAGACCACGTTAATTAAGAACATACTAATTAATCGCTCACTTAACGTAGCCACGACGACATTTCGCGAAGCAATATAGTTCTACGCTCCACATAGCCTAGCCTTGCAATGACAAGCCAAACCTGGCTACAACTTGATTTAGTCGAGCATGTAGAAGCCGACCGAAGCTAGGTCGGCCACAAGCTTTGCTGTCAGTTCAGCCTTGCCCACCACTAGCGCAAGCTGTCCACATTTTTTTAATTACCATAAAGAAAAAAAAGAGCGTGGTTTGTCGAGAAAGATTTTCGCGATTAACACATCGCTTCGGGAAGTTCATCATTGGGCTAAATTTTTTGCGAGCCTTAGCATTGCGCATGACAACATATGTACATACTTTTTCATACAAAACAGAATATTTTTTATTGAGGTCGATTACTGCAACTACCGAAACGCTGAAACTTTGGTATGAACTAAAAAACTGCATAGTGAAACATCTGACTAGATACGAAGAACCGTGTGAGCACAGGCTCAATACTGGTGATACACATTCACTTCTTTACACGCAAGCATAAAATCTAGGCGTTCAACCACGGCATTTTTTCTCCTAAGTACTGCTTCTACAGTCATGGCCTCCGAGATTGGCCGGCGGCGCGCCGGCTAATCTCGGAGGCCATGCTACAGTTCAACTGATCTCAAATCTAGGCGTATTGTACGTAAAAAAAGTATTCGCATTTTCAACTTCGCCTCCAGAAATTGCTGCTAAATCTAGACGCCAGTAGTAAAAGCAACATTTTTTAAGAAGAAGAAGAAATGATTTTATTGATTCGAAAAAGATAATACATAGGAAAAATAATATACAGAAGGAGGTCCCAAAGCTCTAGGCTGCAGGGGGACCTCCTGTGCTGGTTAAACAAAAGAAAACAAATCATGTAAAGCAACTTGGCAAATAGAAGAGAATAAGTTTCAAAAAATCAATAACACTTGACAGCAAATGAAATTAAACAATCAATCAGCAAAGAATCAATAACACTTTACAGCAAAAGAAATGAAACATAAAATGTATATACACTGAAGTACATGTTAGATGTTAAGCGAACGATACAGATATCACATGTGCTGAATAAGAATGGGTAAAGGAAAAGGATAAAAGTGGTATGTCACAAAGCGGCAACAATGTCAGACACATGATAATCAGCAATTTTGGCACAATACAGAACAAATATAATGGGCAAAACAGTTCCGATTGAACAGCATAAACTACAAGATTATTTAAACGTTAAGTAAATACGAAAATAAGTGCTTTTTAAAACTACCTATGCTTGGAGACAATTTCACGTCACTTGGAATACCGTTCCAGACGGAAATCGCTGTGAAGATAGAAGTGAATCTGCCATAGTTAGTTCTAACTTTCGGTAACAGGAAGTTATTATTTGATGCAAATCGAGTTATATTCTGATTAATGAGTTGTTCTTTGTTGAAAACTATGAATGGCATGTTTGAGTGAAGAGAATTGTATGTAAGGGTTGCCATGTTAAACTGAAAAAGTTTATGAATGGTTAGAATACGATGCTCTTGTAAAAGAGCAGATGCACTACATCGTGGTGACTGAAATGTGATAATGCGAATGGCCTGGTTTTGAACATATTGTAAAGGAGCCAGATGAGTGCTATATGTATTACACCAGGACGCAATGCAGTAAGTGAAGTGACTGTGAACGAAGGCATAGTAAAGAGAAAGCAAGGTATTTAGACAAAAGTATGGACGTGCCTTGATGAGAATCCTGATGCCATAGGCAGCTTTCTGCTTTAGGTGTGAGACATGGGAAGTGTACTTTAAGTTTGAATCAAGAATCACTCCCAGAAAACGACACTGACTGGAAGCTTTGATGGGATAATTATTGACCGTTATAGACGGAAATTCAACGACCTTTGTTTGAGTGGGGTGAAATAGCATAAAAACTGTTTTACTGGGGTTAATTTCCAATGAATTTTGACGACACCAGCGAATAATACTTTCAAGATCGCTATTAAGCTTAGAAGTGAGACTATCAATTGAAGCTGTAGCAACAATATTCCAAATTTCTGAGCGATCGTATCTTTTTTTAAACGTGCCGATGCAAAGTGCTTCTGTGCACGTCGTAATTATTGCAGTGTTTTATTTGTACCTTAATAATTACCATTTTAAAAGTCAAAAAGCGACATGAAGCCGAAAGAACGAAGCTTAGGCAAATCCATGTACTGCCCATCATTCCTATACTGGCTAAAGCGTTGCAGATCCCCCAGACACTAGCGCCAGATTTCTCTCTAGTGTAATACTAAGAAACTCTATGCGGTCACCCGCCGCCTAGTCTACGTTCTGCGCATGTTCGTTTGCAGAGCCCTAAATGCCCCTTTTTATGATTATGCTTTCTGAAGCGATATTGCTCGACTCCTCCCCATACAAACCCAGAAGACGACTGTGTGCATGCGTTTGACCTTGAAGCCCAGCCAACCTAATCCTCTTCCTTCTCGCACGCGCGTCGTCCTAGCAAATAGCAACGGACTTGCGCTATGCCGGTTTGTTGTCTTCCGCGCACCTCTCTCCTTCGGTCGGCGAGAGCCGTGAGCCGGCGGGCGCGCGCGCCTCGATACCTCAACTCCTGTCACGTGACTTTCGCGAAGGTTGCTTGCCGCGTGGGGGCTCCGTCTCGCGGGACATCACCGCGGCACACTTACCGCGATAGTCGCTGTTACCACTCGACAAGCTCGGTTTAACCGCGTTCAACCACGGCATTTTTTCTCCTAAGTACTGCTTCTACAGTCATGGCCTCCGAGATTGGCCGGCGGCGCGCCGGCTAATCTCGGAGGCCATGCTACAGTATACTGAAATAGTATAACGCTTCGAATGTATCAATTAAACAAAGTTCGTTGCCAGGCTAGTTGGTTCATAATCTTGAACACTGGATAACGCGGATTCGACACACGACAAACAAGGATCACTGATGCACAGTACAAGCGCTTGTCCTGTGCAGCAGTGTTCATTCTTTGTTCTGCGTCGAATCCACGCTATTAAGTATTTAAGAATGTATCAGTATCGCTCTGAAGAGAGATAAATAAAAATATTATGGCCCCGTTCTCTCTACAGCGGGGACCACAAGTAAGTGCACTGCGACTTCCTTTTTGCGTCATAACGTTTTTTACTTGGGAGCGCGCATACGCACTTGCGCACGCATGCACGTCCTGTGTCATCCCCATATGAACATGAGAGATCCTTATATGCCTATATACGCCATACGTCTCTACGGAGATCTCGTATAACAACATGTAAGATTTCATTGTCGTGTGGGGGGCATGCACCTTATGAGATAACGAAACATATTTCAATCTGGGCTAGTGGGTATTGTGTGAGATAAGCCTCCATTGTCCAACGACCTGGTGATCGCTCCTGCAGGACGTAATCGTCCTTTTCATATATCTTCTGATAACTACGGAGGTATATAGAGTCACTAGGGCATCACTCTGCTGATCACTCCCTCTTATGTGATCACTCCCTCTGATGTGGTCGCTCCATGTCCTGTACTTATCAATAAATCATCTGTAGGGACAGAGTGGTCAGAAGAGGGACTTGCAGCATGATTTTTCCAGACGAATAGATGGACTGCGGAGTATTCTACCACCAGGACTTGTTGCTGAGCTAGTTGGTTCATTGCTTGAGGAAAAACTGGTATGGCGCCAAGAAGACGGGGACGAAGCAAAAACACAGTGACAGACACGGTGACACAGTGACAGACACGGGGACACAGTGAAGACACAGTGACAGACACGGGCGCCAATGGCGCCCGTGTCTGTCAGTTCGTGTCTTCGCGTCGTACCCGTCTTCTTTGCGCCATACCAGTTTTTCCTCAAATATTCTACCATCTTGTGGAACCATCTCTGTGTGCTATGCGAGCTGTGCGCGTGGTGTTAGTTGCTGCCACCAACTGATATCGTCTCACAGAGCCCACAACACCGGCTCCGACTACGAGAACGACGCCCGTGCCCATCAAGCGTCCCGTGGCGTTCATCTTCTGCACCGTGGGCGCGTTCTCGGAGTCGTCGACCGTGGTCTTCGACAGCATGCTCTGCGACTACTTCGTCTACACGCACGTTCTTCCCTACAAGGGCGACATACTGTCCTACGACAGTAGCCTCAGTTGGGAGCTGTTCAAGAAAGTGAGTCTGCAGACAGAATTGTTTGAGTCGGGCAGGCCCGTAGCCAGGGGACTTTTCGTGAAGTAGGTGTTTTTACAAAAAGTAATTCAATTAGGTGTTTTTCTCAAATAGTCAAGGTTTTCAGCAAGTGCCCCCCCCCCCCCTAAAAAAATTCCTGGCTACGGGCCTGGAGTGGGGGAAAAGTTTGAGATTGTAAGTAAGGGTGTTTCGAGTTGGGAACAGTCCAAGGCGTTGCGTAATCAAAGTGCATTGAGTTGGGAGGAAAAGTTTGAGGTGGTGAGTTAAGAGAGTAAGTTGGGAGCAGTTTAAGAAGTGAATTTCAAATTTTATTGATTAACTTATTTTTGTGAGCCAGGCAGGTTTCTCTGGTTTGGAAAAGTTTAAAGGGGTAGTGCCATCAAATTTCGAGGCTATAACAAGCCTGTTGTGGGTTTCCTCTGAATGCAAGGACACTCCACACGAAGCACACGGGCCTCAAGCGTTTTCGCCTCCATCGAAAATACGGCCGCCGCGGCCGGGATTCGATCCCGCGACCTTCGGGACTGCAGTCGCGCACCGTAACCGTTACACCACCGCGGCGGACGTACCTTTCCTTCCTGCTGTACTTTTTGTCCTTCTTTCTCGCAGCTTCAGACGTCGTGCTTATATTATATGCCCACCATCTGCAATAAAGTTTTGTTGAAAGTTGGCGCTCGTCCCGTCGTCGTCTTGTCCTGTGTTTCTCTGCGCTGTGCATTCTGCTTAAAATAATAGGGACCGTGTGATTCTTTACTTATTATTTTTTTTGGTCTCTGTTTCACCCAGAGTTCTTCAATAATACGAGTGAAATCCGGACACGCCATTGGCCAAAATCACGGGTGTCCGCTGATTGTCGGGTCACCTGTTGACCAAAAAAATAAACTAGTGAACGCTCGTGACGACGCCAGCGTTACTTACGGCGTTGAGCAGCTTGCGAGCAGCGCCCGCCACGGCAATTTAGTGTTTTGTATTGCTGCTCCCAGATGGCGCGACAATCTGCAGGCGCCCCTCAGAATCGGCCATGGGAATGTCCGGGTATCGGAACGCAGTTTCGCAACTGGTGTGATTGAAAAACTCTGCGTTTCACCCGCGTCTCCTTTGCTTTCGCAGCGAGCGACTGCCTACCGGGACAAGCTCAACTACTTCGGCTACCCGAACGTGACCAACTCGAGCTCGGTCAAGTTACAGCACTACGGGTACAGCTTCGACGCCGAGGACCTCACCTTTCTGGGCAGAGAGCTGAGCGGCGTCTCCTCGAAGGTCACCGGGTTGTACAAGGACCACGGGCTACTCACCGCCGGCATGGCCTACTACGATCGACCCGACGGCAGCGCCGACTCACAGCTCAGTACCATCCAATCACTCCTGGGCGTAAGTCCGCTTCGAGGCTCGGGTGCGTTGGAACACTCAACGCGAATGCGGTGAGAAGAGAGTTTAAGCAGGCAGCGGCCATCCTAAAGGGGCCACGACACGGTCACCCCAGAATTGGCGGTTTTCAGCGAAAAATAGAAGTCGAGGGTCCATTGTGCCCGTACATGTAGGGAAAATGGCCTCTGAGAGAATATCTTAGAGCAAAATGAGCCCTGAAAGTCGCCGGCTGTAAACCCCGCCCACCGCCGGTGACCGCCATTTTGCCATCGGGACAGCAGTGGCGTGTGTAACGTCATGCGCTGCATGGAGTGGAGCTGTCGTCCTGTACCCAAGTTTCAGCCGCTGCAAATCGCTCAACTTCAATGTCAAGCTGAAGAAAGCTGAAATGGCTCGATTGCACGTGCAGCTGACCACGGAACAAAATGTTTCGCTGGAATGCAGACGTTCGCACAGCGAGCAGACTGTTACGTCACGGCTCGCGAGAGCGCCAGTGTTGCCCGGCTCTCAGGCCGCTCGTGTCCTTATAGAAATATTCAGTTATAAATTAAATTATAAAGTGCTCGACCAAAGGCGCTACAATTTCGCCAGCTTGCTTGTGAACGAAAAAGGATTAGCCCACATATCACGGATTATAATCAAAGATTGAGTGTCGTGGTCTCTTTAACACTGTTATGCCCAGAATCAGCCCTGCCTGAAGGGAAACAGCAGCAGAATGCTGACTATTTCTACTGTTCCTGAAGAGTGAATGAAAAAAAAAAGCAACGAAATCTTGCTTGATTTACAATATAATTAGTATAGAATTCCTTTAAGTCAATACTTGGACGGAACGTGTAACCATCCCTGTAACTTCACCATGGCGTAATAAAAATGAAACAGTTGGTTTTAAATGAAGCTTTACTCGCCGCTGAAAAAAATTCTTTTTCAGGCACTGTAGTCGGCGCAGCGATTATGATACACTGGTGTCATTACAGGGTTAAAGGGACGGTACACTAAAGCGAAACATTAAACGAGTTTAGACCGACAAATTATTCTTTCAGAACTCTATTGTCATTTATATGCCCCTTGATAGGACACTTATTAAAGAGAAAATGAAGGGTCGAAGCTCCACGTTTGAAATTCGCGCCGGAACTTTCAGCGTGCGAACGTCACTGTGACGTCAAGAATTTCGGAAGCCTTCTTGCGTGTTTTGGCCACATTGCTTCAGTCAATTTTTTCTTAAACTTGCTACGTTAAGATTTGTGGTCCCTTAGGACACAATGCAAGAAAATTTTAGCGACAATGATTACATAGGCCCTAGCAGGTGTCGTCGCAATCTGTGACGTCATGACGGGCTGGTGGGGGAACTTGAAGGAGGCGTCGCCGCCTGTACTTTCCTTTTTGAGCGTTTTATCGCTTACCAAGCGTCTTCTCGCGGTAAAAGTGGTGCTTCGGTACCGCGAAATTGAAATTTAATTAATTTATTAATTCGAAAAAAAAAACCGCTTTTCTCTTTAGCATCCCCACGAATTTTCGAAGGTGAGTTTACGCGGCCAGTACAAATCTCATGTACACAGAGACGGCTGTGCGCTACTGGAAAGCTCAGTAATAAATGCTGATAAGATAATTTATTTTGACATTAAAGTCCGTTTTCGCATGTCGCACCTACAGACATCAACACTAGCGTGACGTCAGACTAGTGTCAATTCTTATGACTTCACGCACCAGTTATGGAAAGTTGTGATGATGTCAGGCAACAAAAATTCAAAATGGCCGCTTGTACGTCACCAAAAACATTCAAAAGCGACCGCCGCTGTTGCTCTATTGGTAGAGCATCGGATGCGTTATCCCAAGATTGTAGGTTCGGTCCCTACGTGCGGCAATTTGTTTTTTATCCACTTGAATTCCTTCCCATTTATGTCATAATTACTATGATACTGTTAAAACCTACAAATAATGTCCCTTTAACTTCCTTAGCTTCATTATCTGTTGGTTTCATTAGGCTGTGACCAGCGAAGTCAGGAACGGAGCGGTCGTGAAAGCGTCACGATATCTTGCGCGAGCACGTGACAAGAAGCTCGTACCGTTATGACGTCAGGGCACAGTATGAACCGAAACTGGCTTTTAAAAACATACTGTAATTGCTTTTTCAGGGTATACTCACGCTTGCCAGATCCTCTTCTAGGCTGATGAGGGCTCGGCCTTTAATCTGACGCAAAAAAAAAAAAAAACTGAAAATTTTGTGTCAGTACCGCTGTGAGTCGCTTGAGGATCGATAACTGGTCGTGTTGATTCAGCATCGGTGCGTACCGATGCGCACGCTATATTCTTTCAGGCTCATTGCAATGAGTGGGTAGCCAACTAATCTTTCAAAACAAAAATCCCGCAGACTATCGACTCCATGCTGCTGAAGGCGCAAGACCTGAACACAACCATTTTGAAGACCACTTTCCTGGGAGTCAAGTTCGCCGGCATGACTGCCAGCGCCACGAACGACGCCAGTGCCCTGAAAGAATACTTGGGTATCGGGTGAGTATGCCCAATCAATCAATCAATCAATCAATCAATCAATCAATCAATCAATCAATCAATCAATCAATCAATCAATCAATCAATCAATCAGTAAGTAAGTAGGTCAATATTATGTTTGTGATACAATAACAGTGATATGCAGGTAAATGCAAGGTGGTCCTGGCGTCAAAAAATGCAGTGACATCGACAGTTTAAAAAAAAATTGGGGAAAGGCGAAGCATGTAGGGAAGGGTGTTTCAACTCCACAAACGGGAAACCTGTGCAGGGGCGAAGCATGCAGTGTTCGCCGGTGTTTCCCACAGCAAAATCACTGCTAATGGGCAATGAAAGGCAGAGGAAAGATTAGACACAGAGACCCGCAGTTCGCTTTTATTTAACGTGCACGCTGCGAATCTTTATTGTTCAACTACGCACAAGAGAAATCTCCCACCGGCACCACAATGCAGGTCAAGATCCAGTGCCTATATATACGGGGTGGCCAGTGAACGGTTGTGCAGCGCGAGCAGTCGGTTTTTTCAATCAAGAAACTCGCTAGCGAACGCTGCCTGCGTCGGCGTTGTCTCTCGCGGGCGAGGGCGCGTTCTCGTTCCTTGCGAGCTGGTAGTTCAGTGTTCATCGCAGAAAGCGCGTTTCCATAGTCAACGCGCGCCGTTCGCTCTCTCTCGCTACACGGCGAGCGCTAAGGCGGTGGCTCCCTCTGTAGCGCTCAAGCAAAATGGACCTTCCCGACAGCAGACGACGGTGCACAATGCGCGCCAAGACCCTAAGGTGATCCGCCTCTAAAATAAGGACATTTAAAAATAGGACCTCTGCAAGCAGCTTGGCATGTAGTCGAAAAGTAAAACGGATTTGTGCACCTTTTACGTTCTTAAAGAGCGTAGCCCTGCAACACTTTTTCAACATGGTCAGAAAACGCTGCCTCTCGGTAGTCGAAGCTCCTCAGAACACGCGAGCCAAACATTATAGCGCAGCACGCGGCCTGGAATTTACAATTATTTATCAATGTCAGCTAGAAATCGTTCCCTCTTCTTTCTACAAATGATGTCATATATTGAAATGACCTCCCCATATAACCAAAATCACGGGCATTATCTGATTTGAGCATCGTGAGCTGCATAGTTACCGTGGCCGCCGCAGGAGGCCGCCACGTGCCCGTGCGTGCGCTCTAGATCACACTGAAAGTAAACCGCGCGTTTGACGGTAAGAAGAAGCGTTCAATGTTATGACGCGCGCGTGACGTAACTGCTTTCCCCCGTGCCATCCCTCCCTGCTTAATTAACTTCCAGCGCGCTTGTCGGGACGAGAGAAGAGAGAAAGCAATTACGGCCTGCAACAAATCTCTGTAACTTCGCTCGTACTTGACGGATTCTAAAACTTTTTGCGGCGGTCTATTCGTGACGTAATAAACTCCTTTAATGAAGTCATTCAATGGTTATTTGGAAAAGTGCTGCAGGGCCCCTTTAAAGGGCCCCTAAACCACCGACAGACGCTCGCGTGCTCCTCTCCGTGCCTTTCCTTCATGGACAACACACGTCATGACGTCACCTGTATGATTAGGTGACGTCTCGAGTAAGAGACGCTGTCAATGGGCGAACAAGAGCCTGTTTTCTGCTCGCAGATGCCCGCGCTTCTTGCGTTTTCACCTCGGACGCTGAGGAAGGGCACTCGGAGAGGTGGATAGACGAGCCGACGAACGCAGCCTAGCGAAGGAAAGAGCGAAACGACAAAGCGCGTGCAACTCCGCCAGCATTCGCAGTAGACTCGTGCACAACTGCAACGCCACAACTAAATTTCGACCTCTGCGTGGTTTAGGGGCCCTTTAAGCTTTTCGTTGCGCCTGGTAGTGCGAAGGGGAATAATTATCATAGTGAGCCGGTACACGCTGGCTTCGTCCTCTTTCAACTTCTGCTTCACTTCCACAAAGCGCGCGCCTATTTGCCCGGCGTGGAATGCAAAAACTATGATGGGCGAGTCTGTTACGTGACTAAAAATCTCGTGACATTCCGTAACTAGTCGCGAGACTGAAATCGCGTAACATCACGTAACAACTAGTCACGCGACTAAAACTCTCGCAGCATCACGTATAACTAGTCACGTGACTCAAATCACTTAACATCACGTAACAACACTCACGGGACTAAAAATCGCGGTAACATCGCGCAACATCTAATCACGTGATTAAAGACTCAGGTAATATTTAGTCACACGACTAAAATGACGCAACGTCGCGTAATAGCTGGTCAGGTGACATGTTCCTGCCGTAAAGCGCGCAACAGCTAGTCACTTGACATGTTCCCGCCAAAAACCACGTGACAGCTAGTCATGTGATTAAAATGACAACATCACGTAAAAGGTAGTCACGTGACATGTCTAACCAAGTCTAGCCGTATTTAGTAGTACTAGCAAAAACTTCGCATCTCTGGCAAAAGCTTGGCATTACTAGCAAAACTTAGCTAGGTCGAACACTAGCTCCGCTGATGGTTCCAGCCTTGCGCCACTAGTGCAAACTGCGCGATTTTTTCTCTTCTGCATACTGTTATCGTATCTTGTGTGCCTGGTCGACAGCACTCACTTCACCTTGGCTCCCGTATTCCCAATGCTCACTTATGTAACGCTGTGCTTTTAACCTTCCCAATAGGAAGTTTTAGAATAGCGATCGCCAAGCAACTTTACGTAAATGAAAACTCAGAACTCCTCCTTACGCATTTTACGTTCTTTTTCATTTTTTGTTTGCATTCCTTTATGCGCCTGGTAGGCAGCGTCTCCTCACATCGGCTCCCGTATTTCTAAAGATCCATAATAGGAAGATTTATTCTAAAACTCCCTGAATGCGTTCTAAAACTTCTCAATGGGAAGTTTTAGAGTACCGACGCAAGCTGACGTTGTTTTCTCGTATGACGTTTCACGCGCAGCAGCAGGCTGCCAGCAATCGCTAGTGGAGGTCCACCTTGATCTAATAAAAATTAAAGTCACAGTGTTCATTGCGCATTCGACTTGAAGACGACCTGCACTGCCTCCGTGGTCGGAACCAGCCCTTGCCCACGCGAAAATGTGATGCGATGACGTCACGTTCTGTGATGTCACAGTGACGCCTTGATGGCGTCGCGTAATTTGGCGATCTGTCACGCGTGCTCGGCCTTTCCGCAGTCTTCCCTATAGATCTCAGTTCCTCAGGACTCAAATAAAGTTCTTGTCATGTCATGTGACGTCGTGATGACGTCATGTAGGTGACGCCATCACAGTGATGGCGATTTCTTGCGTCACTCGTGTTGACACCGACGGTCAATTTTCGCGTTCGATGAGGACATCTAAGGATTTCGCCTCTGGAACGAATTGCCGAGGAGTGTCCGCACGTACGCCATGTACAGTCGCGTGCAATATCAGAGGGAACACCCAATTCCTTTTTAATCAAATATTACTTGTAGTGTAGCTGCATGAATGTGACGTATCGATTTGCACGAAATGCCTATCCGCTATAGCATTTAACGATATGAACACTTTTGCGCTTGCCAACTGCGCTCAGCCGCTGTGTCCTTTAAATAAAGGCAATATCAGTGCTCCCTCTCTAATTGCTCATGACTGTACGGTGGCGACAAGTCAAGGATTTTCACGGTGTTGCTTATCTATGCAGCAAGATCGACTTGCTGATACTGCTGACGCACCTGGTGGACGTGCCGAGCGACCCAAATTGCAAGATACTTCAGCTAAGCAGGTACACCGGCGACGCCTTAGACGCCATGGAGCCGCCGAGTATGGTAAGCGGAAAGTCGAAAACGTGAAACGGAAGAATAAGTTATAGTCCGTTACAACCCAAGAAAGAAACTTAAGCTCAGCCCACAGGACCGCAGTGCGCCCGTCCTGCACCTGTGAAAGACAGTCGGGCTAGATGGTTTTGGCTCGTACCGTAAGCACTTTTTCTCGGCTAATGTGAATTCTACGCATATTAAGAGCTACAGGTTCGTCGTTAACAACTTAAAGGAATACTGACGCTAAATTTAAATACTTTGGGACTGTTGCTCCAAATAAAAACACGGATGTCGAGAACCCTAAAAACGGTGTCGTGTAGTGCTTGGAAATGTACTGATTATGTTTTTAATACCGCTGCCTTAACCCTTTCAGCCCTGGATTTCTTATTTTGGTCGGAGACATTTTTTATGCGTGTTTTCCTAATAGTTAGGACCTCAGAAGACCACGAACGAGAAATTGAGCCAGTGGTGCAAGTATTTATGGATTAATTAACATGGAGTCAAATTAGGTTATCAGGACTGAGTGGTTGTGAAATGAGAAAAATGGCTTCTTTATTCCTGCTACTCACGAGAGTACACACAACGTGAAACAGCGACGTATTTGTCAGTGTGATACTCTTTGAAACGGCTTCGGTACGTCGTCCCGAAAATGGCGCTTACCCGCCTCAGCTGACCCGCCTCGGCGTCACCCATGACTTCGATTAAGCTTACTTATTTGTGACTCCCAGCTCCGCAAACATGCCGCAATTGTGGTGTCAATCGCAGTGCGGATCATTGAAGAATTGTACCCCCGATAATGAGCAGTCTTGGTATCATTGCCTATAAGTGCTCGGGGAAATGTTGTGTGGTGGTGTCAATTGGCACTGCCAAGGCCGAAAGGGTTAAAAAAGAACTTTCCGTTTCGGTATCAAGGGGTGGCTTCACAGTGACGTGTCAACACAAGTCTGACGTCACGGGAAGACTGAAACTCGCGAAATACTAGCACCAGCTCTGTCATTTGCTGTCAGTCGCGCGTGGTTCCCGTAAACAACGACGAGGGAATTGTCGTCCAGCGACTCCCACAGCGATTTCTGAGATTTAGGCTGCATGCAGGACGCACGACTTCGCAAACCCAGTGAACTGTGTTGACTCGTCGTGATAATGTCCATTGCGGTGGGGCTGGCTTGCAGATGCTGGGTGACGAACACTTTAAAATCAAGGTAAAATTTTACTCGTGCTGTCTGGCTCCAGCGTGTGGAGAGCGTTGATAGTGCATATCATGATATGCACTATCGAACGAGAAACGAAAAAAATTGGTGAAGCTTGCACTAAACCGCGCAAGGCTTGAAACGGCGAAACTGGACAATTCTGAAGACTATATGGTTGCTTCTAGGCTGTTTCTAGGCCTTAGCTAGGTGATGCAGGTTGCTTCTAGGTCGTTGCTAGGCTTTGGCTAGGTGATGCTAGATTGCTTTTACGTTGGTTCTCAGCGCAGAAAGGTTTGAGTTAAACCACAGACAGTCAGACAGGACACGGATCTCCAAACTCCAGAGAGAGAAAGAACCTCGCGCTGAAACCAAGCGTTCGCACCTCTCATAGATCTACGGGCACGTAGTCGTTGGCTAGGCCTTCCATCGCTTCGGGGTCTTCTCGCAGCCGCCGTTGCCTTTCCCGTTTCCTAGTAGGGTAGCGGCTTGGGCTAGTTGGTAGTCCTAATATAGTATTCTCTCGTTGTACGTACTCGCGGTCTTCGGCTCGCCGCCCTCGCTTCGCAGCCATTCGTCGTCGGGCTGATTGTTGCCTTCTTCATTCTTAGTGGGCCAGTGGTGACTAGTGGGATTTACCCAATTTCTGTGGCACATACCCGTCTATGATGATGATAGTTTTTGCCTTCTTCATTTTTAGTGGACCAGTGGAGAGTAGTGGGATTAACCCAATTTCTGTGGTACACACCCGTTTATGATGATGATAGCTTGTTTTGGTTCTTCGGACAAGGAACGATTTGCTAAACAACAGTTTCGCTGTTAAAATTTCCCTTTTGGGGTGCTTAAAAATCGCGTCAGTACGCCTTTAAACATCACGTGTGGCTGAGCAGCGATCTCAGAATCCGTGTCGAAACTTACGAGGATGTTCGAGTTTTTCGACCTCAAACAAGCGGCACAAGCGTGTGTCTATGTGAGAAAGTTACTATATGAAACACTCTAGAAGTGCTTGACGTCACGAAAATGGGTGAGCGCTATTGGATGAAGCATTTATGCAAGTTGTCTGTGGGAGGGAAAGCGGTGGCTGTGGGCGGAGCTGACATTCCTTTCTTAGGTTGTACGCGAGTGTAATCTCGTTGAGCGCCAGTGGCGAAAATTTGGCGAAAATTTGGCGAAAATTTGCTAAACTGCAGCATAAGGCGCAGGAAAACACACCATGCCTTGGCCAACATGACCCGGGCATGCTGGCCAAGACATGTTGGCCAAGGCACTTGGCCAACATGTACCGCGCTTGGCTAAGTGTGGAGCCAGAAATTAGGTGCAGAAGAAGGAAAAAAAAAAAAAACACCGACGAGACCAGCATCAACGGCAGCGTATGCTACACATAAAAAAAAGCAATCGAATGACTCCTGCCATAGTAGCTGAGCTATGACTTCTCGTGTATCCTCATATATATCTACATACAGCGTCTCATCTGCTACATCAGGCCCTTATGCAGCCACCTTACATTATCAGTGATCTGTCGTAACTGTTGTCTTGGAGCTATTTGGCCATCACTGGTCCTTGCGCCACTAGCCGCCATACATCACCATCATCATCATGTACTACATCTGCAGTGCCGCTCCTCTCCGCAGGAACGGTTGCTGACAAACATCGACAAGCTCAAGGGGGCGCCGTTCCGCGTAGCCTTCTCCCTAACCTTCTTCCGTGTTTCTCTACAAGCCCACGGGTGGTCTCAAGGACACCACCAAGTACGGGGACGCCTGCATGCACAGCTTCTTTGGTGAGCGCGAAGCCTTAAAGAGGCGATAGAGCAGTCACTGCAGTCCGTCTTAAATAGGCTAACAGGACTGGTGTAATATATTCCGAATGGAAATCAATATTTCAAGGACCAAACACATACAGTTCGCTACAACTGTCCGCTCGAACACTAAGCAGTATAAAATACGCGGTACTAGCATCTGCTCAGTGTCTTCAATTAAGTACCTCGGTGTTCTTTTTACATCGAACTAAGCTGGAATACGCACATTGAACACGCCGCTGCTAAGGCATGCAGAAACATTAGGCTACCTCAAAAGACGCTTGCATCTTGCAAACAGTGATACCAAACTTCGTGCATGCAATTCTCTTATCAGGCCTCTCTTAGAATATGCCTTCATCATTTGGCACCCAGATCATGCTTACCCGTCCAACCTAGTCGAATCAGTTCAAAATAAAGCAGCATGGTTCATGTTGCATTCATACTCTCGTCACGTAAGTATGTCCGCCTTGAAGAAATCTCTAAATCTTGTTAGTCTTGACCTGCGCAGAAAATTTGCGCCATTGTCGTTATTTCACGGTCTTTATCGTGGTGACACCCCTTTTGCTCGAGCTAACCTTCCGCCCGCTCCACGTGTGTCAATCCGGCGAGACCACGTTTATAAAATAAAACGTGTATTTGCCCGGCAAAACTTTTATCAAAATTCGCCTTTAGTGTTATCAATTACAGAATGGAACTGCTTACCCTCATCTATCGTGTCGCTTACAGAATCATCGCCATTCCAAGCGGCCCTAACAATGTTTTTGACAATGCCGTAACGTAGAAGTACCTGTATTTTTCATTGAAACGCATCTTCCACCTTAGAATTGTATAATTCAGCATTATCATTACAGTTGTGTTTTGCCTTCTGTATTTTTCCGGACCTATTCGTTGCCTCCTGTGAATTGAGTTTCATACCTTAAAACAACTTCTCAAATGTCGCTGTGTACATTACTTCACGATCGTGACGATACGTTATTTAAAATTATTTGTTTTCCGTGTTGGTTCCCACCTGTATATCACCCCCCTTCAGTGCACTCGCACTTGTTACTTTGTATCCCCCCCCCCCCCCCATACTAACCGTCAAAGGGGGGCGCCTAGTCTGCCCCACGCCTTTACTCAGTCGGAGGACGTGTGCCGTCATTCCGCAGGTTTTAAACGATAACGGTGGCCAGGACCCTCTGATATTGCGATCCAAGAACTGCTTCTACTTTCCCGTCTTTACTCCTGAAAGCTTTGGGACCAAAGGCAGGCCTTTACGAAAAGCACGTCACATCGCTTCATTTTTAATTTTGCATCCGTTGCGGAGCTTATTTTCTTTCAGACTCGACCAACCGGGTGGTTTAGGGGGGGGGGGGGGACGCTGCGAAAGGAATACCCCCTCCCCCGACCCACCCCAATGGAGAAGCCTGCGCACTCTAATGGTGACGTGTCAGGTCCTAGTGAGTAAAGGTATGGGCAGACTTGACGCCCCCTCCCCCCTTAGACGATTAAGGGGGGGGGGGGCACACGTCTGTCCCCCCTGGGCTGACGTTTAGGTTATCAGGAAAGTGAAGTGCGATATCTCTGCAAAACTTGTGCGAAGATATGTGCGGCAGTATGGGCACGTTCACACCTGTGCACCGGTCCTTGTGCCGGTCCTTGTGGGACAAGGTTAGTCCTTGTCCCGGCCGCGGCGGCTGCATTTTCGATGGAGGCGAAAATGTTTGAGGCCCGTGTACTTAGATTTAGGTGCACGTTAAAGAACCCCAGGTGGTCGAAATTTCCGGAGCCCTCCACTACGGCGTCTCTCATAATCATATCGTGGTTTTGGGACGTTAAACCCCAGATATTATTATAATAGGTTAGTTGCAAATGGGCCGCTGTGGTCGCAAAGCGGCTTATTTCGCTCGCTCGCTCGCTCGCTCGCTGCTCGATTTTTCAGTCGCGCGACTGCAGTCGCAAACCTCTGAACCAATCACATGCGCAGGAACAGGACGTCAGCTTGTTTGACGGGACAACGGTATAATGCGCAGCATATGCGAGCACACGTGAATTCAGCGTGGCAACGGGTATAAGCAACACCTCGTATATAGGAGGTTTTGGTATTATAAGTTGCACGCAGCTGTGGGTGTCGGTCGCCTCGAGTTGGTGTCTGGTCGTCAGTCGCAAATGGTCGCGCGACCGGTGCAAGTCGTAGGTGTGAACGAGCCTTGATGGCCAAGTTCTTGCCCGTCCCTGCGCACATTGGCAGAACTTGCGTCTACGCGCGTCTTCACTGAACGCGCCACGGAGTGCACGTATTGAATAACACGTATATACGCTGCGCCTATCTCTGACGCAGACGACCGCAGCGAGCTGTGCTCCGTGCCTGACGCCAACATTACTGAAAACGCCGATCCGATGTCGTCGAGCGCCTATTACAAGAACACGGCGGGCGGCATCTTCATGGTCTTTGAAACAACGAACGCAACTCGACTGAAGGTAAGCCCTATTCTGACTTTAAGCGGGCCATTTGGTATACATACCGAGCGTAAAAAAAGAAGAAAAAAAAAAACAGCGCGTCAAGAGGTTAGAACGAAAAGAAGCACGCATACACAGCGCTGACTAAAAACAGAATTTATTCTCGCTTGACAAGCAATAAATAGGAACAGATATGTGACGTCACAGAAAGAGCGAAGCGAAATATACTCGGGAACGAGTGACAAGTGATCGCCGGAAAGCTAAGGGCACGATGCACGTCGCTGAAGACCTCCAGTTACCTGATGATGTCGTTCAAGTGCTAGGACTCGGTCCCATGTTTGGTGTTCAAAGACAGAGGACAAACCCTGAACACTTAGCTGACCGTCGTTCGCCAGGTTTCGCGGCGTGCTACTGAGGGTGAGGTATAGAGACTTATCTCTAAAGGAGTAGACGCCTATCACTGTGTAAGCCTGTTCACGTCGTGTGTTGTCGTACTTGAAAGATAATTCGCTGTGTGTTACACAGGGAGGTAAAGGAGGAGGCTTCGCAGGTTTTTTTAGTTTTCTTTTTTGCATTCGTGCTTCGCAGAAAAAGCTAAGCAGGCCGTTTCTGGGTTATTCAATGTAAAGAAAGACGTGTCTTCGAGCAAACTAAAAGCAAAGGCTACTCATTTGTGTAAGAACATGAAAGTCCTCGGAACTCTCAAAAGTATTCAAAAGTGCAAAGATGATAGCTTGGACGTATTTTTTTACAGCAAAAACTCACAAGTCGACATTCATTTCCGAGTAATTGTCTCGGAAATAGGTACCTGGCGAAACGAACTCGCTACATGTCTTTAGGACAAGCTCAATATTCTCGGGGTCCGTGAGCCGTTTTTAGTAATGTGCTCTGACAGTGTTTTAGACTTCATGGAAGCTCACGAAAAGGAAGGGCTAAAAGCCTTTTCTATTGATGTCACCGACCTATACTGTTCTCTCCCCCATTCACAATCGCTAAAATGTGTTGAAGCCAGCATTGATGAATTTGGTGCGGTCAAGTTTTCAACCGAGTCGGGCGTATATGCTGATGGTTTTAATGCATTATCATGCTTTTATAGGACCTCGACGTTCATCAAACGGAAAAATGATATACTTTTACAAAAAAAAAGGGGGGGGGGGGCATCTGCATCGGCTTGTGTATAGCACCTGTGTTAAGCAATCTTTTTCTAGCGGATCTTGACAGAGGCGTGGCAGATCGTGTAGAGGGGACAAACGTAAAGAAGGTTTTTCGATATGTAGATGACTTTATTATTTTTATTGACAGCTTGTGGAAAAACTGAAAGTGAGAGTGCCAATATGTGTTGGATGTGTTTCGCAAAGGTCTTGATCCCCTAGAAGTGACATTTGAATGGCCGAGCGAGGGGCGTATTATGTTTTTAGACTTAAGACTCGTTTGTTCTGACAACCAGCTATGATGGAGCTGTGAAACACGTGCTCAAAAAGCTTTGCTCCCATTTCATTCGAAGCATTCCAAATTCATTATGCCTATATGGTTAGGTAGCGCACTTTCGACGGGGACAAAAGAAACAGAAAGGACACGACACTCGCTACACTCGCAACTGAATTTATTTCAGGAAAAATACTTCAATATATATGCACCCAAGCACCCCGAGCGACACAGAAATGAACCAACCCTCAATATCACCTGATTAAAGGGGTCATGAACCACTTTTACAAGTAATGATCTAATGGCCTCAGTATCGGAGTGTACTGCCTCCCGAATCGATTGCCGCAAAAATTTCTCGAATCCGTCAAGAATCAGCGGAGTTACGGGGGTTTGGCGCACGCTCCCAGCGCTTTCTCTCTTTTCTCGTGCCGGCGAGCGCACTGGAAGCTAGACAGGGAGGGATGGCATGGGGGAAAGAAGTTACGCCAGCGCGCGTCATGAAACGCGATCGCTCTCCCGCTGTGATTCGCTTGCGCGAGTGCGGCTACCGTGTACTGAGGAGTGCGGCGCCGGCAAGTGGCGGCACCCCGCGGCAAGAAGCGCATCTGATCCGAACGCCGCTCTCGATTTACGTCGGCTATCGGCCAATAAGCATGCTATGTCTCTTGCGACGTACAGCGGACAGACGCCCCGCCCACCGACGAGAGTGAGAACCGGCCTCTGTTTGAAAAGAGGGTGCCTGGGGAAACGGCAACTTCGCGCTCCGCTTGTGGCCATTACGCGGCGCGCACGACTGTAATATTTGGCAGAGCAGTTCATAGCCGTGTCAGCTTTCCGCAGGATGTGTTTTTTCAATCAGCCCAAGGGGTGCTTCATGACCCCTTTAAAGACAAAATTTTGCACACTCCTGTGAAAGGATAAGTTATGCACGTGTGAATTTAACCCGACAGTCAATGTATTCTTATCTAGGACCAAACTATCTGCGCACACTCAAGCGATACAAAAACCAAAAGTTAACGAAACACGAGCAGCTTGTACACTATAAAAAACCATGCACAATCTAGGGTTATTGCAAGACGTTCAACAAGAAATCAACACTTTTTCACATCGCAGTGAAACTGGGGTGATACCATCATCGTGACGTGACAAATTTGTCGATCTGTGATGTCTAATAATGAGGTGATCACGTGATGATGATTTTTTCCCCATCACTCGCGTTGACGCCGACGGTCAATTTTCGCGTTTGATGAGGCATTGAAGGCCTTCGCCTTGATACTGCGCTCTGGTTCCTCCGTCATGCCTCAGACGAGCAAGGCGAGCGCCGAGGCGCGCCTGAAGGGAGTCGACCTCACGTGGGCCGCCTACGACGTGCACCGAGACGTGATGAATTGCGGCGTCGGGGTGACGAAAGGCCGGCCACTGGAGCGGCTCTCGGCAGTCAACGACACGGTGGTGGCCGACTACGCCGTAAAGCCCGACGACGACAGGAAGTGAAGGGCAAGACGTGGTGTGGCGCGGCTGCGGACCCGAAATGTGACTCACCTTCATCCCTCAATCCTGGCCCTCATCCTTAACATCCCGAAACGGTCCGAGCTCAGTAAAACAGACAGTTGGGTGCAACAGGGGCTGCTTTCGTTAACTTTACTGTAGCCTGAGATAGAATGCGTGCAACTACGAGCGCAAAACTGAGAAGACTCACGGACGCGCAGTCACTATCGACGTAAATTTTTAGGTCTGCTGCTCATTACGGCCTGCCTTTGGTCCCCTGCTTTCCGGGTGAAGGTGGCGAGTAAACAGTTCTTAGAATGCAACATCGGGGTTCCTGGGCCGCCATTATTGGCGTAAACCGGCGTGGCCATATATCCTCCCTGCACTCCGACAGCAGGGGCGTAGCCAAGGGGGGGGTTGGGGGGGTTCAACCCCCCCCCCCCGAAATTTTTCAGTTTTGCTTGCGTATATAGGCACGCACACATACAAACGCACGCACGAACATACATAAAGTATGGTTGAACCCCCCCGAAAAAAATTTCTGGCTACGCCCCTGTCCGACAGAGTAATGATATGAAGCAAGCAGGTTTGGCGCCCACCTTAGATGATTAGCGGGGGAGCCCCCCCCCCCCTTCTTGTGCGCACGCACATGATGACAACTAAACATACGGGTGTGGCAAAACTAAACATGACAACTGCAAATCCGAATGGGTTTCATGAAAAATCCGTATGGATTTCCTTGTGGCTTCGTGCTACAAGCGGGTGGTTGTCACTTTCCCTTTCGTAAACATGACAACGCACTAAACATGGTACTTCTGGCGCAATGCTTGAAACGTGTAGATGAGACAGAGGAAGAGAGAGATGAGCTCCAAACTACCAACTGTTTTATTGACAGTTGGTAGTGTGACAGGTGGTCGGTCTGACGTAACTCTTTGACGCATCTGCGCATGCTCCGAAGTTTTCTTGGCTTGCGGCTTTTGCTGTCAATAAACAGTTGGTGGTTTGGTCCTTCATCTGTCTCTTTCCCTGTCCTATCATCATGTTTCGAGCATCGCGCCAGAAATGACATGTTTAGCAAACCTAGGCACTGACTCGCCTAAGACCAAGTTATTCTATGACAACGTACGTTCCTATAGAGACAAGTGGCAAGGCAACCGATTTTTCAACCAGTGGAGCAAGATTGAAGGCCGTGCAACACAGGTATACGTGTCATCGTGTTTACTCTGCGAGAATGCCTCCGCTATCTCTCGATGCACTCGCGCTATCTCAGTAAGAGCCAGTGTTATCTTCCGCTTCGTTTCTGCTTGCGGTTAGAGTGGGTTCGATCGCGCTGCGAATTTCGGTGGGGGTCATTTAAGCGTCCCTAACTGTTCTTTGAAGTTAAGTGAGCGGTTCGGCTGCGATTAGAGTGTATAAATAATTAGCGCGACCGAAAATAAAAATAGCAGCGTCCTTCGTGCATTCGCCTAAGAAGAATGCACTTAAATAGGCTCGTTAATAGTCCTGTCCCGCCACGGTGGTCTTGCGGTTATGGTGCTCGACTGCTGACCCGAAGGTCGTGGGATCGAATCCTGGCTGCGGCGGCCGCATTTCGATGGAGGCTATATGATAGAGGCCCGCGTACGTAAATTTAGGTGCACGTTAAAGGACCCCAGGTGGTCGAAGTTTCCGGAGCCCTCCAATACGGCGTCCCTCACAACCATATCGAGGATCTGGGACGTGAAACCCCAACAATTATGTTGATAATCCTAAGGTACTTAGGCAGACATATTTCCAGCGGTCAAGAGGGCAATATGGCGGCGGCCTGGGATCTCTCGTCGGAAAGGGTGTACGGAAGCTGTAAGCATGGTGTGATTCCAGCATGGGAATGTGTAGTACTCACGCAATGAACCGTGTTGATTGAGGGATAAGTAATGCACGTACCTTTTGTGTCCACCGTCTGTACAGGGCGTTTAAGCTAACTTGCACACAGTATTAAAAAAACATATATACGCTCATAGTTAATTTACCAAATTTACATAGGCTTACCAACTAGCCCGGCTTAGCACTCTTTTGAAATATATACGCTAGGCGTGTCGAATTGGCCCATTATTTTGAGCCGTATGCAGGAAGTCAGGATATTTTCTTGCCAATCCGCCAAGCTGAGTAACAAAGATTGCTTAGTTAAATTTCAACCGGTAACTTTAGCGAAATATCTTCAATACAAAATATGTAGCACTTGTTCTGAAACGTCGGAATATTTCATCTATGCTAACTGCCAATCCACGAAGCTGGGTCATTAACAAAGATTGCTTAACTTTTACAATATACTAACACTAACAAAAAATATTCAGTAGAAAGGTTGTAACGTTTCTTCAGCAACGTCGGATTAGTTCATCTGCACTAAGATAACTGCCTTCTTTTTTTTTTCAGCTTTTCGTTAGAGTGCGCGAAATTTAAAAAATATATATATATATAGTTGGCGCAAGTTAGGTGAGACACTCTGCGACCTTGCACTCTGTGTGTCGCATCGGCGTAAAATATTGGCTCGTACACTTAGCTCACAGCCAGCACCACGTTTTGTGGCCAGGTTCGTAGCGACTGAGCGCAGTTGTCTTGAGCAATTGTGCATTTATCGGCTGTTATACGTTGTTTTGTTGATTTCGTGTTTCATTCTGGCACCGTACAGGCTTATACTCTGTGCCCTTCCGGCTCAAGACGACTTTGCGTCTTAAACCAATTGTTCCGCGGTCGGAGCGCGTTAATAATAATTATGAGGTCACTTTTTTTGTGGAGGACCAAAAGCCTCACAGGTGACCGGTCGATCGCATGGAAACGCAAACAACCAGAGGCGTCATTTACAGCGAGAAAACGGGAAAGGGGTGGGGGTGGGAGGGGGAGGGGAGTGTGTGATCGCCCGTAAATTAACGCGAAAGTCGCCACCCCATCCCCCCCACCCCTATCTGTATACCTTAGCGACCATAATCGAGAGCTTGAGAGTACTTTTTGTGGGACTAGTTGCAGAGTCGTAGCTTCTAAAGTGAGGACGCGAATCGGACTAAGGCGAAACGAAGGAGATGGGGCGAGTGAGTGAGTAAAACAACTTTATTGACGATCCGGCATAAAGGAGGGAAGGGGTAGGGGAATTAAAGCGAGACACTAGCGTGCTCGAACGTCCCGGAGCAGCAACCTACTCGCGTCAAACCCGTGGGGGCGCCGCTTTCGGCCGCTGGCGTTCCAAGATGCTAAGCACGTGCTGGACCACGTCTCTTTGGTTGCCTGGCTCACGGCTGATGACCTTGCTGCTGATGGCAGTTGGCATTGCTTCTTCTTGGCTGCCCGGCGGTGGCGCACAGTCCCAGGGGAGCGACATTTAATTAATGCGATTACGTTGCTGGAATGAGCCATGCGTAAAGACACTGCCGAGTTTTCACTGTTACGATGACGGAGTGACTTTTTGTGCTTACCTCAATGTGCAAGTTCGTTCAGCTTCCACCCACACACGGCAGCCACCGTTCATGTGCCCCCTTGCTCCCCTTCCCACCGTCCTTTAATCTTCGTAGGGATCCCACGGTTGTGCCATGGAGGGCAGCGCAACATGAAAAATCCTACGCTTCTCCGAACCTCGGTGCTTCGATAGTCTGTAGGCGCTTTGTCGATACGATTGTACGCCACCTTGCCCATGTATAGGTGCGCACAAGGGTCACTCTCCCCATAATCATAGGAGCAGGTCGTTGTTAGGACAAAAGACAGCCCGTTGTTCGCTTCATTTTTTTTTTTTTTTGCGTCCACAAGTAAACCTCCGATGGCTTTACACAAAATACAAGCCCCAAATACACCAAATTGCCAAGTGTGCCGTTACATACCGATTCTGTCCCACACATACTGGAACTGTTGTTTTCCTTCGAGCATGGCTCATACGCAATGCCAGAGATTGGCCAAGCAGGGGGTGAATTTTTCCAATATTTTCTTTAGTGTGTCATTCGTAGAAGCTATAATTAAGATATCGATGTACCAATTATTGGTAATGAAATATTTAAAGCAGGCAGAATTTAGCTAGGTATTATTTTAGACTGTCTGATGCCCCGGTGTATACCTCAACGCCATTCACTTTCCTCTAACGCACGCACATGCGAGGCCTGGGTTGCGAACCTGGGCAAAACCACCTCCTCGTGGACAACTCTCCTTCACCATATACTCACCACCTTGGGGGAGGTCAGTAAAACCTCAACCAAGAGCTCCGACCCGGGCATGGGTTTTGAAAATATTTTTTCCTCTCTGACGCCGCTTCCTCCTCGTGCTCCATTCTCTTGGCATAATTCCCATCATGCTCCCGTTTCAGTTTCTACGGCCGGGCTTCAATATTGTCACGTGACGCTGCCTCCTAGTTTTTTAGATGCGAAAGCATCTTATGCTCGGGGCAGTGTCCGTGCTGTGGCGCCCGCACCCATACTGCGCATGCGCCAACTCTCCCCCTTCTCCTCGCGTGAGCGCGAGGAGGTGGCGTAAGCGCTGCCTCAGCTTCGTTTCTCCTCTCCCGTTTCTCTCTCCGTCACAGCTTGCGTTCGTATATAATGCGGCGCGCGCTCACTCCCGTTGCATTCTCCTTCGCAACGGCGCTATGGAAGGCTCGCGAAGCTGAACGTAAACGGCAACGCCGGCAAACGAATCTCGAAGCTGCGAGGCTGAGAAAACGCGCGTTCGCTGTGCTTCCGTCATTCTCTCGGTGCAACGGTGTGCGAAACGACATGAACGTCAAGGTCGGCGCTAGTTGCAGCGGCAGCGCCACCGCCGCGGAGCAGAAGGAGGCTCCGGAAGCCGAACGTAAACGTCAGCGTCGGCAAGCGGTGATTCAAACGCCTCGACAAGCACTGTCTCATTATTGACATAAAAGATACCGAAACTCGGTGCGCACCCTCCCGCGATGCTTTCGCATCCCACCATGTTTTTTTTTTTCCTCCTTCGTGCGTGCAACACACGTAAAATGACAATCGGTGAAACATTAGTTACTACTAACAGACAAGAAAGCGAAGGAATTCTAAGTCTTGTCTGCTAGTGCTAATTAATGTTGCGTCTAGCAAAGAAAGACAAGCCCTTAAAGTTTTCCTTCAATCGATGAAACAGCAACACCGCCAAGAGGGCTTTTTTTTTTTTGTTCTACAGCAAGCAGCGAGAAGTGGCGACCGCAGGGGCCATCTCCTGGCAATGGTGTGAACGCCTGGCGGCGTGCGTTTCGCCGTCACCAAAGCTGCCGCTGCCGCCTTTTCAGGAGTACGCCCCTCCTCACGGAGTCGTCATCGTCCTTCTTCTTGTAGTCCTGCGCCATGGTGTCGTTGACGACCTTGAACCGAACGTAGGACTTCTGCTGGGGCTGGTCGGTGAGTTCGCACACGGCCACGTCGTTGTGCAAGTCGTACACTGCCCACACCATAGACACGCCCCCCGCCCGGACGACGCTAAGCTCAGCAGTCATCTGCGCGCGCCGGTGAAAAAAGATCGGGGCTCACGTATACACTCGCATGTTTCGCACGTACAGCAACGTCTTTTACGAATGGACACTGGAACGATCTTGACTTCTTTTCTTTTTAAAACTGACCTAAGGGGACACTAAAGCGAAGCCATGAACCGACTTAGAACATAGGTCGGAAAAATAAATTGAGCTCACTTAAATTCACTCAAGAATATTTTTTGCTTAGGACTCACTCGGACTCGGGACTCACCGAAACTTTCTTCGAAGGGACTCGCATGGACTCAGACTCAATAACTTTTTCTTCAACCAGACTCACTCGGACTCACTCGGACTCAGGCTCGCGAATATTTTTGCCAACAGGACTCACTCGGACTTAGACTCACCAAAAATTTTTCCCAAGCGGACTCGCTCGGACTCAGACTCGTGAATATTTTTGTCAGCCGGACTCAGTCGTAAAAAATGGCAAGTTGGGCTATTCTTTTCTGACCTCACTTGTCATGCGCGGCTTTTCGCTTATAAGTTCATGTTTCCTTCTAATAAACTTTCAGTTGTGAGTGCAGCGCAGTGTGCGTTCCCTCTTTTTTTTTTTGTCTACGTCTTTTTCAGCGCTGTTTTTCTTCAAATACGGACTCACTCGGACTCATACTCACCAAAATATAACTCAGCCGGACTCAGACTCACGGCTGAATCTGAGTGAGTGAGTCGAGTCATGAGTGAGTTTGCCGACCTATGACTTGGAATGATAAACTGAACTCTGAGAACACTAATGACGTTAACTTAACCATAAAAAGTTACCATAGTTACCATAAAAAATAACCATAAATTTCGCGCCGAAATATCCGCACGTGACGTCAAGGATTTCAAATTGTATTTTTTGTATTTTGGCGACATTGGCTCAATGAAATTTCTTGAAACTTTGTACGTTAAGTCTATGGGGCCCCCGCAGGGGACAATGCAGTTTATTTTTACCGACTAGAAACTACATATGACCTAGTAGACTCCGTCAAAATATGTGACGTCGTGGCATTTGGTGCGGGAATTCGAAGGTGGCGTCCCTACCCGCATTTTCTTTTCGCGCGTTTTCTCGTTTACCGAACGTCTTCGCGCGGTAAGAGTGATGTATCCGGTATTGTGAAATTGTAATTTACTAATATTCGAAAAATGTTTTTCTGTTTAGTGTCCCCTTAAGAAGGTAGAGTCCTTCGGGTCATAAGAGAGTTTTAGTGCCGGAGACCCCAAGCGGCTTACGTACGCTCGCTCTTGCGTTCCTTTGTACTTCCAGTTGTACCCAAGGAGAACACAAAGGAACGCAAGGGCTTACGTACGTAAAACTCTAGTTCCGCCCACAAGATGCTTGCGTGCGTAAGCCCTTGAGTTCCTTTGTGCTCTTTTTTGGTGCTGCCATCGAACAGAAGAAGGCGTGGAGATGTACAGTAGGACGCAAGAACGCGCGGACCCAATGGCTAGGAGTCCCCGGTACTAAAACTCTCTATCAGAGAGTTTTATAGTGCCGGTACCCGAAAGCGGCTTGCGTACTTGAGCACTTGCGTTCTTTTTGTATTCTCCTTGGTGTGCAGCTAGAATTACAGAGGAACGCGAGAGCGCGCGTACGCAAGCCGCTTGGGGTCCCCGGCACTAAAACTCTCTATTAAGAGAGTTTTAGTGCTGGGGACCCCGAGCCGCTTGCGCATACTTTTGGGGCGACTGGCGAACAGAGGAAAGCTGGAAGACCGCAATAGAACGCAAGAGTGTGGGGACCCATCTACTAAGGGTCCCCGGGCATGTGAGCGAGGCCGAGTCTGACTGGACCAACTGGACTCTTTTTAGAGCGCAGCTCTTAGGCGCCCGTTCCTGCGTTGAGCGCCGTCGCCATCAGTGGCGTAATCAATAGACATGAAAAAATAAAATGAGAAAAAGTAGCCAGGATCGAAAGGCGTTTGAACCTGGGCCCTCTGCATGGCAGTCGGGTATTCTACCAGAGAGCCACGCTGGTGCTTGAAACTTATTTGCAAAAATACCCTATACAGGCATCATGTCGGGTAAGGAATCGCGTTAACCTGTGTAATATAGTGTGGCAGATGAGTAAACTAGCAACCAGTCATCACACAATGCTAATTGCACAACGTGTGTGTGGTTTAATGCTTCCCACCCACTGCAGAGTGCTCATCCATAATCCTTCATTGTCATCAGCCACATGCAGCATCAAGAAAGTGCACATAATACGTTGCAGAGGTGCAGCGGGTACCTCGCTTATCTGCAGAAAGCCTAATGATGGCGTAGTGGGTGATGTCCTACTTCACAAAAATTATGATTTATGGCCTTGCCCCAAGACGAAGCCGCGCTCAGAATTCGCATTAAGCAGTATCGTAATCGTCGGTGAAAGTTTAACTTACTCGACCCACCATCGCGTCGACTTCGTGTAAACGAAGCTCGCGACTGTGCCGACTGTCGAATCAAAGGTGGCAATCAGTCCCCGTATGTATAGCATGCCTTCAGCCGTACCTTGGCCTGAATGGTGTCCGCAGTCTCGAAGACCATGAACGCGGTGCCGGATTTACTGAGGGCTGTGGCGGTACCTTGTGGCGGGTTCAGCACGGTGATCTTCGTGGCGTCCACTCCGCAGAGTTCACTGTAGCTGACTGCACGCAGATGTCGGAGGCGCAGTTTAAGCGACACCAAGCGGCATATTTGCGAATTAAATCTATAGAACCACGTATACGTGGTTCTGTAGATTTAATTCGCAAGCACGTCTACCGCGTTAGGTCCTAACGTCAGGACCTAACGAACTTGTTCAGGACCTATAGAACAAGTTCTATAGAACTTGTTCAGGACCTAGCGCGGTAGACGTGCTTGTAACTATACTAGTGACGCAAAGAGGAGGACACGTTCAGTTCACACCTGCGACTGTCACCGGTCGCGCGACAATTTACGCCTTGCGACCAAAAAACGACTCTTTGCGACTGACGTTCACACCTGCGTGCGACTTATGCCCGTCGACAGGCAGAATTCAGCTCTGCTCGCATTACTATTGCCCCGTAAAATAAGTAGACGTCCTGTTCCTGCGCATTTGATTGGTTCAGAGACTTGCGACTGCAGTCGCGCGACTAAAAAATTGAGCAGCTAGCGACCGAGCCAGAGTAGTCGCTTTGCGACCAAGCGGCCACTTGCGACTGCAGTCTCTTTGCGACTAACTTGGTCGCGCGACCGGTGACAGTCGCAGATGTGAACGAGTCTTTACGTATACCTCTCTTGTGCCTACGTATCCGCGCTACGTACTCTCAGCTGTCGTGCGAACACATTGATCGCAATTGCAACGTTTTGTGTCAATTGCAAGTTTAAAAAAAATGCAACGCACTCTTATTCGAATAACGGCTCGCCCCACATCAGTTAGACTGCTTGCGACCGACGACCTTAAGCGCTCACAGCATGTGTTCGGCTCTTGAATTGTGTTACAGTCGTCGGTACAATGCATTCATATACTTCCTGCGACTTCATTGTGCCAGAACGTGTGCAAAATCACCTCAGACGCGCTATAGCGCGTCCGAGGTGATTTAGGGGTATACCCCTAAAGACGCCGGCTTGTAAGAACGACAGATGGTACCGATTCATGATAAAAGAAGGTATAGACTCGCAGACGTAAAACCCCAACAATTACTATAAAAGGCACTCTAGTGTCCGTGTCTGGACGCCTGCCTTATGTTACCGTGAACCCCAAATTCTCTCGCCCTCGTCAACGTGGCGAAGACGTGAGTTCCGAACTTACGCTTGTGGTACATTACGCACTCCTGGCCGATGGCCGCGGTCGCGGTCGACGTGGTGGTGAAGAGGAACACGCTCATGGTGATGGACAGGGCCACGCGGAACGGCAGGCCTTTTGTAACCACCAAGGCTGTCAGCCGCTCCTGCGCGTGGCATATCGAGAGTACGCGGCAGCATTAACCGGCGCTCAGTTGGGGCAACAGAATGGATACGAAGGGATCAGAGACGTAGGCATGCGCAACTGGGGCGTAGCCAGAAATTTTCTTCGGGGTCGCTGGCGTGGCTAGCGGCGGGGGGGGGGGGGGGGGGTTTCAAATTACCCCCAAGTTTTTCGATTTTACATGTGATATATACACGCAGACATACAAACGCACAGCATGAATATACGAGAAGTATGGTTGAACCCCCCCCCCCCAGTCAGAAAGAATTCTGGCTGGCTACGCTTCTGTTAGGGGGAAGGGGAGCGGAGTCCGACAACCCTTCATTATGTTCGTGCGTGCGTGTGTATGTGTGCGCGTATACATATACACATACACATACAAACCGCAAAAATTTTGGGGGGAAGTGAGACCCCCCCCAAATCATCC
The DNA here is from genome assembly GCF_013339695.2 of Rhipicephalus sanguineus. NCBI lineage: Eukaryota > Metazoa > Arthropoda > Arachnida > Ixodida > Ixodidae > Rhipicephalus > Rhipicephalus sanguineus. Next base: position 20,082,788 of record NC_051184.2, read on the forward strand.
CTGTGGCTACGCCACCGACGCGAAGGTTTCTCCATTAAAGGGAGCCATGTATCACAGCAGCCCCCGACGCCCTTCCTCCTCTCTGGTAGAGTCCGAAGGTTAACAAACCTCGCAGTGAATGCAAAAACCAAAACGTGCTTCTCATAACGGCCTGCCTTTGGTCCCCGGCTCACCGGGGGTAAAGATGGTAAAAGTTCTTGGTACACAACAGCAGGTGCCCATGGCCGCCATTATTGTCAAAAATCTTCGCGGTCGTAGCCCTGCACTTCGAACGATGTGATACAGGTCCGACGGAGTAAAGGTATATGGCGCGGATTTGGCCCCCCCCCCCCCTGAAGGGACCCTGCTACACTTTTTCAGCGTGTTCAGAAAACGCTGCCGATCGGTTGTCGAGGCTCCCGAGAACACGCGAGCCAAACATTATAAGCGCGGAGCGCGACCTGGAATTTGCACTTCATTCTCGAAGTGAGCTAGAAATCTTTTTCTCTTCTTTCCACAAATGATGCTATATACCAAAACGACCGCGCCATATACCCAAATTCACGGCCATTGGCTGAATTGAGCATCGTGGGCCGCATAGTTACCGCGACCGCCGAGGGAGACCGCCACGTGCCCGCGCCCGCGATCACACTGAAGTAAGCCGCGCGTTCGAAAAGAAAACAAGAAAGAAAAAGTGCTGAAAGTCTTGACGCGCGCGTGACGTAACTTCTTTCCCTCGTGCCATCGCTCCCTGCTTAGCTTCTAGCGCGCTGGTCGGGACGAGAGAAGAGAGAAAGCAATTACAGCGTGCGACAAATCTCTGTAACTCCGCTCGTACTCGACGGATTCTGATTACTTTTGCGGCGGTCGATTGGTGCGACAATAAACTAATTAAATGGAGCCATTCGATTGTTACTTGGAAAAGTGTTGCAGCTAGGGCCACTTTAAATAATTTAGGCGAGGGGGTTGGGGGCTGTGCTAGTTGACAGCTGGGTTAGTCGGTTCTGGTTAATACTGAGACGTTGTACTAGGGAACAAAGACATGGACAGGACAGGAGGAGTCACACAACGCTACACTCTAAGAAAAAAAACGAGTATGTGTGACCAGGCCCGTAGCCTGGGGGGGGGGGGCTAGGGGCCCGGGCCCGGGCCCGCCCCGAAATTTTGGTGAAGTGTTTTTACCAAAAATAAACAATAAATATGGGTTTTGTTATCGAGTAGTCAAGGTTTTCAGCATGTGCCCCCCCCCCCCCCCGAAAAAAGTTCCTGGCTATGGGTCTGTGTGTGACTCCTTTCGGGGAGTCTTGACTTGCCACGTATACGACTCTCTTTAAAGAGACACGTTAACTCTCGAGGGTCACGCGACTCTCCGAAGAGAGAATAATCATCTCGAAAGAGAGTTGTCGTGACTCTTTAAAGAGTGTCATATACGTGGCAAGGCAAGACGTACTCCACGAAAGGAGTCACACACACTCGTTTTTTGTTTTTTTTAGAGTGTAGTGTGCCTCTAAGAAGAGAGACGCACTGGCGTTTTGTGCCTTTTTATCCTGTCCATGTCATAGTTCGCCAATACAATGTGTTTAATAGAGAGGCTGCATGGGTGATTTTTTCCTCCTAATTCGAACTACGGGGTTTGTTGCGCGACCCTCAGACACAAGTCTATACGGTAATCAGCGAGGAGGCAGCAGCATCATGCTACCGGCATCCGCAACTCGTGGCGTGTGTATGAGCGTGTGCCTGCGGGAAAACGGGGTGGGTGGTGTGGAAGAATATTCAAAGAAGGCGCAGTCACTTTGAAGAAGCAAGCAAGGCGCGAGAGAGCTTTCCGCGAGAACTGTCTTCAACATGTATACTACAGTACTCACCCAGGAGGGCGGGGCCTCGTCGGCGGCCACGGTGCCACTGTACACGCTCACCGGCTGGATGGTGCACTTGTCCGAGACCATGGGCTGCAGCAGGTGACTCACCAGTATCAAGACATCGATGTCGCTGCGCCGGTTAAGGACGAAGTTGATTAGAGTTCCGTGCCCAACTAAGATTCCTCATTCAAAAATCATTTCTAAAGATCATTTCTAAGTGGCAGTCCTACACGAGTTTGTAATTCTTTCAAGGCGGAAAAACCGCATAAAACGCGATACATGCGGCATAGCTCAACAAAAAAGTCAGCCGCCCTTCCCTGGTACCACATGAGTGTCACACAGGGCCGGATACAGGATTTTTCCGAGGAGGGGGGGGGGTATTGATCAGCTTAAAGAAAGAGGGGGGTCAGCTTATGGGAAAACCTGATAGGTGTCCTACTTGAAGGTAGTATACATTACATTATAAAGGGCGGAGGGATATGCCTTAGGACATCCAAACACGCCCCCCCCCCCCGCCCCCCGCCACCCATTCCGCCCTTCTGGATCCGTCGGTGGTATCACACACGCTAGTGCTACGCTGTTTTCAAAGCTCTGAATTCTAATTTATACATGCAAGGGAACAATGTGCCCTGCATACACTCTTACCAGCTCCTGGGTAAAGTGCTAGATATATCCAAGAAACTAGAACCAAGGGTCCGGTTTTCTAGATGTCGCTAACGTGTTAACGTAGGACCCGGTTAATAGTGTACAGGTGCACGGTGCGCGGATCTACGAGGCCTCACCTGATCCCCTTGAGTTCATTCATGGCGCTGGTGTCGTACTGCGAGCTTGCCGTCGCTCCGGCAAGCTTGACGCCCAAGAAGACGGTCTTCAGGATCGTCGTGTTGCCCGCCTGTGCTCCTGTCAGGCCGTCGCTTATTGCCTGCACGTCAAGGTATACCGGTAAAGGATAATAAGCTGGACTATAGTTGGTTTCTGTTAACATTCCCGTTTGCTAGCACAAAGCATCAGGCACAGTTTAAAGGGGGACAAACCACAACTTTTCTGCGGACATGAAGCGTTCTATGCGAGCTGATAGTTGTGTAGTTTGATAAATAATCTACCTGCTTTTCTCTATATCTAAAAGTGCGTTGTGTAATCTAGTAAATGTATCTATACTTTTTCCGTTTGTCACTGTTGGTACCGTTTGCTGAGTTATGCGGTATGTCTAACCATTGGTCCCGACACTAGCCAGCCAGGCTATGGGACCAAAAATGTTTCTTCGAAGCTTTTGTATAACATGTTGAAAGTGGCAATAAAGAAAAACGCTATCTCTTAGGAGGGCCCCTAACCAACCTCTGAAAATACATAAAACGAGCGTGTTATAGTCACTCCCGGTGGTTCCCGTTCTTCCGGCCGAATTTGTGACGTCACTTTGTGACGTCTGTTCACTTGACGCAATGATGAAAGTATGCTCTCAATTGGTCCATATGCGAGGGATATCAGTTGTGGCTTGTCTACTACCCTGCTCTGCCATGCAGTCGCAAGCCCGTTCTGCCCCTTCTCGCGTAACCATCGTGCGCGATCGACCGATTTCACTTCGTTTTGTGCGTCTTCGACTGCGCTAGCGGAGATAACAGCGTGTAGCCGAATAGCGCGAAATAATTATAAGCTCACTGCTTAGTGCTAATATAGTCCACGTGTTTATTAAGAAATAAGTGGAGAGGAAGAAATAGCTCCTGTAGGAAGGGTGGTGAATATGAGAAAGAAACCACTCTCGTCTTTAAACTCGGAGTGGTTTGGGGCCCTTTAAAGCGTCTGTACTCTTAGAATTGTGCGCTTTTTCGCGAGAAATTAACGTGAATCTTAAAGTACCGGGTCCGTCCAACGAGAAGTACCGTGGGGAGCAACGTTTATAGATACGTTGGTGGGGAGTTAGCCACAGGATTCCACGAGATGCTTTGTAGCGCCATGAATTTTTTTTTTCCAGGTCCTTCGGGCGGCAATGATGCCTCGCGATGAAGTCATACGATGACGTCATCACGTGACGTCATGTGCCGTCATCATGACGGCGTAATGAAGTCACGATGACGGCATAGGATTTGGTGATCTGTAACGTCATGATGACGTCTTCACGTCATGATCTTTTGCATCACATCGTGTCGACGCCGACGGTCAAGTTTTTAGTAGCGCACGTCCTGTCCTCTTCCTTGGTCCCTGTGTTTTCAGCGCTATTGCTTCTTTGAACGTAGCCTAACCAACGCTAGCCTGACGTCACTGAGGAACCAACCAACCAACCAACCTTGAGGATGGTCTTCAACAGGGGCAGGTTGGTCGAGTCCGACGCGACGGCGCCCCTGCTGTAGCCGGCAATGCCGGCCGTCAGGATGCCGTACTGCTTGTACAGGTTCTGGAAGTTCACTGAGCCCACCTGGGTGCTCAAGTCTTTGAGGTCGTCGGTGGTGAAGCTGAGTCCGTAGTGCTGCAGCTTGATCGACGAGTTGGTGACCGGGGGGTACCCACGGTAGTCGAGGTCGTCCCTGTACTTTTTGGCTATCTACAGATAGATAGATAGATAGATAGATAGATAGATAGATAGATAGATAGATAGATAGATAGATAGATAGATAGATAGATAGATAGATAGATAGATAGATAGATAGATAGATAGATAGATAGATAGATAGATAGATAGATAGATAGATAGATAGATCAAAGCAAACGTACGTCGAGAAAGACGGCGTAGCTGACCGGATCTTCCTGGCTGTGGGCGTCGCCCTTGTAGGCGAACACGTCCGTGTAGACGAAGTAGTCGCACGAAGGAACGCCGGACATCCTGAAGCCCGATTCCAGGGAAGGGCCGACGGTGCAGAAGACGAAGGACTCCGGTCGTTTGATGGGAATGATCGCCGGTGTCGGCGGCGGCGTCGGTGGTGGCGTCGGCTCTGGAGGTGGTGGCAATGGCGATATGCATGCGAATGGCTCAAGACTGTGGAGAGTTCATCATGGCTGCCCAGAGGCGTAAAACGCAGTAATAAGACTAAGTGTTGCGCCGTGGAGGACATACATACATACATACATACATACATACATACATACATACATACATACATACATACATACATACATACATACATACATACATACATACATACATACATACATACATACATACATACATACATACATACATACATACATACATACTGAGTTGTGTTCTCGATTGCAATGTAATACCAGTTGGTTTTGTATACTTACTATCGTCTCCTTTCTTCTTACTCCCTCCTGCATTTGGACATAAGAAACAAATTTTCCACAGGGCGTTTAACTAAACCCACACAGGCCATACTATGCGCTATCGCTAAAAATTCTGGAGGTGACCCTAACCACTACCAGACCCTAATCGTTGATTAGGCTCTGGTAGGGGTACTCGCACCTCGCTGCGTTCGTGTGCACTGGCGTACTGACGCATTCGTGCGTGTTTGTATGTGTGCATGTATAAACATGCGAAATAATTGAAAATTTTCGGGTAAGGGGGTTCGCGTGTATAATATAGTTGGTGTTCTCGTAGAGAAACATGTTCGTGACGCTGGTTTTGAACAAAAAGAACTTGAACGTCATGGCAAACTTTAGGAAAGATTTTGGTATCGCTGCTTATCCCAAGGTCATATTTAGGGGAGAACGACGAACGTTTAGTTTTTGATATGCGTGTATTTACATTAGGACAGAAAAAGTACTTACATTTCGAAAGGAAACCACCTTTAAAGGACCCCTGACACGAAAATTGAAACCTCTAGATGTATGTGCCGTTTGATTGTCTTGTATACGTGGGCACTTCTGACCGATTATTAGCGGCGGACGTGAGCATTAAGATTTTTTATTTGGTTTTAAAGTAAGCGTGAGTGCTCATCTGAGTTGGCAGCACCTCGCGACATCGCCATTGGTATGACGTAGATCGAGGCCCCGTCTGACGTTCCACGAGTAAAGAGGGTATTGTCGACGTCACAGAAGATTTGTGGGGCGCAACACAATACCACGACTGGCACCCGGCTAGGGCTATTGTTACTCACCCCTCTCGCTCTGTTTGGCTGCTCTCAAGGTACTTTTGGCGGCTTAGGTCAGGCATGCTTTTCTTTTTCCTTAGGGGATAGGAAACGGGCTTAGCTTGTTCCGAAGCACCCACATCGTTTGAAATTTTACCGCGCGTGGGGCCCTGATTTGAAAACTGCACTTTCAACATAACCAAAGCTTGAGTGGATCTTACGCGCTCCCCCGCTGTGGGGCGCTAATTTCTTATGGTTTTAGGCGGGCGTTTCGAAGTGACGCAAAATTGGTCGCAGTTAACGACGCTAGCATTAATTATGCGATACTTTAAAGCATTTGTGATTCAGTTTCGATATTCTCAGACACAAAGGTGAACGTACGTCACAGTAAAAATGTCGCAAGCAAAAAATTTCGCTGTCAGGGGTCCTTTCACGACTCTTACATATGTGATTGACAAGCGCGCCCCAGTTTTGCAGGCGGAGCCTTTACTCTTAGGTTGTGACCGACTACTATAGTGACTAGGCAATATTGGCACTTGCATCTCGTTACGAAACGTTGTTGGTGCGCCACTTACCACCACCAAAGTTGATGTCGCCTCCGTCGCCACCGCCGCCACCGCCATCAGTGCCCTTGTGGCCCTTGGACTCGGCACTTCCTGGGGGTGAGAAAGAAAAGGCCGGCCTCGGGTTGTTGTATGTGTATTGATGGCTTACGCGTGACTTCATGGAGGCAGCTTTTTTTAAAGTGGTACTGCCACCAATTTTCGAAGCCGAGTTTACTCTGCCAAACAAATCTATGTAGAGACGGTGCTTCAACAACAGCACAAAAGACAGGACCAAGGAAGAAAAGACACATCTTTGGTGCTGTCCAGTCTTTGTTCTTCCTTAACTGATTCTATCTTTTGCGCTGTTGTTCAAGCACAGGACCAAGGAAGAACCAAGGACCAAGGATGGACCAAGATTGGACAGCACCAAGGGTGTGTCTTTTCTTCCTTGGTCCTGTGCTTGAGCAACAGCGCAAAAGACAGGGCCAAGGAAGAAAAGACAAATCCTTGGTGCTGCCCATCCTTGGTCCATCCTTGGTCCTTGCTTCTTACTTGGTCCTGTCTTTTGCGCTGTTGTTCAAGCACAGGACAAAGGAAGAACCAAGGACCAAGGATCGACCAAAATTAGACAGCACCAAGGATGTGTGTTTTCTCCCTTGGTCCTGTGCTTGAGCAACAGCGCAAAAGACAGGGCCAAGGAAGAAAAGACACATTTTTGGTGCTGCCCATCCTTGGTCCATCCTTGTCCCTTGGTTCTTCCTTGGTCCTGTGCTTGAACAACAGCGCAAAAGGCAGAATCAAGGGAGAAAAAGACATTCTTCGTGCTGTTCATCCTTGGTTCATCCTTAGTCCTGTCTTTTGCACTGTTGCTCAAGCACCACGCATTTCAACCAACTCATGCAGTCTGCCATCTTGCATCAGAGACGGCTCTGAGGAAGCATACAGCTCACGAAGTGCTGATAAGGTATCTTATTTTGATATTAAAGTCCATTTTCACATTGCGCAAGTGCTGACATCGACACTAGCGCGACGCCAGGCTGTAGTATCAATTCTGGTGACTTCACGCACCAGTATGGCTAGTGGTGATGACGTAAGGTACCAGAACATACGAAATGGCCGCTTGGGCGTCACCAACGGAGACACGGATTGGAGCGGTCGAGTAAACGTCGCGACGTCTTGCGCGAGCACGTGACGAGAAGCCCACGCCGCGCCGTGATGTCAGGGTACGGTAGGAACCGAAAGTGGCTTTTAAAACATGCCGTAATTAATTTTTCGGGGCGCACTCACGCTTTACCAGTACATTTTCTAGGCTCTTGTGGGCGTGGCCTTTCATGTGATGCAAAGAAAAAAAAAACGAGAACCGAAAGTTTTGGTCTCAGTACCCCATTAAAATATACTGGTACTCCGACATGGCGACTATGATGATATCAAGGCAGCGCACATTGCGGTTAACTTTCTTCAATGCAAAAAAGATGTGGCCGGAACGTCATTGACCTCTGTGCATAAACAACGAAAGAAGCTGCACGCGATGAACTAACGTTAACGTGACGTCACCAGCTTTGCGTGCAACGCAACGCTAGTCATGGCTTGCGTTGACGTCACTGAAATCTCCCCCCCCCCCCCCCACTCTTTCTTTCCAAGGCACGCTTATAAAATGAGATTTTAACAACACTGCGACAAAAGGCAATCATTTTCTTCTCGCGATGTACATGTCTATTTAAAACAAACAAGCAAGCAATGACCTATTGTTTCGGTGAAATAAAAGTTATCGGGCTTCTTGCTTCAAAATTAATTTCTATTGGTAGTATTTGTCTTCTCCACGCTAACTGCAATTCAATCGCTACTCACTTATTCTTTTAGAGTCCATCTTTCACATATGTATATATTCACTATAGACCCTTTACTTCTATAGATGTCTCTGAAGACCGCAAATTTTTGGATAACCGTGTCACGGCTCCTTTCAGTGAAGCGCATGCGTGCTCGAAGTGTACATACCTCCGCCGAGGAGCAAAAGAAGCAGCAGCACGATGAACAGCACCACCACGACGCCGCCGGCAATGAGCACCTTGGCTGGAGGGCGGTTCGACCTGGTGGAGGCCGAAGGGAAGCGTTAAGGGGTCAAGGTACGGCCTCCGAGATTGCTTGCCGTGGCCTCCGAAATCGGCGACGCGTTTGGGCGACGTTCGCACCACCGTTACTAGACCACACTTAAGCCTTGATATAAGGAACTTCAATATAAAGAGCTTCGAGATCTCGATATAACGAGGCATTTCACGAACCTCAATATAACGAAACGAACTTCAATATAACCATATTGTCGATATAACGAACTACTTCAATTTTCACGAGTTCTCCTCATTAAAACACCACATATATTGAACCTCAATATAACGAAGCGTTTTTATCCGTGATTTCAATATAACGAACTTTCAGTGCTACCCCAGAGGAAGACCGAGGCCATAAATTGAAACTTCTGCTGGGGCCGGTGGCCATATGGTTAAGTTGCATGCGGTTGTTTGCGAACGCCTATCCAATATGACCACAATGGGCGTTGGACCTGCTTTTTTTTTTTTTTTTTTCGAGTGCAAGCGTGACGTTCGGCAGCTGGTAAGAGGACCTCTTCGCCGTCGCAGCATCAAGCCGCGGTCGCCGGATCTCAGGTTCAAAAAACTTTTTTTTTTTCGCTTTTGCAATTAGTCTTTTCGCACTGCCGTATTATTCAAACGTTCTTCCGGCACTTCCCGAACAAAGATAAAAAGCCTTGGTGACTGTACTTTCCTTAAAAGCTCGAACTTTAATTTAACGAAGTTTCGATATAACGAATTAAATTTCCCATTTTACCGACTTCGTTATATCGAGGTTCAACTGCAGTTGCTTCGCACCTCCCGATCCCGGTGGCTGGGGAGTTACGCTAAAAGTACTAGTGGGGAATCTATAGCTGGCTAGTTACGTGGACGTGACGCATTAACAGTTCAGCATACGGTTTCTGAAAGACCGGACCTGGCAGATTTATATTTAAGAATTTTAGGACACCTCATTACAACCGGCGTCCTTGGCATAAGTAGCAAGCCGGGCTCGAAACACTGGTCAAATAAAAAGGGTGTTTATTTTTGTAACAGCATCTTAGCAAACGTAAATTGATATTCTGTTTCCCCTGCCTCAGCTGCGCTAAAAGTTCCGCAATATATAGACGAGTTTACGAGCGCACGAAATGGGAGGGTATTGCTCATGTACACTATGCATAGCGTGAGCGAAGTTGCAAAAGTTGAAACTTACTTGTCAGCTTTAAAAAAAAAAGATAAAAGATGGAAACAATAAAATACAATTATAGTGACTTTATAGACTTTTTGTTTTCTCCTCTCATATATAAGGTCAATAGGTGAGACGTTTCTTTCATCTGTTTACTAGCACCGTAAACCACAGATTCAAGTCTCTGGACAGTGGTCCGCCGCCAATATATGTTTGATGCTGTGCTTGTAACGGGCGGTCTATAAATTATCTATAGAATCGAATAGAAGCACGTCAATATTCCCTGCAGGCTGTGCAAATTAATTTTTTTGGAGGAGTTATGAGATCATGTAATACTCACCCGCTGGGGCATCCGCTAGAATAATGATATTAAAGAAAAGTATAGGTCAGACACAAGCTGTAAAATCGAACGGCATGTCCTTAAGGACGCGGTGTAAGGAAACACAACTTCTGCATAGCAGTAAATTCATTTTCAAAATTTAAGAATAACTCTTTGTTTAGCGAAAGCTAAGAAAAAGAAAAAAATGTCAGCCTCGTCTAGCATTTGTCTTGTAAACGCCGTTATCTCACGATATCGATATTACCTGTATCTGATAACACCCCGGGGGTTTAAATGCACAGATATACCCAATGAAGTGGACGGTTGATGACCGCCGCCGTATAGCTCAATTTGTAGAGCATCGGACGCAGTATTCGAAGGTTGCAGGTTCGGTCCCTGATGTTGTCTTTTCGTCCACTTTACTTTCTTCGCATATATACCATAATTATTACAAATAACATCCACTATACTTTCCTTGGCATTGTTATCTGTTAGTTCTGATTAATATTATCTTTCCTTTGTTAGACACAACCGAATGAATCCAATAGACAAGCCAGGGAAAACATAACTCGAAGGTTGTGGGTTCGGATCCCGCAGATGGGAAGGGTGATTTTTCGTCCACTTTGATTCATTTGAATTTACCTCATTATAACTACACTACAGTTAAGGACAACGACCGACTGTCCCTATGCTTTCCCTGGCTTCATAGTCTGTTTGATTCATTGGGCTATGTCTACGTACGAAGGCATCCTCCAGCAAACTCGCAAAACTGTTCATTACGCTCAAGGTTCTGCTTTCACAGGAGTGAGTGAAACTATGGTTAACCACCTTCATATTGACATTTTCAACCGTTTTCGAATATAAAAAGTAGGTAGAATAAGTTTTCCGAACGCTCGTCGTCACGTGAGGTCCCTTTACCGCCTCGCGAGCCAGGCGCTCGTGGCCTCCGCGATGAGCTCCGACAACGCGTTGCCGGAGCCAATCACGGAGGCCACGAGGCGCTCTTCGTATTTTGTCCAGCTCGTCGACAGTTGCCGCTAGTCCTTCAGCTAACAACGCTCATGCTGCTGCTCATGAGCATCGGATCATACGTCACGCGAAGGCGGCGCCACTTTCCTGCTAAGCACAAACGAAAGCATATCTGGACGTTTTAAGTGAGAAAAAAAAATTATAATAAAAAAGTGCACTGCATTTCAAGGCTAATATAGAGACAATTAACAGCGTACACCAGTACGAGGTCACGTGATCACCATCAAGTGCATCTTCGATTTTTTTCTTTTTTTTTTTGTCGCGTGAGGCGCCAAAAGTTTTTTTGCGCGAAGGAATAAAAATCTAAATCCGCGTTTAACGAGAAACACAGGGTTCGTTTTAGACAATACAATAGGCAATCTTTCCGTTAGTGGGGTTATCTCAGTTCGTGTTCTGAGCGGTTGTCTGTCCCTCCAAAAGGCGATTTAGATAGCTATGTGCTCTGCTGTGGGCGAGCGACAAGCTGTCGCTGAACTGCGTATGAGCTTACAAATATTTATGTTAACACAGACGTTTAACATCAATAACAATTCAACTTAACATTTGCTTGTTAGGCATGCGTTTACGAGAATGACAAAGCAGACTTCAGTTACACGGACATAAATCAAACATGAAACGACGTGGAGTCAACACGTACAATTGATGTTTCACATATTTACACACATATGCAAATTATTCGTCACAAAAACCTGGGTATACATGCATGCACATCACATGGTCCAACAGGAAGCATTAATAAGGCGTGAATATGTACGTGTTGCGTACGAGCATATCGAATACACAGGAAAATACGAATTGAACCCGACGAGCTCAAAGAAGTTGTACTGAATACGTCTTATTGGCGTTCGTTATGTCCCAAGCAGTCGACAGGGGCGCGAATAGTAGAATTCACAGTGACAGCGCCTACACCGCTTTTCACTGTAGGTAACACCATGCGCTTGCATCGGAACTCTCGACTTTTATCTAAAACGCGTGACTACAGATGGAGTAACACAAACAAACGAACACACGGACATTTTTTTCCTTGATTCTGAACGCGTGCGAATTGCTGATCGATTCGCACGGGAAGGACCGTTATGGCGACGACGCCGAGAATTGGAATGAAGACCGCCTCGGTAATTAGGGGGGAAAATGATATAAAACAAAATGGCGGATTTAAAAGTTTCGTGATGCGCTGTGTTCTTCGTTGTTGTGGCACACACGGACACGCAAACATACACACACACACACACACACACACACACACACGCACACACACACACACGCACACACACACGCGCACACACACGCACGCACACACACACACACACGCACACACTCAGAGGAATATCAGTCTTTTTCTTACCCGCGCTGGACATTGACGACACCGACGACATCGACGACGCATCTGCAAGAAAAGAAAATACCAGTCTGAGCGCATACCGGAAAAATGAAACCGAGAAATGAGCTCGTTTAACTCATACACAATTTGGTTAGTTAGTTAGTTTGTTTGTTTGTTTGTTTGTTTGTTGTTAGTTAGTTAGTTAGTTAGTTAGTTAGTTAGTTAGTTAGTTAGCTAGCTAGTTAGTTAGTTTGTTTGTTTGTTAGTTAGTTAGCTGGTTAGTTAGTTAGTTAGTTAGTTAGTTAGTTAGTTAGTTAGTTAGTTAGTTAGTTAGTTAGTTAGTTAGTTAGTTAGTTAGTTAGTTAGTTAGTTAGTTAGTTAGTTAGTTAGTTAGTTAGTTAGTTAGTTAGTTAGTTAGTTTCATGGCAGGTCTTTCTTATACTAGTGCTACAAATGCACATGAAAAAAAAAAGATATACGATGTATTAAATAGACACTTTGTCAACGATAAGCAAGAAAGAGGCAATAAGAATAAGACTTCTCGGCGGCTGCTCGCGAACCGGGCGGAAGTGCGCCACAGTTCTGTGTGCTGACGTATCGAGAGCTGCACCCGCTAGGTGGTGACAGTTGCACCCGGAGGCTTGTCGTTTTTGAAACCGAAACTGACACTGGTCGGTAATGAAGAGCCTGTAATTAATTATCTGTCGCGCGCTGCAGGAAACGATGTGCCGTGTTATGACTAACAGGCCCCCAGCAACACATTGCAGCAAAAAAAAAAAAATAAACGTGAGGCCAAAATTTTTGTGTCAGTACCCCTTTAAAGGAGGCCTGGACCATGGCATCAGTATCGAAGTTCAATACTTCCGAATCGATTGCCGCAAAATTTCTCGAATCCGTAAAGAACGTGTGAAGTTACAGGTATTCATCCCACGCTTTAAAGGACACTAAAGAGAAACAATGAATTGGTTTAGATCGATAAATTATGCTTTGAGAACTCTAATGTTGTTAATTTCGCCATCGTAGGTTTATTAATAGATGAGAAAATCAAGTTCAAAGTTTCATTTTTAATTCCGCGCCGAAATCTTCCCGCGTGACGTCACGAATTTCAAAGTGTATTTATCGTGTTTTAGCGCCATTGGTTCAACGAAATTACCCCAAACTTGGTATGTTAACTCTACGGCCCCCTCAGAAGACAATGTACTTTTTACCTATTAGTACCTACGTAGTCCCTAGTAGGCGCCGTCAAAACATGTGACGTCACGGCGAATGGTGCGGTAACTTCAAGGTGGCGTCGCCACCCACATTTTGTTTTTGCGCGTTTTCTCGCTTTCTAAGCGTCTTCTCGCAGCAAGCGTGGTGTTTTTGGTATCGTGAAAGAGTACTTTACTAATATGAGAAAAATCGTTTTGCTCTTTAGTGTCCCTTTAAGTGTCTTCGCTCTTCTCTCGTCCCGACGAGCGCTCTGAAAGCTAAGCAGGGAGGGCCGGCACGGGGGGAAAGAAGTTACGTCAGCGCGTGTCATGGCCTCGAACACGCGTGATGAAACGGGATCGGAACGTGTGCGCGGGTGTGGCTCTCTGTGTAATGTTAGCGGACTCTACGGAGCGCGGCGCCGGCACGTGCAGTGGCACGCCGTGACAAGAAGCGCATCTGGGGTGATATTCCGGACACTGTCGAATTCCGCCATACTGTCAAAATTTGTAATGGCGGCATTTTAAGCCAACCAGAGAGGCCATAGCAGCCCTCTGGGCTAATCAAAGTCGACCAATGGCGGAATTTGACAACATCGTGGAATTCGACAGTGTCCAGAATAGCACCCATGATCCAAACTCAGGTCTGGATTTATGTCGGCTATAGATGGCTCGCAATTACGTCACTGAAACCGCTGTGTTGGAGCCCCAGCATGGTGGGAAACGACGTTTGCGATGTCATATTAACGTTATCAAAACATCGCGTGTAGGTTCTTTCGCTATTCGCGCACAGAGGTGTTCCTGTCACGTCGTTATGACATTGAAGCAGGTTAACCGTAACTCGTTTGTCATTAGAAACGCCATCGTGGGGCGCCAGTACATTAAAAAACCGAGTCCATTACGTCACGCGCTAGCTATCCGTTGGTCACGCTTTCTGTTGTTCGACGCGTCCGTGTCGCAGGTTTTCTTGAGCGACCTCAAGGTCTCGCTGAATTTCGTTGGAGATCGCATTGTCAATACTCGTCTGGATATATTGCATCCGTCGGGAACAGCGATCTTTTAATTTATAATTAACCTGGTATTTATGTTAGCAGTACAAAAACATTTTATCTGTAATCGGGCATCACACGAGAAGGCTATGTTTCTGTTTTTGTTTTTTTTAGGTAAAGAAGAGGAAAATGCTAGCTTCGCGTTTCCTTGCTCAGAAGTCGCGAAAGCTTACACTCCAGAATTAAAAAGATGGCTTGCGGTGGCGGTCACCCATGCATAACTGGCCCATCAACACAAAATCACAGCATATCCACGGAGTGAATGATGATGAGTGGGCGAAGCTGCGGAGGTTCATCGGTAAACCGTGAATCTTCCGTGAATTCTGCCCAGTACATCATCACCGACGTGAGATCGGGCGCGTTTATACTAAAGGTTCGATGAGTTATGACGACTTGCAGCGCACTTTAATTTTACATGTACGCTGTGACAGGGGCGTAGCCAGAAATTTCTTTCGGGGGGGGTTCAACCAAAGTTTATGTATGTTCGTGCGTGCGTTTGTATGTGTGCGTGTATATATACGCAAGCAAAACTGAAAATTTTCGGGGGGGGGGGGGGTTTGAACCCCCTCAACCCCCCCCCCCCTTGGCTACGCCCCTGCGCTGTGAATTTTCATTGTTTAGAAAACCATTGCTTAGAAAACATCTGGCGTCTTTCGTTAAGCAGCTGGCGTCTTTTCGTTTTGCTTTAGAAACATCTGGCGTTCTTTCGTTTTGCTTTTACAAAACATCTGGCGTCTTTTGTTGGTTTATTTCATCAATCAACGGCGTTTTGAACAAAATTTTTATTGTTTAATCACGCACAGGAGAAATCTCACCAGGCACTACCTTGGAGGTAAAGAATGGCTGCTAATGGGAATGAGAGACGGAAGAAGTCGGCTTTTAGCTAACGCTGCGAATTTTTTATTGTTCAACAACGCACAGGAAAAATCTCCCACCGGCACCACCTTGCAGGTCAAAGCGTAAGATTGGTTGCATACTACGCTACGAGGGACGAACGGGTGCCGCTATAAGGAGCTTCGCCCCTTAAAAAAATGCTGGAGCCCTTGCGCTGTCGAGAAAATTGGGGCTTGGTGTGTGCGCGCCTGACGTGCTACCGTTTCTTTCTTTCCTCCTATCTTTCTTCCTTTTTTTTCTTCCTTTCTCTCTTTCTTTCCCTCCTTTCATCGCATTGCTTTGTGCTCGCAACTTTTTTCTTCCATGTCGGGAATTGGACCTTCACCCGTGCTCAGCAGCGCGACACGTCTGTTGCAGGCAACAACGACGGTCACGCGCTCATATCCAGGCAACGATGAAATGCGGCAACGTTAACTGAACAGTGACCTCGATAAAAGATCAGATTTTCATATCAGAAACGGCTGAACGCCGACAAACCCACGACCGAGATGGCATCAATTATTGGCAAGCGGCGCACGCAAATACGCATGCGACTCGCGCACCTTCGAAGACCGCGTTTCTGTACGCCCGTCGGCGCCTAGCCACGGTCTTTCACGTACGACACCACCGCCGAAATCTGCGAGTCTTACTCAGCAAGCTTGGCGTGAAAAGAAATCTCATTGGTACTGACCCGCCATCTTGGCCGGTGTTGGGAGGCGCGCCGACGCCGCCTCGCTGCTACAAGGAGTGAAGACCTTCTTCTTCTAACTGCTGCGTGCACCCGCGTGCCCTGGACCCGCCACGCGCACCCCGAGTGTTCGTCGTCTTCCTTGCTACCGCACAAGATTTATCGTTTGCTCCTTCAACAATTACATTCTTTTAAAAACCTAAATCTAAAGATTTGTTTAGTATCATTGGTGTTTACCTAAAGCATCCTGCCGCCCGGTTCTTGGCCCATCCCCCTTTGTGGTTGAGCGCCATCAGGACGAGGACATCATCATCATCATCATCATGTTCCATCGTCTCGTCACAGTTTCAAAGGTCAAAGGGCGAGGGTTCGATTCCCGGTAAAAGCCGACGGCTCCGTCCTAGCGAGCAGTTCAACAGCGGCGGTTGTGATTCCAACGATCGCCACAACTATCAAGGTTAGGACGGCTCACCCAACAACATCGACGGCAGCAGAGCTCACAGCGCTTCGCGCCCGCCGCGCTGCTTTTCATTAACGACCAAATGCGAAAAAGGTGGACGATTTTCTGCGACTCCAAGGCAGCACTGCAGTCTCTATACTGTCGACTTTATGCCGCGGTCCGCACGAACAGTTGGTATTTGAGACTGCCGAGTTGTTCCACCACCTCACCGAGAAAGGACACTGCTTTACATTTCAATGGCCTCCAAGTCACTGTGGGATTATCGGCAATGAACGGGCCGATCAAGCTGCCCGTTCAGCCCATACAGAGGACCGCGACCTGTCGATGCCTCTTTCTAGGACAGACGCTGCTCGGAAGCTCCGATGCTCGCTCGCCAATGCACCATGTCAAATTGGAATGAGCCACATTCCATGCATGCACGACTACACTCATTTGATCCCACGTTAAGCCTTCGACTGCCATCAAGACTTTGCCCGAGGTGACGCTACCGTTCTGTGTAGATTATGGCTGGGCGTCGCGTTTGCCCATGCGTATGCATTCCGCATAGGGATGGCCGACACCACCGCCTGTGAACACTGCGGCGACCAAGAAACAATTCGGCATGTTCTGTGTGACTGTCCGGAGTATAGCACACAGAGACAATCTCTTTGCCATGCTTTCAACAAGTTAGACAGCCAGCCTCTATCAGAAGAAAGACTACTCCGCCATCGTCCGGACATAACGTCGCAGAAGAAGGCTTTACAAGCACTACTAGCCTTCCTGCGATCCACTAGCCTGTCAGAGCGCCTCTGAGCGGAACGCTCTCGCGTGTGTGTGTGTGATTATGATTGTTTTTTTTCCTTATTATTTATTTTCTATCTCTCGCTTTAAACCCCCTATTCCCCAACCCCAGTGCAGGGTAGCATACCGGATACAAACTTCTGGTTAACCTCCCTGCCTTCCTCTGCTCTTTCTTTCTCTCTTTCTCTCTCCCAGTAAAAGCGCCTGCATTTCGATGGGGGCGAAATGCAGCCGCTGCAAATATCTAAATATCGAAATGCAAATATCTAAGTTTTGGCACGTAAAACCGCAGTAATTATTACTGTTAGTATAATATATACAGTCGTACAAACTGCAGAGACTAACGGCTTATGATTGATTGATTGATTGATTGATTGATTGATTGATTGATTGATTGATTGATTGATTGATTGATTGATTGATTGATTGATTGATTGATTGATTGATTGATTCCTCAACACTATGGTGCATATGCACTCTGGGGGATTGGCCAAGACTTCGCATCTTAACATTACGATGATAACTTGAAGGACGCTTATTGAGAAACAAATTAAATATATAAAGAGGAAATAATAGATAATACATCGAAGAAATACTGCAATTATTGTGCGAAATTGCGCTAGCAGACCCAACAGCTGTATTAACCTGACCTATGATCGGGTCCCAGTTATCTTTTCCCTTCTACTCTGTCATCTGCGTGAAGCCCTCCGAGAGTGTTATACCTGTACGCTCGTGAGTCTATCTGAGCTGTCGGAGTCGGCAAACAAGAGATCGTCTGATATCTTGCTTCCCCTTTCTCTTTTTCTCTTTATTTTCGCGGTGCCCCGCGGCGGTCACCTTTGTCGCAATCTACGCCGCCTATGAGTCACGCTCCTCTTTACAGCATCAATATTTTGCGCACAGCCAGGCAGATAACGACCGCCATTTTGCCTCTTCGCTCGTTCCCGGGGTCGAGGGCAATGCCTTATCGTATAGCAGCTGTCGCTTCGCGTATGCAGCTGCTGGGTAACTGTAATCGGGGGGGTCAACGTAGAAAGAAATGCACTGAAGCAGTGAGGGAGCGGGCAAAATCGCAAAAAAAAAGAAAGACATTTTTAAGGCGAAACCCTTAGGTGCCTCATCAAACGCGAAAATGGCACATTCGCACACGCATACACCCGCACATTCACTCAACCAATATGGTTACAGCGCTCACTTCCAAGTGTTTATTTATCGCATGAATGCTGGAATTTATACACCATGTGATGACGCTTGCACGTATTAACACCAACGAAGCCACCTGCACACACTATCAAGAACATGGTTGTTTTTTTGTTTTTATTCACAGCCTAGACTTGATAAACCGTCGGGAAACAAAGGTAGCGATGGTGCACAGTTAATTTTATAACAAAATTTTATAAGAAAATTAACTACGAACTAGCCGCACAACAAGATCTTTTAGACCTAAATGTAAACACCGGTGGTATTTCGTTTCGCCCTCAACGTAATGCGGCTGTGCCTTGGCACGGGGATCGAACCCACATCCTCGACCTTATCAGCGCAACGACGTAGCCTCTAAGCCATCACATTCGGGTTGTGAAGTATAAAGTTAATTTGGTGGCAATTAGCTTATCTTCTCAAACAAAACTGCACATCTCGCGACAACTGCTCAGTGAGACGGGTATGAGACGTAAATTGTAGTACATGCAGACAACTTAAGCGGCGTTCGTTGCCTGCGTATCATAAAACGGGATGTACTTTCTAGCAGCTGCAACGTATCAGCCAGACAGTCATATCGGCTCTCGTTTCCATGCAAAAGCCGCGTCGTTGCGGTCTCTGAGGTCAAGGTCTCTCGTTATCTGTGTCGCCGCCGCGCCGCGAGATGACTGTGAATTGTGCAGCTCCAATCATCATCGTCATCAACCTGTTCTATGTCTACTTCGGGACGAAGACCTCTGCCAATTTACCATGTCTTGCGCGAGCCGATTCAGTTTCACTCCTGCGAACTCGTTCATCACTGACGTGCAAAACCACCGAGCGCGGAGCGGGGCATACGCTGTCCTTTGTTGTTTTTGCAGCCCATAAGTGGACTCTGCGTCTCTGGCGACACCCCCTGATCCCTACGCTCCGCTCGCGTTCGGCGCATGCGCTGTTGCACCTTGCAGCTTGTCACGCCCGTTGAATGTCATAAGGGAGACCTTTCGCGCTTGTCTGTACCCAAGGCTTTTCAGACGCTTCAACTGTACACCCGTTTCCGAGAACTATACAAAGCGTTTCACTATATTGGGGCGTGGTACTCCAATATACAGGGTACGCCAACGACTGTAAAGCCAGATGGTCTGTTTATCCAACAATACAATTACCTCAAGACCGTTGATGAACTCCCATTTGGTGTGTTTATCCAACAATACAATTACCTCAAGACCGTTGATGAACTCCCATTTGCGTGTGTATATCCAACAATACAATTACCTCAAGACCGTTGATGAACTCCCATTTGCGTGTGTATATCCAACAATACAGTTACCTCAAGACCGTTGATGAACTCCCATTTGCGTGTGTATATCCAACAATACAATTACCTCAAGACCGTTGATGAACTCCCATTTGCGTGTGTATATCCAACAATACAATTACCTCAAGACCGTTGATGAACTCCCATTTGGTGCGTTTATCCAACAATACAATTACCTCAAGACCGTTGATGAACTCCCATTTGGTGTGTTTATCGAACAATACAATTACCTCAAGACCGTTGATGAACTCCCATTTGGTGTGTTTATCCAACAATACAATAACCTCAAGACCGTTGATGAACTCCCATTTGCGTATGTATATGTGGCGAAGCTATGAGACTCTCCTCCATATTTCGATTGAATGTCGTCGGTAAGAATAAGACAGAACAACACTTTGCTTTGTCATGCCATCGGCAAAGTCCACTGAATGCTCGGCAGTATGACGCACTTTCACAGTTATTCACTCTTTATTTCTTCTTTTTGAACAGTGTCTAGTTATCGCATGCTACACTCTCAAGTGGGCCCTAGCTCGTTGTCTTATCAGGCCTTGCTGACGCAGCAGTTGCCGCGTTCGAAGCACGTGTTTCCCGGCCATTGAGTTCGAGGGCTCCGTTGTGGTGTTGCCCGCATCATCTGACATTTTTACCTCACAGTCACTGCGAGATACTCTATGTTCACAGCCCGCCGCACTTCAAGTCATCGTAATTTTAACAGAAACATTTTAAGCAATGTTTTTATACTTTAAACTCATCTTGCATTTACCCATTGTAGTTTGTTGGTCATATCGGCAACTCACCTAGGCTACAATCATTGGCATGGCACGTTTGGCTCTACAAAAAAAAAAAAAAAAAAAAAAGTCGATATTTTCGTTGTATTTCTTTCTGATTCGCTGGGATGCTCCACAGAGAATTTAGGAAAGCTTTACGGTATATTACGCTTCTTTGAGAACGTCTCAGTCCTTTCCTCATTCTAATCAAATATCACAAACGTAAAACGCAGAATTACATGCTACTTAAGCGCAAACACTAAATGTACCATCGCGATATTCAAGAAAACAAAACTCCACAGATCAGTGCGCAAATTTATAATCTATTCACACTGAAAAGGGGTAGTGCAACTGTATGCACGTTGGTGTACTGATAGAACGTTTATTAAGATGGCTTGCTTGGTCGCAAGTAATATTGTTGCGATTCGGAAAAAAAAAAATAGATAAAAGACTTGGCATGCAGCACTAAGTTTTTTTTTTTTTTTTATAATACACGAACACGAGCTCATAATGTGTAAGGAAGAAAACTTCAGCGATGCTCCTGTGAGAAACGACAATGCGACGGGAATTTGTTTCGTACGTCCTGTGCTCTGTAGATGTAGCCAAAGGTAATAGCTGCGGTAATCACATCCCATTTTCCTCCAACCACACACAGAAAGAAAAAAAAAGGAACAATAAAGAAAGCAAAAGCATTCCGCAGTCAACAGGAAACGGGTTGCCACAGCTGTTCTAAAAGTGCAACGAACAGCAACGCGACAGCGCGTGGCGCTAGATACTGTTATCACAAATTTTATTAAGGTCGGGGTTTAGTACAGTACAGTTTAGCTCATTCGCGTGGCGTAGCTCGCGTATATAACCAAGCAAATGTCTTCGTCCGCGATACACAACCCCCATACGAATTTGCAGTTTACCGATTGTTGCGTCACCTGTCGGCGGAGAAACAAACTAATAAAGGGCATTTTTCTTGTGAAAACGGCGCACGGGACCGCAAGCTTAAAAAAAAAACCGTTCACGGTTTAAAAATTTTTCCTGGATGATATTGAGACACACGGCTTTCGGATCTTTCTTTTAAGTGATTCTTGTCACTATCGCAAAGGTATCTCTTACTGGTAGTGAGCACTGCGGCGATGCAGCGTGTTTGCATCCTTGCTCCCAGGTGTCGCGTCGGCTCGCTGACAACCGGTGCACCTTTTGTCCGGATTGCGGAATCGAGTTGCGCAACTAGTCTGAACAATTATGATGTCGACTGCTTTTGTTGGCCGCGTAGTTTTGACGGCAGCATAGCGCGATTGCAGTGCATCACAATGACGCATCACGCACTACGCTGCTGTAATAACACTAGATCAAAAACAACCAGCCAGGAATATGAAAGAAAGTTTTTTTATTGATAAATTTAGTAGCTCAACACTCGCACCTTGCAAGACAAAACACACTCATTACAAAAAAAAAAGTAACAGCGTCACATTCGTGAACTCTCACACGATACAAACACACAAAAAATAAAACGAGAGGAAAGGCCGGCCTTCACTCAACAAAAAAAACACACTGGAATGTCCGCACATAACCTTGGAAGATCAGTCCCAGGCACGCAACGCGAACACACGACGGCAGCCGATTCACTTTTTCTTCAAGGCGTCACCGCTGCCACCTTCGTGCTTGATTTCAATAGGAATGGCCTTAGGCTGCTCTTTGGGGGCGTTCTTGCGCGGAGCTTCGAGGGCCAGCAGTCCGTTGGGCTGCAAGTGGCACTTGACGGTTTCGGGTTCCACGTCTTCGGGCAAGACGTAGCGACGGGTGAACTCACGCTTCACGTAGCAGCCGCGGTCGTCGGACTTCTCTTCGTGCTTGCCGTGGATGATGACGCTGTTGTCCTGGGTCTTGACGGTGATTTCTTCCGGGGTGAAGTGTCGGGTGTCGACACGGATGGCAAACTTGTCCGGAGTACAGGCGACCGAGGTTCCCTGCTGGCGAGCGGGACAACCCGTCGATGAAGACCGCTGCTGGTGATGCGGCTGGAGGTGGTAGCGCCTGTGGTAGAACGGCGGGTCAAACAGCTCACCGTCCAGGAAGGAGCCTCCGAAGTCGTCTTCCTCGAAGAAACGTCTCGCCAGGTCCGAGGGACACCGGGATCCGCGGTTGCTGAGCAGGGGAAACAGAGCCATGACGCTTGGACAACTTGTTTTGTTACGCACACTGAACTCTCGATGCAGGGATCAGTGCAAATCTGATTCGAACGGGCAAGCAGACGCCGCTTATATAGCGCGTCGTCTGCTTCCAGAAAGATCGCGGCAGATGCGCGCCGCCGAACAATGATTGGTCCGATGGAGTCACGTGGCGTCTGTTTTGGCGCGGGCGGCACGGGGAAGGCTCGCGATTTTTCTGGTTTGTTCTTTCCCTCAGCGCGCGGCCGTCATTCCCTTGTTTTGTTTTTGTTCATGCCGCTGCGCCATCTGTCGCGTTTAGAACGAAGCGAAGCTCAGAATGCGATCGGATTGGTCGGCTCAACTCACGTGACTTGTTTTTTCCGCGTCGCGCCTGACGATTTTGCTCGCACGTTCTGGCAAATTCGGAGGCGTCGTTATGGCGTCGTCTGCTACGAAGCCGGCGACGTAACCGCGTGCAAATAAACGCAGTATTATTAAACGGTCACTTATAATTTTCTTGACTTGAATATGAATACGCTGTCTACCAACAAAGTTCAACTGGCTGGCGACTGTCGATTTGTACGGGAGCTCGCAATATATAACTAGCACGCCAATATTGAGTTCTTTTGGAGCTTGCACCTTTCGTGTCATCTACTGTTTCGTTTTTCGTTCTGAAACGCCTGTAACTTGTTGTCATAATTACGTTTGGGGTAGTATTCTGTAAGAACCTACAAAGGTGGACTGTCTATTCCTACGCGTGTTGATTGTATCGGCATCTATAGCAGCCAAGTGACGGTTCCGGTGAATATTCCAAAGAAATTTTGATTGCTGCTTGCTCTACTCACGAGTTATGAGTCGAAGATGGTCATTTTGGTCAAGATGGAGCGAAATGTGCTTCCTGCACTTTATTAGGATTGGCACTACGGCCAGATACAACCAGCAACGGGACGTTGTGGACAGCAATGACTTTTATTAGACCCGTAACCACAAGAACAACGTGCCAGATCTGCGTCTGACCACCGTACGTCTGAATGAAACAAACACACCCGTGCACTTAGTACTTTATGTTGGAGAAAAGCCCCTAAGATTCCTTGCTCGGCAACAACAACAAAAAAAAAAAAAAGATAGGTTACATAGAGTGGTCGTATGTGCACGAGCACAAGGCTACTTTTTTCTTTCCTTCTTTGGCAGTACATTGCGAGTATATAGTGGCTTCGACGATTGGTTGGCTGAGAGGGCTACAGTATTTGAATAGGTGAGGGAACTCGCTCCGTGACATCGTTTTTAGTTTACGCCTCGTGACGAATCAATCACCTGGAGGAACAGTCATGACGACTTCAGGATGAATCACGTGGTCATGAAATCACATGACTCATTTCATTCGTGGTCGTAATACGAGATCGTCACGCGAGATTTGGTCGCGGTGACGTCATCGCGATGCAATACGTGAGTCACCACGGGCCGTTTGGTTACGATGACCGCACGACGAGTCACGTGACCATCATGCGACAGCGTCATTAATACCACGTGACACGGACGTCTCCTTTAGGGATATGCTTGCCGCGAAACGACGGGGAGGGCAGCTGTACATCGAATGATGCAACGCAACGTAACGTTACAAGTTTGTTAGTCAACCGAACTGTCAAGCAAATCTACGGAATGAGGAATGAGACGTCGATTAACCAACGATTCCTCGTTAAGATCGGGCGCTGAAACACACGTCAATTTATCGGCACCTAACGCAACCTTATTCAATTAACGTGCCCCGAATAGTTCTTGGGAAGCGTTTTTATCGGTGCAGACAGACCAGAACGCTAATGCTAAATGCCAAGAAACTACTGAGGTGTCATCCTCGCACTGCCCAGTATTGAAGAATTTATTTAAACGCATATTTCCTGTTTTTTCCCAGGCGGTATAGGTATAACCTGAACTATACGTCAAAAGGCCGGTTAACGGCGCATGCGTTCGTTATTCCCGCTAAGCGCTTCAATTATTCGACATAGCCTCAACTGCGCATCGACACATAAAGGCTTCAATTATTCGACATAGCTTCAATTGCGCATCGACACAATGTTGATGATCGAACCACTGGCCCCTCAGAAATCTCCAAGTTATAGTCCACCGATAGCTACTTCAGCATTATTGATAAAATGCTCTAAAATTCAAATTCTGATCGTACTGTGCAGTATATTTCAGAATTCCAGCGTCCTGATCGTATACTACGACCTTCGTATTATCTAAATCCATGCATTCAAAGCCTTCACCGCAAAGCACATATTCACTTCGTGAACGTTCTTCGGCCCCTTTAGTATCTTGAACCTCGAAAAAAAAAAACAAACAAAAAAACATCCTTATCACATTTGTTTGAGCCCTAGCTCTCATTCAGAAACCATAGCTGTATAAGCCGAGTTGTATGAAATATATATCCTGTAAAGAAGGATTTGCAGCACTGCTTCACGCACTAACCAAGTGTCTCCAACCTGCATCTAATCCTGAGGGCGTCTCTTTTTCATTTTTCTCTCTCACGTATCCACGAAATGCCACATGACCACAAAAAGTGATATTGTCGTCCCTGAAGGCATAAACCAGCGCACTCCACTATGCATTCGCATATGCGATACGCCGGTACCACAGGCTCTAGATGTTCTCAACTGTTTTACTTCTCATGTCTTCCCTCGTTTAATCCTTATTTCACGCTCTCCATATCACAGATAGCCTTAGGCAGTTTCGCTTGTAGGATGTATCGATCAGTGTAAATATATATGCGATCGATTCGACGGCAGCGATTTTTGGAAGGGCACGCAGCAAATTGGTAGAGAGACATAGAAAGTAGACGATTCAATCAGTGGACTGAATAGAGACAATATGGTGCTGTTATAAAGGCGGATATGTAACATTAACAAGGTTTGGGGGCATGAAAGTAAAAATCCGGTACTTGAATTCGGTCAGAAGTTACTTGTCGGTCTTCGTCCGCATCCCGTAACAAGAAAGAAGAAAAGCGACCTAGAAGAACATCATCCTAGAAAAGAAAACGAGTGAAATAGTGAAACCACGACCACTAAACAACGGATACTCGCGCGCTGTTCCATATAAAGCATCCTTGGCGGTGCGCGCGCCACAAGTGTATACACACGGGAGCAGGAGAACGCGACTCGAAGTGTCCTTGACCCGGGAGCAGCTTTCCCGCCATTTCTTGCAGGTCAGAACGGCGCGCCGGCTACCCAGATCGATAATGTTTTTCATAAGAGACGGTTCTCGCCCGAAACCACGCGCTAGCAGCGGAAACGTCGGTGCTATAATAAGAATACGCCCAGTACATGCCTTCGCACAATCGATCATATTTCTGCTACCCATCCACACTTATTTCTTGCATTTCATGTTCTCGCCCATAATGCACGCAAAGAGTGACATGACGTCAGTACTCATCTATATAGGCATAAACTAGAGGTATACACACCGAGCAACTACGCCACATTACATAATATGCCCGCCACCAGTGTTTGCAAACAAACGAAGTACGTTAACGCTGGGACTAGATTACACTTAACCAATTAAGCCTGCTTCTATATTGTGCCGAATGGCCTAGGGGACCTTGTCTTCTGCATGCCACGGAGTGAGTTCTCTTATCAGCTCAACTCTCTTCTCAACTTCATGTAGAGCTCACCTTCATCCCTTTTTTCGTCTACTGATGCATGTACCACCAAAATCCTAGTGAACAAGTGAAGTGTTAAACCATGGAAGAGCTGTTAAGCCTAATCAGTTCCATCGGATTCTTCCAGCGTTACCGAATGACATATAGCTACAGATGACCATGTCGTCTGTCACGGAGCGAGTTCTCAAACGTGTCTTTCCAAGAGGCAATTACACTAAAAACCAAACATATATAGAGCTAATTCCTCTCCATTTTCTTAGGCCTTCTTGCCCTCGTGTTTGACGTCAATGGCGATCGTCTTGGGCTCCTCTTTCTTGGGGTTCTTGCGCGGAGCTTCGAGCGCCAGGAGGCCTCCCTGGGTCAGGTGACACTTGACGGTCTGGGGGTCGACGTCTTCGGGGAGGACGTAGCGGCGGGTGAACTCGCGCTTCACGTAGCAGCCGCGGTCGTCCGACTTCTCTTCGTGTTTGCCGTGGATGATGACGCAGTTGTCCTGCGTCTTGACGCTGATCTCTTCCGGCGCGAAGTGCCGGGTGTCCACGCGAATGGCGAACTTGTCCGGAGTGCAGGCGACCGAGGCGCCCTGCTGCGACGGACGGACGCTGTTGAGGGCCGGCTCCTGGTGTCGGGGTTGGATGTAGAACCTCTGGTGGTAGAACGGCGGGTCAAAAAGCTCGCCGTCCAGGAAGGAACCTCCAAAGTCGTCATCGAATAGGTGTCTTGCCAGCTCCGAGCCGCCCAACAGGTTGCGTTGCAGCAGCGGGAACAGCGCCATCTTGTGGTTTTATTCGGGACGCGTCGTCTGCTTCAGAAAGAAGAAAGGTCGCCTGCTAGCCGCAGCTGGTCCGGTTGTTTTTTTCTGCAGGTGGCCGCTCTCGATCGCAGCTTGCAAAACGACTTTGTAGAGACGCTTCTATAGCTAGAGGGCGAGAGTAAAAGAAATAGAAAATAAAATGTCATAAACGCGTTTATATATATGGCGCGGAAGATCTACGGACGACGTAAGGTTAACGTCACCTGCGCCGTTAACCTACACAGCTGTAGGCTTCGAAGAAGAATTTAGGCCTGATTTAATACTTCCCAATAGGACGATTAATTAGAGATGAAGTCTTAGGACATAGCACGGTAAAGACTGAGTGTAAATTTAAGAATTAATTAAATCGCTGGATATTATGCGCAAAAAAGGACGATATGTTTACGACCGAGGCACGCCGTGATAGTTAGGGACTGAGGATTAGTTTTGACCTCCTGGGGTTCTTTAACGTGCATCTAAAATACAAGTGACGAGCGTTTTCGCCTTCATTTAAATGCGGCTGCCGCGTTCGGTAATCGAACCTGCGCCTTCGCGCGCAAACCTCGAAGGAATACACAAACTAACTACATGACTTTTAGGCCAGTGATCAATACAGGTGACATCGCCTGACCTTCATTGACATTTTAAATATTTGTCACGCGCAAGATGAAAACTACACGCTGACAGTGTTCCACGGCGTTAATGCCATCAATCGACATGGCTGTCGCTAATGCCCAGTTTTTCTTGTATGAGCGGAAGTGCAACGGTAACGTATTAATGTGTTACCTTTTTAGATATAGCCTCCGAGAATGCCAACGGCGATTCGAGAACCCGAATATCGTCTGCTCCGAGCAGTGGCTCAACGTCGTCTGCTCTGAAGACCGAGGTGACCGAGGCGGCAGACGCGATCGAACACGGAACCGAAGGGAAGAAGCAGCTGGACGGCGCTGATTGGCCGGAATTGGGTCACGTGTCATAAACAGTCGCAGTGCGGCAAGGTCATTCGGGAGCATTGACCATACGGTAGACTATTACAAGCAGTCAAAACAAACGCGGGAGCAGCTCGTTTCTTCGTGAGCTTGTTCGCCGGCGACGAAGGCACAGCTGCATACTTCTCCTTGCATTAATATGACACTATCTCGGTTGCTTTGCATACAACTGCATTCGTGTCCGTTTTTACGCAACTGTTTGCACAGATCGATTAACATTTTCGCGATTCATCAAGCGCACCACGGCGACTGCTGACCCGAAGGTCGCGGGATCAAATCCCAGCCGCGGCGGCCATGGAGACAAAATGCTGAAGGCCTGTGTGCTTACATTTAGGTGCACGTTAAACAACCCAAGCCCTTCGCCCACGGCGCCTCACATAATCATATCGTCGTTTTGGGATGTAAAGCCCCCAATATTATTATTAATGTTTCAGCTGCGCCAAAGAATTTTCAACTATTCGCGTTATCGTGCCGATATCAGCCGCAGAATATACGTCACGTCAAAACTTACACCGATCTGTCGATTGCGATAACTGTCTTTGCAAGTAACTCAACTTAATAATAATTTGTGGGGTTTTAGTTGCCGAAAACCGCGATATGATTATGAGGCACGCCGTAGTGGAGGGCTCCGGAAATTTCGACCGTCTGTTGTTCTTTAACGTGCGTCGACATCGCACTGTACTTACATGGGCCTCAAGCATTTCGCCTCCATCGAAATGCGACCGCTGCGGCCAAGATCGAACCCGCGGCTTTCGGGTCAGCAGTCGAGCACCGTGACCACTTACCACCGTGGCGGATAGTAACAAAAATTAAGTGTACGTGGAGGATACACCTAACCTTTGTTAAGCTATATCTTCACCTGCTTGCGTTATACCTGATGTATGTTAACGCCAAATTTTCAAAAAGCCGAAGTTACACGCTTGCACATATGTATTTATGTTCGAGCCATCGTACCATTTCAGGCATACTAAGTTTATTTCATTTTTATTTTTGGCAGCCATACTTTAGGATGAGCCTGTTACTGAATAAAAGTGAGCGCACGTTAATTATTGCAGAGCTGCAGGTTTGTGGATGTGTGGCACTTCATAAAGGGCATGGAAACATTGTAGAGTCGATTTTTCTACGCTCGAGCAATGTTATTGACGACAGGGAAGCGAGTGAACCTCGAGATGACAACTGCAAGGGTGCTGCGTGAATTGGCAGTTATATCAGTAGTAGTAGTAGTAGTAGTAGTAGTAGCAGCAGCAGTAGTAGTAGTGCGAAGCGTTTATTCAATCATCAAAGAGAAGGTATGTTGAAGCAGTGTAAAGCTACTTCACCGGTGGATGGCATCTTAGTGCAAAAGACCTAAATGCACTCATTAGACGTTCGAAACCTAGCCTGTCAAACGCATTACGTCTTTAAGTTGGTTTTGATAAAGTCTTCTTTCATACTAACGCTTGGAGACATGCGCTGCGCAGCGCAACGTACACGCAGGTAGGCAGCATATATTTTAGTATGAACCAAGCGATGTCAAGGTGTTGTTGAGGCAGCAGCAATTTTCATACGCGAGTAATTTTCACAGCCACGTTGGAACGCTAATTAAGAAACGGCAGCGCAGTCATGGCTTGTTAGCGTAAAGGTCGGTTACCTATCGACACGTCCGCTACGAAATTACTAAAACTGAAAGCAAGATGGCATCGCAAGAATTTCTTATCGAAACTGCCTTCCCTTGAGCGTGAAATGCCGCTGAAATGCGTGGAATCCACGTATCGAAATCACCTGGATATGTCGTCGGACGAACGCGAAACACGCACAGCGGACGCGACGGGAAGAAACGCGAACATTCGAGAATCCGCCGCTCCCCCTCCGCTTCCACGCCACCGCGTCCCGTATTTTCCGGCATTCGTTGCTTGCGCCGGCAAAAGCGCGCCAAGCGCGCGGGCCCGCGCCCCACGTGATGTAATGCAAAGTTATCCAATCGTAGGAGTTGCGAAACCACCCATTGGCTCAATAAATCACAACACGAACACCACATCATTCGAACATGAGTATTTGCCGATTGTCGCACCATCTATCGGCAACTAAACAAACTAAAATACCTCATTTTTGTGTGTTTTGCGCTGCTGAGGGCAGCTTGCTTGATCAAGTGAGCAGTGGGTTTACGTTTATAGTTTGTGCGGTTTACACTTTGCAGACAGTTATATAGCAGTTATAGCGTCCTGCGGCTTTCGTTGAAAGTACTTAACTGAATTCTAGCTGCGGCAACTGCATCGTGAACACGAAAATTGCAACTACAAGATGAGCTTTTAGCCAGCACTCCTAGGTGACGCATTGACGCGCAAATATAGGCAGATTTGTGTGGGGGCACGTTCAGGTTTCGGAGTGGAGTTTCGCAACTTGTGCGATTTAACAACACCGACGCCTGACCAATCGCCTTCTCCCATTTCACTCCCCTTCCTCTCTTCCCGCTTGTTCTCGAACTCTCTCGAAGCAGACGACTCTCTGTATAAAAAGCGGTGTCGGCTCGCCTCGCCGTATCAGATTTGCATCGCTCGTCGCACTGAGAGTGTCGCCAGCGCTGTCAAAACAATGGCTTTGTTCCCGCTGCTCGCCAACCGCGGTTCCTGGGGTCCCACCGACCTGGTGAGACGCTTCTTGGATGACGACTTCGGAGGCTCCTTCCTTGACGGCGAGCTGTTCGACCCGCCGTTCTACCACCAGCGGTTCTACATCCAACCTCGGCACCAGCAACAGGCGTCCGAAGGTAGCGTCTGCCCCGCTCGCCAGCAGGGCACATCAGTTGCCTGCACGCCGGACAAGTTCGCCATCAGCGTTGACACCCGGCACTTCACTCCCGAAGAGATCAGCGTCAAGACTCAAGACAACTGCGTCATCATTCACGGCAAGCACGAAGAGAAGTCGGACGACCGCGGCTGCTACGTGAAGCGTGAGTTCACCCGCCGCTACGTACTGCCGGAGGACGTCGACCCGCAGTCGGTGAAGTGTCATCTCAAGCCTAACGGTGTTCTGGCCCTGGAGGCTCCGCGCAAGAACGCGCCGAAAGAGCAGCCCAAGCCCATTCCCATCGAAATCAAGCACGAAGGTGCCAGCGGCGATGCCAAGAAAAAGTGAAGAGGCTGGCGTCGGGGGTTTGGCGTTGCGTACCTTGGATCACGACCATGCAAGTCCATCTTGATCCAAGTGAAGCACGAAGAAGTCTCCAAGAAGTGAGCTTTCGCGGCCCAGCCCACCCCTAGTCACTTCTTAGTGTACAAACTGCCCTCAAAGAACTTTCGTTAAGGAGCAAATATCTCCCTTGAACTTGTGTGTCGTTATATTTATTTTCTTACTTGTCCAGAGGACTCTTCGTTCATTTTCTCTTTGTATATTTGGTACAGTGAATAAACATGACACGTGTTCACTTCTAACATCAATTTCTTTTTTTTTTTTCGTTGGCAGGCCGGGCTGCTCCGTGGTCCGGCAGAGCCATTTGCTCCCATATTCGAACGCGCGTACATGGCCTAGTCAGCATGCCCGAAACAGTGCCTTTGCACAGGCATGTTCACACTAGACTACTCTAGCTCGACAAGGGCTATGTATACTACTGGTTAACGTAAGGCTTTCACTTCAGTCTGCGGTAATATCTAGTGACCGTACTCCTGTTTGCAATTGCCATATTCACGCTGTGAGAGAAGCGCTGCATTGCTTAAAGCCGCGGTCTGTTCACCATCAGTTAACGACCGACGCGGCCGGTGGTCTCCGGCTCGCGTTAAGCAACGCCTCCTTCATTAAAGAGGCGTTGCTTGTAGTATCAACCTGAAAATAGAAATAGGTTGCGTCAGGCCAAGAAGACAATAAACCGCGTCGCTTGTACGGCTGCAGGACATTACATGCGTTTCTTTCTTTAAAAAAAGTATATAGAAAAGCTGAAATCGTATAACATACATCTACGGAAATGAGACTTGTCGATAACTGCGTCGTGTGTACTACGTATATTTTTCCCGATTCGATACCTCGAAGTTCTCTGCTCGAAAAATTCGCTTT
The DNA here is from genome assembly GCF_013339695.2 of Rhipicephalus sanguineus. NCBI lineage: Eukaryota > Metazoa > Arthropoda > Arachnida > Ixodida > Ixodidae > Rhipicephalus > Rhipicephalus sanguineus. The sequence continues at coordinate 20,115,016 of NC_051184.2, forward strand.
GCTTTAGACAGGCGAATGTTGCACTAAATACAACCGCAAATTTCAAAGCCGAAGAACGCGAGAATCTTGTATTCGAAAAATCTAGTTTTCGAGTCCTCCGTTCGGAGTGGTAATTAATGCTAGTAGCAGATCAGTAGTATGGTAGTCGAAAACATTTGTTGAAGCAGAAAATATTCATTTCCCAGCTGTTTCGCTGATGGCAAAGCGCTAAAAAAAAAAAAAAAACGCTCCAGGAAGAAGCTAGTAAAGCGAAGCCAGAACATTCGAGAGCCTTCCAGCCATCCTCCTTTTTTTTTTTTTTTTTCATTCTTCACCGTGGAACGCGCCGCCGTGTCCCCTGTTTACTACCGGCTTCCTCGAGATGGCGCGGGTGGCGGCGCGCCACCGCCCCCCACGTGATGTAATCTGACCAATCGCGTTTTTTTAACCCGCTCCTCTTCCCCTCTCTTCTCGCGGATTCTCGAACCTTCTCGCGCTCTTCTCGAAGCAGACGACGCTCTCATAAAAAGGGGCGTCTGCTCGCGTCTCCGGTTCAGATTTGCATCGCTGTTCGCACTGAGTGTGTTTGCAAGCGCTGTAACGACAATGGCACTGTTCCCGCTGCTCAACAACCGCGGTTCCTGGGGTCCCACCGACCTGGTGAGACGCTTCTTGGACGACGACTTCGGAGGCTCCTTCCTGGACGGCGAGCTTTTCGACCCGCCGTTCTACCACCAGCGGTTCTACATCCAGCCGCGTCAGGCGGCCGAAGGTAGCGTCTGTCCCCGCCCGCCAACCGGGCACCTCGGTCGCCTGCACACCCGACAAGTTCGCCATCAACGTGGACACTCGGCACTTCGCTCCCGAAGAGATCACCGTCAAGACTCAGGACAACTGCGTCGTCATCCACGGCAAGCACGAGGAGAAGTCGGACGACCGCGGCTGCTACGTGAAGCGCGAGTTCACCCGCCGCTACGTACTGCCGGAGGACGTCGACCCGGAGTCTGTCAAGTGTCATCTCAAGCCCAACGGTTTTCTGGCCCTCGAAGCACCGCGCAAAAACGCCCCCAAGGAGCAGCCCAAGGCCATTCCCATTGAGGTGAAGCACGAAGGCGCCAGCGGCGATGTCGCTAAGAAGTGAGCTCGCGAGGCCGGCAGCCTGTCCTAGTCACTTATCTTAGTGCACGAACTCTCACGACACTGTCAACTACTGCATTTTTTGTTGTTGTTGTTGCGTCGACAACAAGCGGTTGTAGCCACGGAACTTGTGTGCCTTCATTTTTTCCCCCCTTTTCTACTTGTCCAGAGGACTGTTGTGCAATGTTTTTCCCAGTCTCTGTATGCTTCGTGCGTTGAATAAACATGTGAGGCGTTCTACTTCTCCACGAACTCTGCTTCGTTCTTTTTCGTTTTTCTCTCCGATACCCGGCAGCTCAGGACTGCTGGTTCAGTACGCCCATCAAATTTAGCCACTGCTTGCTAAAGTCAAAATTTTCACTTGTTCTAGCCATAGGTATTGCACTGCAAAGCTCGTCTCGTTTCCGAGCCACGGCGGCCGCACCTCGAGGGGACGGGGAGGCATCGAAATGCAAACAACGCCCATGCACGTTAACCGAAAGGTGGTCAAGCGGTCTGCTGTGTGTAACCCCCAGGAGTTATTGTCAACGTTACCTGGAAGCTCAGGGCTAGCTGTTGTAACAATGTCATTTCATCCACTGTCATAATTAACCTACCTCGACTGCGTACGTAACCGGATTTGCAGACGCCGCCAAACGGGCAACGCGTTGCCCCAGCGTTTGTGGGCGTCGTTATGAGAGACCGACGGTAAGTAACGAATTATACGTGATAACTAATATTTCGGCTTTCAGTAATTCCCCGATTAAATTCTTGAACCGATCACTGGCAACTGTAGTCGATTAGATCGTCGGAGGGAGTAATTACGTTGGCTTTTTTTTTTTTTTCTTGTCCTCAAGTCTGGTTGTTATCTGTGAAATATAAGGTGCGACGCGCCTTGCGATAGTCTTCTGTTATTTCATCGATGCTAAAACTGACGTGCCTGTGCTGAGACTTCTATTGAGTGAAAATTTATTGCTCGATGCATCGCATCCAAGTGTAGTAAACGCGAAATTTAGGCGCGCAAAAGGAGACAATTGGACACTATGTAGGGGACAACCGAGCACTTAAACCTCAGCAGTATCTTCTTTCTTTTTTTTTTAATTAGAGAACACATGAGCGCCTGCAGTCTTCATGACTCCTTTCGCGCATGCTCAGTCAACACTGCAGGTGCTTACACGTTCTGTAACTTCCAAAAATAAACAGTTGAAGCGTTCGTTCGTCCCCCTACACAGTGTCCAATTTTCTTCTGCGCGCTGAAATTTCGCGGTGAATATATGAACCAACTAGTTGCCCAACTATCAATTTTACTGTAATAAACGTATTCCTTGCCAACGCTTTGTTGACAGAGTTTACCGCTAAACTCAAGTCGTGGGTGCTCTGATATGGCGTCATTTCGATCCGATGTTTACGTGCGCGGCAGAACTGGGGCTGACCTTGATGCTCGCGAAACGGAACCGCTTTTTACGGCTACAACGGGGAAAGGGAAATGTGGAGAGGGGGGTCGCGTCCTTGCGTCTCTCCATTGTCTAGGCTCCCTATATTTACTCCCTCCCCCCGTCGCATAACCTTAATTTGTAAAGCGTTATTTATTTCTTTATGTCGTTCTGCACTCACCGTTCATTGCTTACGGCTCTCGCTACACCGAATCGGTTCGTCGAAACGCGTACGCTATACTCCTGCGCAGTTAAGTTAAGATTTTTTTTTTTTTTGGTGCAAAAGCAGCCGAGGCTGTGCTGCGCCAGGCACAAGGTGTTAGGTCATTAGCAATGAAATGACGCCGTTTACCGCTCATTTAAAAAGCCACATTCTTTAAAAAATGTCAATACAGCAGACAAGGGTGTACAAGAGGGTGATCTCCAAGAAGGAGAGGAGGGTGGATAGACGTGTGTTGTTTGTATAGTTGGCCGAAATAGTTTCGTATCTGTGTATAGCAGTGTAGGGACATGTGATTAGGACGTGTATAACTGCTAAGGGTTCTTGACATTTTTCAGAGGTGGGTTGTTCATCGTTTGCGAGTAAAAAATTGTGTGTCAAGTGTGTGTGTCCTATTCGGAGTGGGCATAAAATGACCTCAACAAAACGTTCTTGGACACGACAGTTCTCCCATTCTCAAAAAAAAAAAAAAAAAAAAATCGGGCTTTACTAGGGGGAGCTTATTATTTGTGTGCGAGTGCCACAGTTGCTGCCATTTATCTAGCAACGCTGTACGAATTCTTCGCTGGCTCTCAAGGAGAATTTTCGCTTTTGTTATTAACGATGAGGCATATATCTCTCTATAGTTTAAGATGATTCCAGTATCAAATCGAATCATTTTATTTCCCAGAAAGAAACATGTTCTGGAGAGGTCGTTGGCTAAAATCTGTTTGTGGACAGCTTTACGAGGCCAGTGATACCTTTACAAGGCTGTTGGGACACTGTGACATTATCTACAAGATGTGTAATACACGATAAAGTAAACATATACATATAACTAGTTTGTAATACTAAATTGCGACGTAAGAAAAAGTGCATACATAAAAACTACTACAAAACATCCTGATACCAAAAATACCATAGAAGATAGCTACATGGGCACGAAAAAAAAAATGTATCTGTATGCGTTGAGTGCATTATTAGCACTTAAAGGGATACTAGAGAAAAGTGATCTTTCTAGTATTAGAAAATTACTCTTTCACAATACCAAGATCAACACGCTTGAAACGCGCAAAAAAGAAAACGATGGTGGCGATGCCACCTTGGAATTCCCGCACCAATCGCCGTGACGTCATAAATTTTGACGGCGTCTGCTAGGGCCCACGTAGGTCGTAATCGGTAAAAATGAAGTACATTGTTCTGTTGAGGGGGCCATGGACTTAGCGTACCAAGTTTTCGGGAAATTTGGTTGAGCAAGCTTTGCCAAAATACGAAAGATACACTCTGAAATTCGCGACGTCACGTGCGGCGATTTCGGCGCTAAATTTAGGAGTGAAAATTTTGCCCTTGATTTCCTTCGCTATTAATAAGCGTGTAGTAGTGAAATTAACATCGTTAGAGTGTTCAGAGTACAATTTATCAATCCAAACCAATTTATTGTCTTACTTTATTGTTCCTTTAACTGTTATAGCTAGTCCACATGTGGGCGGCTTCGTGCCAAGTTATAACCACGTGTCCTTGCTGATTACGCGTGATGCATCAGCGGCATATGAATTGAAACGCGGAGAGGAAGATGAGCGATCCGAATGCCGGTCGCCCGTAATTAGATTAAAGTGAAACGCGTGATCTGTCGGTATGACCGGTTTCCAAGCGTTGAAATGAAACCGTCGGAATCTGAATTCAGCCTCTATTATGCGAATGCGGGTGAATCCGAAAAAAAAGAAAAAGTGGATACCAATGTTCAACGTTTGGGCTACAACTGGGGCCGCTTAGCTGATGTTTTAGAGCATGTATAGAAGATAAGGACGACAGGGGAAAGACACACGCGACGCTGAACTTGGAACTTCATTTTCCTGACTACATGCAGCCGCAAATGCGCTTTTCGCTACAGGTAAACTGGAAATAACAATCTGAGACAGAAAATTGCAGCCCGCATTGGAGTATAGTTTCGGAATCGTTCAACATTTCAGTTTATGCTGACAGTATACTCTCATCGTGATTATGATTGTTTAATATATTCTTTCACCTTTAATGAAATATCGCTTATCCTCCTGTCTTAACGACTTCGTTATAACGATGGTTCACTGTACATCTTATCACCAGTGTCGTAGCCAGGAGTGGCACACCATTCCCCCCCCCCCCCAATTTGACCCCCACCTTCACTATACGACCCATTGTGGTATATAGTTTAGCGGCTGAGGCATCCCCCGACCCGCCCCTGGCTACACCAGTGCAAGGGGGGTCAGGTTCCCCCTGAATCCCCCCCACTCACCCCCCCTCCAAGATTTACGCAACTGGTTAAAACTCTAATATAGATAATATAGTTGTGTGTTGCGCATGGTTATCACGGGCCACTGCGCAGGAGGTGTGCCTTGGATATGTAAGTGCGTGCTATTTCAGGTCCCTATAGGCGACTTCTTTCTTGGGACCTTAGTGCTTTGCGGTCATACGTTCCTTCGCATATCGGCATCTGCTCTTCGAATACAGCCTTATCGTCCTGTACGTTGGGCAGAGCAGAAGACGTTCGAAGCACTGCTTTGGAGAGCACGTAGCAACTGCAGTCACCCGTGGCGGATACGAGCGGAGAGCATATATGCACCGCCGGAGCGTTTGCTTTTGTTTAACCCCTTTTGTTGCCGTTGCCCGTACGCCTCACGTTTGACGAGCACAGTGTGGCGGCCGCCATCACCCTCTCCCTTCCTTGTTTTGATCTTGTTACGAGTCGGCGCAGCCGTGCAGCGTGAACAAAATAACAAATGGTATATAACGACGCCGCGGTATGCAAGTTGCATGAACTCTCCCCACCCCTCTCCTCTCTCACACCCCTTTTAGTGCGTGCTTTTTTTGCGGACGGCACTCCGCGGCATCCCGTTTCTTCGTTTGCTTGTTTTCGTATCGTCTGGATCGATTGTACCGCGTTTTCTCGCGTACAACACTCTCTCTCCCGTTTCGCACGCACAAAATTGGAAGGCGAAGACGAAGAGGCGAGTGGTTGGGTGGGCTGAGCTGTACGGCGAGATGTCACTGCCTAACTATTACGTATTAATTTCAGTAATACTCCGGGCATAACTGATAAAAAGAACTATAGATGTACACATGGCCGACTTTTTCTTTCTGTGATTCGTTTGATGTAAGAAATGAAGGAGGAAGAACATTGCATGCGACTGCGAGTGATACCGTGATGTCGTCTCAATTAATACCGGAGAAGTGCAAACGATGCACCATAATTTAATTTGTTGTTTAGTTAATTAATGATTAAGTAATATGTCGTGTATGGCTGATCGAAAATAAGAACGACAAAGAAGCGCCGGAAACGGATTTGCAAAAGAATCAGACAACTGCTTAGAGAGAGAGAGGAGAAAGAGAGAAAATCTTCGTATGGAACCCTATGGAACAGTCCTCGACGTCCGGTACACTGTCGCGTGTTTCTTCTACAAACGTTTGGAATGCAAGTGCCCTTACATAAATAGCTCGTGCCACCTGCTTGGCGGCGGGAGAGCAACGCACGATAACATTGTAGCCTTTTGTTTGGCAACGGTGAACAGATTAAAACACGCGCGACTTGGCAACGAACGCACATTCTGTTTTGTTCTCTAAGATACTTATTTCTTCGCACTGAGAAGTGAGGGGGGGGGGGGCGTCACCTGGGAAGGAAGCTTGTTTCATGCATAAGTATATACGCTTCTGCTGGCGCTAATTATATTAAAATTTTGGAATCTTTAGACGCCAGAACTACGATACAATTATGACCCCCGCCGTACAGTGGCAGACTGCAGGCGTTAATTTCGACCTCCTAACGTTAATTATATTCAACGCGCCCACTCCGCTGCCATCGAAATGCGGCCGCAGTGACCGGGAATCGAACCCGCGTCCTCTGTGTTTATTGCTACGCAACAGTGTTAGCCGCTAAGCGACCACAGGCGCGGATACACACGCCTATTTATTTCTACGTCTCAGCCGCCTGCACTACAGTTCGCTGACTTCCCGGCGACTTCGCGGACCGTCGCGATAAAGCCCACAAAAGGGTCGCGCCGGGAGACGTGCATACGTAATAAAAATAAACAAATAAAAGGACAGAACGACGCTATCCCGTCGATATATTTAGCGCGCTCCGTCGCGCCAACCTCCGGAGAAAGAAATGTGCAGTTAAGATTAGGAGGGAAGGGGGATCGTTGGCCTTGCTTTGGAGCCGCGTAGTACGTCCCTACTGCCTCATCCGCTCCTCACACGGCGGCCTTGTTTACTGACCAAGAAGCACGTTGCTGTTTGCGCGCGCTGTTGCAGCTGGCTGCGTGCAACAAGTATACAAAAACGTTGACTGCCTGCGTAACGCAAAATTAGCGCCAAGGGCAGACCCTGGCGTCAAGAGACGGCAAGAGCGCCGCACCGCGGTGCAGCGAGTCGTCTGCTGAAGTGCGCATGCGCGCAGGTGTGTAGAAGAAGCGTCGCGAACGAGAAACTCGACGCGTTCTGGATTTTAACGGTCGTCTGCAAAATGACAACGAAGCTCGTCAAGGTCTCGTCGGTGCGACGCCATGGTTGCTGTTTCCTTGTTGTTGCTTCACATGCATTCCTTATCCTATACGTAGATGCAAGAAAAAAAAAAAAGGTATAGGACAAGGCGCTGTTAGAGTGGCATATCTGTGCATACGTTAATATAATTCAACGATCCTGATGCCGAGACACCGTAGAGACCGTAAAGTATGAAAAAACCGCATGCATGGTCCCCGAAAAAAGAAAAAAAAAAGAAAACGCAGTAATAAATAAACACACTTGTAATGTCGTACCCCCGCCGCCTCTTCCGTATTAATAAACAAAGTTTGAACTTCAATTTCAAGTTTGCCTTTTAAAAACTAACCGGTTCTTGGCCAATCCCCCAGTGTGGGTATGAGCCACAGTTTCTAGGGGCTCTAATGTCGCCCGACGAAACTGGTAGATCACCGACTAGGGATTTATTCACCCCACAGAAGAATCATGACACCACTCCCAAAACTTATTCCAAACGCAGCCCACCCCCAACCCCCCTGCGTTCAGGTACCCCCCACCCCCATCCCCTATTGAAATTCTGGATAAACCCCTTTCCCCGACCACATATAGTAAGAGAAAAAGACAAATTTTGCGGAGCAAAAACAAATGTAGCCAGAGCTTAGCCAGATTTCCTAGGCTACAACAACAACAACAACAACAACAACAACAACAACAACAACAACAACAACAACAACAACAACAACAACAACAATATCCGGTGTACAGGGGTACAACGGTTTTCGTGTCATGAGGAATCACAATTTTCAAACGGTCAATCACCAATCGTAGCCTTTTGAAGGATCATTTTTCGGTATAACTGGTCTTATATCGGTCATGAAATAAACTAGAGTGAAACAACAACAGCAGAAAGGACACAGGAAAAGATGCATGCGCTTGTTTTCGTTTCCTCTGCCCGTTGTTCCTTTATAGCGCTAGTTTACCTCATCAGTTGGAGATGTCTTGTGCAACTCTTTGTATACGTTGCTTCGAGCTTCCTTTATTTCATAATCAGTAACAAACCTGCGCGTCTCGTCCCTATTGATCGTCCGCCGCTGTCCGGCTCCAACCAACGTCAACGCGACCGTCTTGTATAAAAGCGTTGCTTATGCAACCAAGAGTCAATATAAAGTGAATAGTTACTCGAACGACTTAGCTTTGAAACGGGATAACCTCCGTTTAGAGGCGCACCGGATTAACGGATAACACATGACGCCGCGAATGCTGTTGCCGGCGCCGGGCTGGTAATCCGCTTTCGCCTTTGAAAGCCGCTCTCCCGAAAGGTCAACGTTATCGGTTAACCGCGCCTGTTTCGCGCGTCTCGCCGGTATATTTGGCGCTGCCTGTCGTTGACGCTCAGATAAAAACAGGGTGAACACAAAGGTACACCGCTGCGCGGAGCTTCCCGAAATTTCCAGGCGAACAATCGTCGCCATTCCGGGTCAAATTTGTAGCAGACGACGCAAACAACGCCACGTGACACGATCCAGCCAATCCGACGTCGTGTCCGCATTCGCGTCAAACGAGAACTCGTAGCAGACGACGCAAAACAAAAGAAACAACGCATGCGCCAATGTGGGCACGTGACATGCTCCGACCAATCCGCTGTCGCGTCAGGATCCCGGATGTTTCGAGAACTTTCGCGCAGCAGACGACGCCGGGGGTATAAAAAGCAGACGACGCAGCGCGGTGGGCTAGAATTGCTAGAATTTTGGAAGCTCAACGGCGTCCGTGCTTACTAAGACTGTTCCTCGACTGCGTTTACTACTTCTAAACGGCGGAGATGGCTTTGTTCCCGCTGCTCTACCGAGACACTTGGGGCCCGTCGGACCTGGCGCGCCGCTTTTTCAACGACGATTTCGGTCAAATCCTGCTCGACGGTGAGTTGTTCGAACCACCCTTCTTCCATCAGCGGTTCTACGTGATGCCTTCGAACCGCGGAAGTTCGAACGCAAGCCAGGCCTTGGCCCAACAGGGTTCCGCGGTCGCCTGCACTCCGGACAAGTTCGCCATCAACGTCGACACCCGGCACTTCGCTCCCGAAGAAATCACCGTCAAGACTCAGGACAACTGCGTCGTCATTCACGGCAGGCACGAAGAGAAGTCCGACGACCGCGGCTGCTACATCAAGCGCGAGTTCACCCGACGATACGTCCTTCCCGAAGACGTCGACCCCGAGACCGTCAAGTGTCAGCTCAATCCGTCGGGCTACCTTTCCCTCGAAGCTCCTCGCAAGAACGGTCCTAAGAAAGTGGAAGACGCGAACAAGCCTATCCCCATCGAAGTCGGTCACGAATCCAGCGCAGGCGGAGACAAGAAGTCGGCTTAATCCCAAAAAACATCCTCGATTTTATTCGTTTCCGCGGATACGTGTGACGAACGTTAACGTGAAGGTGGCGTCGTCCCTGTGAAAGACACCTCATTTTTACCATTTGGTCAAATTAAACGCGGAATGCGCGATATCCGGCCATTCAAAAGCTAATTTGCCAAAACTGGAATTTGTCGATAAATTGCGGTAATGATACGTGAGGAACTGCATGGATCATTAGTATCGTGCTGGTGTTTATCCACACATTAACAATACGTACATGTACAAACATAGCGATTTTATTTTATTTAAGCATGGGAGACGTTTGCGGGGAGGTCTTCGCGTTCGAGAGGGCGTTTGTGATAACTAAGGCGTCTGTTGTCTTCCCGATAGTTATTGTAGTACATGTGATGTAACGCGTATTTTGTTCCTAATAAAGTTTATTCTCAAAGTTAACTGTTGCCTCCAAGTTGTGTGTAAACTTTTAGCAGAGGCGCACGCGCTGAAGCGAGCTCGCGCCTGTCGAAATCAAATTGACAACGCTGTCAAAAATTAATAAAATTTCCAAACGGGTCATTCTGGATAAGAGTGCGCAGAATAAAATAATAGTAATTTTAATGGGCCCATAAGTTTGGAAAATCGGAGCAGACGAAATAGTGAAATCAAAGAGAAAAGGTATGGGCATAGGTGTCGGGTACCGATTATGCACAGTGTCGATGTGTGTTATTTATTAACTTTTTAAGTTTTGCACATTTGTTGTACACAAACACATGGCCTCAAAGGTTGCCGCCACTTATTTGGGAGCTGTTGCTTAAACTCAATATTTATACATTGCTTCCAGATCCGGCAATTGCTTAGCCATATGCACCGAGAAGAATAAGGGCTTCTAATATTTTTATTTATTTATTTAGCGGGCATTGTTGCTGAGAGATGTTAGGCGCTGCGTTGGCTGCGTGAACTACAGATGGCCAGCGTCGCCTACCCTCAAGAAGTAAAACTAACACCGACTTGCCTTAGCGCGCGATACCACAGTTCTCTAGTTTTCATTTATATTATACAGTTTCTCTATTCAAATATAACTTAAATAATTAACTTTTTATTTCAACTGGAGCGTGTCATCGTCATCACGGCTGAATGGTACCATGAAAAGCATAGCCTTCGAGATTGGGTATCAATATTTTGTGAGAGCACTGTTGGACGTGAAATTTGTCATAATTTATTATAACACCGTTTAGAAAATTAAACATAATTATAAATTCAATTGTTTGGTGACTTGACACGCCATTAAAGCGGCTTTTTTACGCTTATTTTGACGTGATAAACACCATGCTTTTTGTCTTACTGCAGCGACTGCAGCGTGTTTGACGTTTTCATTTCGAAAGCATTTCGAAAGTATGGTCTTTATGATTGAGACTTGTTGCTTTGCGGAATCGCGGAATCAAATGATTGCGCGTTGGCCGCTGATATCATCATCAGCATCTACGACAAATGTCCTGTAGGCTGTCGCACCATTTTTTGCGCGTTTTTTCAGTTGCGCGATTGTTCCCTGGTTTCGTGTCGGGCGCCTTAATTACCTTTGAAAAACGTTCACTCCTGCCTGTATCACTTTTGAACGTGACCTACGGGTAAGTTTCCTTCATTATTATCAATCACAGCCACTTATAGCCGCGTGAACGTAGTTTCATGCGGGATTTTGTGGCCTAAGGAGCGCCTGTGCCATAAAGTAGCATCGACACACCAAGCACGAACGCCCGCTAAGCGTAATTACATCGAATTGCGACACCTGATTGTTGTGTTGCTGGTTGATAGGCACGGAGTAGGCTTCAGTGTACGTCTTGGAGCCTAAATGAAGCTGTAGTTACAACTCCAGGGTAAAACGTGTCCTGCGCAGAAACGAAACGCATACATGTGGTTTCGTTTCACGCTTTCATTTATTTTTATTACCATGCCGTTCGTGCGGCATGACATCAGTGTTCTCTTGGTGTGGGAAGCCATATCGGGAGAATATTCAGAAAACTGTTTGTGCATCTATGACTGGTGTTGTGGAAACAAACTTTAATGGCTCTAGGAGGAACTTATGTGCTGAAATGCGCGCGGGCCTGATTTATTCAGTTATTGAAATGATTGATTGATTACGTACTTCTTTCAAGGTCCAAGCAAATGGAAAGCACGAATACTAAATAGGTAACACGATCATATGCAAAATAAGTGGAGCTGTATGCACAATGAACTCTATATTACAAAAATGAAAAAGGAAAAAAAAAGCTAAGCAACTTCAAATGTGATTTCTAGATGTGTCTTTACACGCATAGTGTAGAGCAAACATGTTCATTGGACGGTATCCGTTATACGGGCGATGGTTGCCTGCGAAAAAAAGACGTAGCATGAAGGCAAACATTTTAGTTAAATTGCCCGAATGTGTATCTGCTCACAGGTAACAACTTCGACATGAAATTGTGAAAAAGCACACACATATCTCTTTGAAACTCCACAACTATGTTGCATGTACGTATCTTTCACGCCTACTGTCGCACACAGCCCAAACGTTCCAGGTGGGGCACAGAAGAGATAACTTGGTAGACGCGCCAACAATGCGTTCTGTGGCTCCTTCTTCTATGTGTAAACATTTAGCCATATGCTGCAGTAAGCATGAAACAACTAGCCCGGACGAAACCATTGCTTGAATTTGTATTTTTTTTTTCGCCTGCTGTTTACTGTTTGAACACTGAAAGAGTAAGCGCTAAAAAACGACGAGCATGAAAAAGGGGAAGCGGACAACGGACTACTTTGATATACTTTCTTTGTATGAGAGTTGAGTGTCACGCAGTTGCCTCCGAATTTCTACTCAGTGATTGAAGAAACACAATTGGTCCCTGCCGGCGGCAAGTTACCTTTTCATCCACTTTACTTTCTTCTCATTTATATCCTAATTACTACAAATAGGATCCCCTATACTTTCCTTGGCGTTATTGTCTGTTAGTTCTCGTTAATATTGTGTGTAACAAAGAAAAAACGAGGCCTTAAGAAAGTCACACTCTTTCTTTCATTCAGAGTAAATAAGGGAATTTCAGCATGGATTCTATCCTTCATACATCAAGTATGTATGTGGCAGTTGTCACGATGACCTTTGCTTCGGCTTAGTCAAGATTATGTTTCATAGGGTTGCAATTTTTACATGTCTGTGCTGCAACCAGGGTTCTCATCAAGGATGCCATATCGATCAACCATGCCTGATCTCGGGCCTGGGTTCTCATCAAGGATGCCATATCGATCAACCATGCCTGATCTCGGGCCTGGGTTCTCATCAAGGATGCCATATCGAACAACCATGCCTGATCTCGGGCCTGGGTTCTCATCAAGGATGCCATATCGAACAACCATGCCTGATCTCGGGCCTGGGTTCTCATCAAGGATGCCATATCGATCAACCATGCCTGATCTTGGGCCTGAGTTCTCATCAAGGATGCCATATCGATCAACCATGCCTGACCTCGGGCCTGCAGAACAAAGCTGTACTGAAGAAAGTCTGGTGTAAGTTATCTTCATCTTCATCATCAGCCTGACTACTGCAAGGCAAAAGCCTCTCTCATGCTTTTCCAATTAAGCTGGTTCTGTGCTTGCTGCAGTCACATTCTGCCCGCAGACTTCTTAACCCATTCGCTGCCGCCCGTTGCGAGCTTGTATGGGCCCCCTGTACCACGTGTTTTCCAGTGAAAGTGCACGCGTGTGCAACACGTTCCCTTTTTTTTCTCTGCGTCGTAAGCGCCTAGCCAAGGTATTTGCTATAAAACACATCAAAATACATTTATTTGCATCTCACAAAAATTCACATTTTGATCTCTGAAGTTCTTTCAGTTCACAGGCATTTCAAAGTGTCGAAAATTTTGAAGCACTGTGACCTGTAGAGGGCAGCACCACACTTTTCGCACTCCTAGCGGTTTGCACTTTTTTTTTTTCCTTTCCTTGTGCTTCGCACACTTGACACTGCCTCAAGGGGTTCTTTTTGCGGCATTAATAGGAATCTGGCATGGAAAATGAGCCCGTTCAGTCGCTTCAAGGCACTGGGTGCCGCCATTTCTTCTACCACTAGATGAAAAAGAACACCAAAATGAAAAGATCATCACGAATGTGCCTTCACCCAGCACAAGTAACTGCTACCATCTATAGGTAATTTATCCAAGTGTCTTTAGATAAGCTGACAAGCGGTGCCACCCCTTAGTAGCGTTAGAAAGTACTGAACACAGGAGCCCAGTGATTCGGCGGATTTGGCAAGATTGCCACTGCTGGTGCGCCCGTCGATTTGCTGGCTCTGGCAGTGAATGGGTTAATTTCGTCTGCTCACCTAATTCTCTGCCTTCTCCTCATGCACCTGCCTTGTCTTGGAATCCAGTCTGTTACTCTTAGTGACCAGTGGTTATCTTGCCTATGTGCTACATGCCCTGCCCATGTCCATTTCTTGTTGATTTCGTCTAAGATGTCCTCAACACCCATTTGTTGCCTGACCTATTCTGCTCTCTTCTTGTCCCTTAAGGTTGCACATTATTTTCCTTTCTGTGGCTCGCTGCATCGTCCTCAATTTAAGTTGAACTCTCTTCGTAAGTCCGCATGGTTCTGCCCCATAGGTAAGTACCAGTAAGATGCAGCTCGATAGGCCTTTCTCTTGGCTTCACTTATTGTACTAGTCAGTTTTGTGTGGTGAAGTTCAGAGCACTGGCCAGACGAATGGCACAACTTTATACTGTGTTGTTTGTCCGACCTTGTCCAAGTTGTCCGTTGTTTAGCCTTTCACCCCCCACGGTAATATTGCTACACTAACTAGCCCAAACTACCACCCTACTATGTTACAGTACTATCAGAACATAGTACCATTCTGTGGCATCATGTGGCATAGCACAGAAGTTTATCGAGTCACAGATGATTTCTTTGAATGAAAGAGAAAATGTTTGCCCAGTTTGCCCGCCCGAGCCCGGCCCGCGGGCCGGGCTCGGGCGGGCCGACGTATTTTCACCTTGGGCCCGGGCCGGGCTCGGGCTACTTGGAGCTTTATCGGGCCGGGCTCGGGCCCGGCGCAAAGCCCCTACTCAAGCCCGAAATATAGAGAATGAGCGGGAATTGTTTTCCAGCACGCATGCAGCGCCATTTCCGAACCACCCTTTACCGCTTTTCCTTTCCATTCGCTACTTTAAACAAAAGGGGAGCAGGTGAAGCACTGGCTCTGTTGGACTCCGACAAACAGAGAAGTAACCACCTGAGCTAGTGACGGCGCTACACGACTGTTCGCGTTAGATATGAGCGAAGATGCACGTGACGGTGACCCGACGTAGATCCCCTTCGTGCAAGCTGACGCTTGCATGGGCATACCCCATACACGTGACGGCTTTGGCGAGCGGACTCCATTGTTGCTGGCACGAGGCCGTCTACGTGTAATTTGTAATGTGTATAATAGAGACTGTTCATCGTGTGTCGTTTGATCATATTTGATATGCTCAGTAAAATGCCAAATTACCGGAAAACGGTGTTTTGTTTTCACAGCGAACCTTCAAAAACCTGGGCCGGGCCGGGCCGGGCCCGGGATTGTGTTTTCGTACGTCGGGCCGGGCCGGGCGGGCTCGCAGCCCTTTTCCGTCGGGCTCGGGCGGGCCTTCGACAAAGTCAGCGGGCCCGGGCCGGGCTCGGGCTCGGAAATACGGCCCGTGCACAGCTCTAATTCATAGTACAGCATGAGATACTTTTCATTGTTGTCATTTATGATAAGTGTAATTTAACTTAACCTGCTGCAACCAGCTTGTACTCAACTTTATAGTGAGTGTCAGTGCATCATACGTTGCATGATGTCATTCAGCAACGTGATGAGCAACTTTTTCTCGCCATTTCATTGGAGCATTGTGGATGCGTGATATTATTTCTCTCTTTCGTCCTTGTGTGAGGTGTCTTTATACCAACATAGAAATTGAAGTCTCACTGCAGATATGCGTCTTTCTTCGACCTGAGTTGCCTAGCACCAGGTTCCTTTGATATTTATTTACTTATTTGTTCATGTACTTCACAGGTTCCTATTGGAACATATGTTAAGAGGCTTATCGAATTGTTTGTCGTGTCTGTTGACGAGTCTGTTGAGTACTGTTCAACTTAACACTGTGGCAAAGCTCAGCGTATGCAAAACTTCTGTGTGGCCGCCACGATTACAGAATTCTAGTTTTGAGGCGAAACCCTTAGATGCATCTTAAAACATGTAAAGTGACCGTAGGCGCTCGCGTCAACACGAGTATGCAAGAAATTGTGTGGTGACTTCACCCTATGATGTCACAGGTCACCAAAATTTGTGACACCATCAATGTCATAGTGACGTCACATAATATGACATCACATGACGACGTCATCACATGACATCGTCACTTGGTCATAGGTGGGCCGATCCCGGAGGCACATGAAATGCAGAAAGCTTGCAATGCCGCCGATCCCTGAGGCAGTGCGAAACCACTGTAGATGCAGAAAGCTTTAGGGGGCAGGGGATCAAAACAATAGACTTAGAAGGAAAAGAAAAAAGGTGGCTTTTGCCGAGTCATCTTAGGCGAATGCATAAGGGACCCTGTGAGTTTTTTTGCTCATAGCCATGTTATCATGATCTCAGAAGTCTTTCCTTTTGTATGCTGTGGTGTTTCAGTCATGTTGAGAAATGTGTGAAAAAAAAATGAAAACACGGTGTCCACCACGCAGCGGTAACAACGAAATGTGGATGCACCCCCGTCAAGCGTGTTGGTGTCCAAGGTCGGCCGGTTCTTGCTGGACTGCTGATCCAGAGAATGTGAAACTGCGTCTGTTGTCTTCCAGCCTACAAATGCCTCGTAGGCCTGCACTATACTGCTGCTACAGTAAGTGGCCCATTGTTATATGTTCATAAAAGGACGTTCATGACCTCGATATCTGCCTTGAGGTATAAGCGGGCTATACCTTATGGTGGTGGGTGCTGTCCCCACTTTATTTCTTGTCGCTTTAGAGCGCAGATGTTCAGGCATGTTTTACACGCTGCGATCGTAGCGGAATAAAATCGCTCAGTTCGCTTTCTTCTCGGCTGCCGTTAATGGCGGCTTCGTTTCGCATAGGACGCGAATGGTCTGCGATTTTCGCTGTGCGACTGGCGCGGCGAGCAAGTTTGCTTGCTGCCATTCTTTGTGGCAGACACTGCGTAATTTTTCAATTGTAATGCAACTATCTCTGCATCATGATGTTGTTAATTTTTAATCAGTGTTAGTGAAGAGTACTCGCTTTTTGTCATTTAAGAACACTTTCCAATCTAAATTAATTTCAAAGTGCACACCAGCAGCCATAGCAAAAACAAACTCGTCTGCGCAATTGTGACAGGTCCCGACCAAAAAATCTCTCCGCCACTGTGAACAGAGCGAAAAATTTCCAACATGTTGGTTGTTTGGTGCTGACTGTTGCAGTGGGAGTGATGGGCCGTTTCTTTCTTTTTTTTTTTATTGGTGCCAGTATGCCCTACGGCATAAGTTAAATAAAAAAGAAAGAGTTCAGTTTCGCGGATAAAGGCCAGGAGCGGTCAATGCAAAGGGCCGTGTGCCCAGCGTGTTAAGTCAGGTGGTTGACCGGGGTGGTAGTCAAGGCATCGTAGGTGGCGGGTGCGAGCCTTGTGAAGGCCCGGACATGTCCCAAGTAGGTGATCGATCGTTGCCTCTGTGGCGGGGGCAACGCAGAAGGGGCATGTCGTTGGGGGAGGATGTGCACTGGATGTCCATGAAGCCTGGACGGCAGGAGTTAACGCGGCGCCCATACGAATCCTCGCAGCCTGAAAGTTGCTGTGTTTTGAGTCATGTGAAAGGGTCTTCAAATGCCCATCCCTTTGTTGAGCGTCAATGTGTGCCTCTGTGTAATCGAGCGAACGAGCACACTGAAAGACAAAACGGCGTGAAGGAATGCCTTGCATATGCATCTGCTAATAAGATTTTCAGAATGCAGTCACGTGGCGTGGCATTTTAGTTTCTTCTGATGCTGCTAGATGGCCCTGTCCTCTGTGCGTTTCGGTCCGGATGCAGCGCACATTGATACCTCTCGATGAAAAGACATACTGCTGGTGCTAACGTGCGTTCATGCATTGTGTCCACCTTTTGCTTCTCGCTGTCATGTGTAATTGTTGAGTGTTCCTTTACCCATTTTGAACATGGTAGAGTGACATACCGTATTTACTCGCATAATAGGCGCACTTTTTTTTCAGAAAATCCGGCTCGAAGTTAGGGGTGCGCCAATTACGCGGGGTAAAATTTTCGAAAATTTCTTCGACTCGGTTCTCGCGCTTTAAATCTGCACATTTGTCAAGTAAAAGGCGACTTTATCGTTTACCAATTAATTCAGCATAAAACAAACATACCTACGTACCTTTTAATGAACAAGCGAGAGCCGTCAACTGCACACACACACACACGTAAAATTTATTTACACAAAAGTCGTAGGTGTTCCTCCTTTTCCCTATTCGGAGTCCGAGTCGGAGATCACACATTCATCCTCGCCGAGCGGCGAATCGTTTTCGGTGTCCGAATCATCCGCACCCCACAACATCTCATCCTCACTCGCATCCAGTGCGTTCGAGATACCAGTCTTCTTGAAGCTTTTCCTGACGACTTCGTCGGAGATCGCCTGCCACGCTTCCACGATCCAAGCGCACAGCATTTGCACAGGCGGCCTCTTAATCTTACCACCTGGAGTCAGCTGATGTTGTCCTCCAGCCATCCAGGTGGTGTACAGCCTTCGAACATTGTCCTTGAAAGGTTTATTCAAGGACACGTCCAAAGGCTGCAGTATCGATGTGAGGCCGCCCGGAATCACTGCCAGATCTGTGCGCCGCTCCTTTAGCTCATCTCGTACGCGGTCTACTAGGTGCCCACGAAAACTGTCCAGGACAAGCATGGACGGCAACAACAGACCACCCGGCCGCCGACCCCAGACTGTTTTCACCCAATCCACCATGAGTTCCGCGCTCATCCAGCCTTTTTCCTGGACTCTGACGTAGATGCCTTGAGGGAAATTTGCCTTTGGGAGCGTCTTACGTTTAAAAATAACGTAAGGCGGTAGCTTGCGCCCATCCGCTGTCACCTCCAGCATTACGGTGCATCGTTGTTTATCAGCGCCAGACGTTCTGACGATGACGCTCCGTGCACCTTTCTCCTCCACTGTCGTGTTCCGAGGCATATCAAAGCAAAGGGGGGTCTGATCAGCATTGCCGATCTGGGACAAAATGAAGTCTTTCTGCTGTCGGAGCTTTATAACAAAACGGTGGAAGTCCACCACTTTGTCCTCATATGCTGCGGGCAAGCGCTGGCACAAGGTGGTCCGCCTTCGCAGTGCGAGGCCATGGCGCCGCATGAAACGAGTTGTCCATCCGGAGCTGGCTTTGAACTCTTTTGCTTCGATGCCCTGCGCTCGGGCTATTCTGCGCGCCTCAGTCTGCACAATATCCAATGACACAGCACAGCCGTCTTGCCGTAGCTCCCGTATATGCCGGACCAGTTGCTCTTTGACGTTCAGATACCTGCCGGTCTTGGCACCGCGGAAAGCCCGTCGTGTCTTCTTCGTCGCCTTAAGTTTTTCTTCTTGATCCCTCCAGTACCGAACACTGATTTCTCCAACACCGAAATGCCTGCTTGCAGCCCGGTTGCCGTGCTCCAGCGCGTACTGCACTGCCTTCAGTTTAAACCCAGCCGTGTAGCTCGCGTACTTCCCCATGGTGGAACCAAAGTTGAATACACGACCACAACATACGCACACCGCTTGCAAAATGGCGTTTCTTTCTTTTTCTCTGATGGTGGTGATGGCGATCGAGCCCCCGGCGTTGTACACGTGACCTCCAAAAAGCGCGGCGATTTGGGGGGTATCAGTAATTGATGGAACAGCCGTTTTTTTTTTTCGCTCATGGACGCTTTTTTTTTCAAGTTTTATTTCGACAAACACGTTGGTTAGGTCGTTGCACTTCGAATTTTTTTTATTTGCTCGTCGATTTGCCTTCTTTTTTTCTTCAGGGTACGGGGACCGCGTTCCAACTGTACCGCTGGGGGGTAGAATCGTTTCCGATCACGGCCAAGTTCGGGGTGCGCCTATTATGCGCGGAATTAAAAAAAATCGAATTTTCCACGACCAAACTAGGGGTGCGCCTATTATGCGAGTGCGCCGATTATGCGAGTAAATACGGTAATTAGAGTTAGAGTGTGTCTCCGACACATCTGAAGATCGATCGCTCTCGAACTAATTTGTTACTGTGTCGGGCGCAAGGATGTACCAGGGCGCTGCTATGCGGAGGCGTCCGTGTGACGTGCATGGTTGGATTGCTTCGCCAGCCCTCTCCCGTTCAGCCCACAGCCGCTTTCGCATCTTTTTTATTATAGTTGTTGTACTTCACTTTGACGAAGTCAGCAAAGTGTTGCTGTGGCTTCGTCACTGGCTGTACGAAATGCAAAATAAATAACTGCTCCAAAAAAATAATACGTTCCTCAAAATGACTTGGGCATCACCTTGACTGCTGCCGTTGTCTGCTATGGTCACCGATATGGAAGCCACGGGGGCCGAGCACGCTGCTTTTGTTAAAGGTAAACAACCATTTTGTGTCAAAATGAAACTAGGCATCTAAAGGGCTTTAGCATGTGCTTGAGGCAAAAAATAACATATTTTCGCTGGAAGAAATGCATGCAGCGTGACCACCGTGTAACTTCATTCATTGAGGTTCCCATCTGAAGATGGGTCGCGGTTGACACGAGAAAGCAATGGCGTGAGCTAATTTACATTCCTCTTTAGTATGCATAGCCTTATAAAGCATGATGCAAGCGGTTTCTCTGCTTTGTGGGAAGCAGCCCAGCATGCTTAGAGCTGGATGCAGCCGCAGCATTTCTCAAATTATTGGAGGTAAACGCACAAGAGCTATATGCATGCGCGTGCCTCATTCAGAGTTGTAACTAGATAACATTTTACGTGAGCACAAGTCTGTCTGCAGCACGATTTTAATATTTATCTGTTGCTCCTTATTGCGCCAATTTTCTGCGGTTGCCACACGGTGCATTTTGATCACCATCGAGCTACATCGGGATGACAATTTTCGACGACTCACTCTGTTATGCAATTTGCACACAGGGGCCAGTCGCGATAGAGAAATACGATTCCGATAGGGCTCAGTTGCATAGTAAACGCACCGTGTGCCAGCCAGCTGTATTACCTTGCGCATTTGAATCAACTAGCATGCTACGAGGGGTGGCTTACTATGGTCTAGATGGCAATTTTATGCTTATGAAGTGTGAAAAACACTGGGATGAAGCAGATATACACACAGGACAAGCGCTTGTCCTGTGTGTATTTCTGCTTCGTCCCCGTGTGTTTCACACTTCATAAGCATGAACCGATTCCAACTAGGTCAGATAGCTGTGTTGGAAATTTTATGTTTCAGTGAAAATACCAGTATCCAGCATATACAACTTCGTTGATAAGCAGTACAACACTTCATGGCTGCTGTTAGACAAATCAATGCTTGAGGCCTGTGTACTTAGATTAGGTGCTCGTTAGAGAACCCCATGAAGGTGGTCGAAATTTGCGGAGCCCTCCAATACAGCGTCCCTCATAGTCATGTCGTGGTTTTGGGATGTGAAACTCCAAGAATTATAGAAGGCGAATCAGTGTTTGAAGCTGGCCACATTGTCGCCTGTAACGCAACATAAAGGAGAAGTCACTGGATGGGCTCATTCTACAGACGTCCTCTATGAGTAAGGAACTCCATGAGCTGGCAATAACATTAAAGGAATGTCGGGTGGGGCAGCGGTATCACGCTCTTGCAAAGCAGGGTAACGGTGAAAGTGAAAGCTCACGCTAGGCTCGCACTGTGGCACGGAGCAGTATAAAGTATCCTGCTTCTGATAACTTTGACTGCACTTTCCCACATTGTGTAGTCTCTAGGTGTCTGGATGCATGAAGTGAGAGCAAAACAACGCTGTTCAAAGGGGAAAACGCCAGAAATCGCGGTTTAAAGCAACGTGTTCAACCGTCAGCTTCCCTTCGCCGGAGCAATGTGAAATCGCGTGATCCAACCCTGCACGTCCAAACGATCGCAGTGCTTGCGTCTCCAGTAGTGGCCGTCATTCTCAATAGTCTTTATAAAGAAAACTATCGATCCGCCCAGGAACCAGACCGACAGCCGTTTATTGTTCCAACTTCTTCTTTTTCGCAGTGGTCGCCTGCACGCGTTTATTAGTTCATCTTTTTCTACAGTCTTCAATATGGATAAAGGAATGTTCAACGATTACATGGCAGTGGTTCTTATGGTAGTGTGTGGTAACTTTAAGAGTGTTATGTTAAAAGTGAAGTTCCGCAGAAGATGGACGCTTGAAGAAATTAATCTTTTTAGACACTTTGTAAATAATTGCAATTGTGTAAACTGCTAGCTGTGCTGACTAGTGGCTAACATAGAGCAAGATACATTATGGTTGGATGAATTGAACCTCCTGCGTAATAAATGTGTCTTCATTCAACATCATTTTGCTGTGAACTGTTGCATTTGATCACTTTTCTGAAGGCACTAACCATGTTGTACGAGTCCTTCCACGTGCCGCTTTCCGCGAGCCACATCAAAAGTACAACTCTTCTTTGCTCGAAGTGAACATAACCGAAAGCAAATTTTCCCTATATCTGTAGCCTGAGGTTTGATTCTGTTTATGCAGAAACAGAACATGAATGACTTCGGGATAAATAGATATTTAATTACAAATTAATTAAGATTAATTACTATATAACACATAACCAACATATTGTGGCATTATTTTTGCGGCAATAGAATATAGAGTGCCTTGAATTAATGTTATGTAAATATGATGCATTTACAGGCAGCTCTTCATCTTCATACGTGCCGTCTGAAAGGGTTAATCTTCCTGAATAGGGGGTGTCGCCAGAGCCAACATTTTGACAAGTGGTCGTGTCTTCTTCAAGGCAGCAACTTGCCTTGAAGAAGACAAGACCACTTGTCGAAATGTTGGCTCTGGCGACACCCGTATTCAGGAATATCCACGTGTTAAGAGTGTCGTGTTAAGAGTACCTGTGCAGAAGTGCACACCATTCATGCCGTCGGAATTTACGTCATCTGGCAAACCAGAAAACATGAGTTCAGCTGCGCTCAAATCTTGCATTAGGCAAGATTGTAATTGCCAGCAATTTTCTTTTTGTGTTTGGGGTACGAACTTAGCATTTTCCAACTCGTGTAGGGAACCAGGTGTGATGAAACGCTGACCCCGGCCTCCGCTGCTGCTACGGTGACCACTGACTGTTATGCACCAAGGATGAGTGACATCGCCTTTTGTTCGCCTGTCCAGCTTTTCATGGCTGGCCAACTTGGGTTTGGCCTCTCACTGGAACTCCAACAGTGATGGATTAAATGGTGAGAGACATTTTGGCTGCTGTAGAAACGTTGCCTTTATAGAAAGTAACGGGTGTTGCACTTCAATCCCTTCATGTCTGTTGTGTCACAGCATTTCTTATAGAAGCTTTTGTGAATACGTTCTGCATTATGCATGCGCAAGAGAAGTGTTTGCACTCCTTGATGAGGCAAAAGCCTCAGATGCCTCATCAATTGCAAAAAGTGACCGTAGATGCCAACACGAGTTATGCGAAAAATCATCATTATGGCGTGACTTCATCGTGAAGTCATACTGATGTCGGTGTGACGTCACATAACATGACATCATCAGATGACATCGTCGCATGGTCGTAGGCATGGAGGAAGGAATACTAAGGAGAGGCCCTGACGTCACACTCGTGAAGCCGCCACATCGCAAACACCCGCATCGCCTCCTAGCGAAGGCGCAGCGAAACTTTTCGCGACTTCCGTTGCGACGTTCGCAAGCGCATGCGCGCATCGCGAAACTTTGCAGCCTTTTTTTTGTTTGTTTGTTTTTCGCCGTGCTAGCGGTGTAGTCGATTCACGCATGCTGCTCTTTGTGTGTGTTCTTTAGGAAAGCTACGCAATGCCCAGCTGTTGCGTATACCCTGTGCAAATCGCGTGTATACTGCGAGCAGTACCGGGTGTCACTTTTCATGTGTACGTATACGTTCGTTTGATTACTGATCACTAAGGCATGGTATTTGCATGCGGAGCACTCGGATGTGCGCTCTGTTGCTTCTTACTCGTTGTGTCAACTCGGAACACACGTGAAATTTTGTTTTTGGCGTCTGACGCGCCGTACATACCATGCGCTGAAGACATCGTACGTTTTAGAGGCTGTGTCGTTCAAACGAAAGCGCAATAAACTTTTGTTGTTATCGGACTACGTGATGTATGTATCGTGCGGTGTGCGCTCGCTGTGTGCTTGTGTTGTGTGCGCACTGGAATTACAAATTTTATGTGCACGATCGCGTATACAATACGGCGGTGTCTTCTTTTCGACGTGAAGTTACGTCAACTATAGGTTGGCGTTGCGCCGAATAGCTACTGCGCTCACTCCATATACACGAACAAAGAACCGCTAATCGGGCAATAGATCAGGAAATCGGGCTACAAGAAAGGAAAAGAAAGGCCTAACGCTCAGCAGAACGCGTAAGTCACTGCTAGGTGAGTTCGAATACGATGTGGCAGGGGCAGAATGTTTTTGATTACGGCACGTACCGGTAATTTCTGTACTGTTGCACAAAAACGCTCCTCGAAGAACTTCAGCACGCAACGCTCGGGCCTGCCGCGCACGAACAGCCAGGTAAACGTCTGCTTGCAACATTTTACTGCGTGCGAACCGCACAATACGCGCTAAGTTTACGCCGGGACTACAAATCCGAACAGAAGCGAACCACCGCGGAGAGCACGCCGCGGTGGTTCTGCTGTTTTGTTTGCCCCATATCGGCTTGTTTGCCCCATAAATCTGACGTCACTTCCGCCACACTTTTCGCAATGCATTGGGATACGATAGGGCCTCTCCTTAGTTTTTCCTTCCTCCATGGTCGTAGGTGGGCCGATCCCAGACGCACTGCAAAACGACGGTAGGTGCAGAGAGCTTCCGGGGGGGAGGGAATTGGTATAGTCAACTGAGAATAATAAAAAAAAAGATGGCGATATATTAGGGGTGTGCGAATATTCGAGTTTTGAATTCGAATCGAATAGTTCGTAATCGAATAATTCGATTCGACTTTCGAATAGCTAGTATTCGAAGTTTCGAATAATTCGACAGGACGAATATCTAAAACGCGACAAAGGCCAATACACTCAAACCTCATTATAACGAAGTCGCACCCGACACGAAATTAAGTTCGTTATATCCGAAAATTCGTTATAAACATATACTTGTAACACTGTATATATGACAAGACTATTCTTGAGTTACTTCGTTATAACCAATAATTCGTTATATCCGTGTTCGTTATATCGAGGTTTGAGTGTAGTGAAACTTGGTTAGGGTGGGGTGGCTAGAACTAACGCTAACGTCGCGGTTTGTTAAACTTTCACCGACATCCTGGTTCAAAAGCGAGCGCATGTAGATGTTAAAGGAGATTATGTCATTTCTCCACGTAGAGTCCTTCACAACATCGCTCCAGAAACGAAGGCACGGACTTCTTGCGTAGTTCGTTTGCATATGCCCGCAAGCGCCGTAAAATGACCTGACTTTGGCCTGAGAAACCCTCGGTGTTTGGCCTTGCATGTAAAAATTTGTTCACGCTGGGCAGTCGCCACTGCCTCACCGCACAACTAGTTCAGAAAATCTCATCGTTCTGGCGCGCAGTTAAAACGCTGCTGTGAACGGGCGCCCCGAAGACTTTTGGGCCCGGAGCACCCATGGTGATGAAGCACAGCATTACCGTTGTCAGATGAGCCGTATTGCATGACCTTGAGGAACGAAAACTAGCTACCGTACCCCCCTCTATTAGGAGGTTAGGAGTGGCGCTGCTGACTGGAATGGCGGCTCTTCTATCAACATGCTTGCGCGCCCATAAAAGCTGAAACAAAAGCCACTCCCGAACATGTGCGTAATGAAGCTGTCGGCACGCCGTAGTGTCCCTGATTTTTCCTTTGTCTTGCCATAACTGGCGGTACACATTTCATGTAAATATACTATTCGATATTCGATATCTTTGGCCACTATTCAACACTATTCGATTCGAATTTGATTTGAGATGAAATTTCACTATTTGCACACCCCTACAATATATATATTGATCCTCCTCCTACTCAGAGATCGTGGTCGTTACAACATTGCAATGAAACGCCGTGTGTGGTACCCTTTTCTTATTTATTGCAACAGTTCTGTGGATTTAATGCTTTGTGTAAGACAGGCCCATAGCCGGGGGGGCCTGTCTGCCCACTCAAAGATTGTCAAGAGGGGTGTAGCCTCTCTCTGCTTGGTATCGGCGCTGAGGAGGTCCTGCCCACACAGCATGCAACGTAGTTTTCATAATCAGGTTAGCCGATTAGAGGCTGCTGGCTTCCCTCGATCGGTCATCACGGCCGTTGCTGAGTCTCTGCTGCAGAAGTTTAAACGTGGAACAAGGGAAGCGACGACTGCTACCCAGCCCTCAAGGATTAGGCCACAAGTTGTGCCATACATCCATAAGCTCTCGCACAATTTCAAGAAAGCCGCGATTAGGCACGGTGTACCGATGGTCTTTTCGGCGCCCGAGAAAATCGGGAAGTTGTGCCAACGTATTTGCAATAGCAAAAAGCGCGGCTGCGAGAAGAAGCATGAGAGGCCTTTTTTAAAATGTTCCACGGTGGTCGTGTACTCCATACCCCTATCCTGCGGCAAGGTGTACATCGGTCAAACCGAAAGATGTGTTAATGACCGGTTAAGGGAACACGCCCAAAAATTAATAAAACGAGATGACAAGTATGCGCACCTGGTTGCGCATGCTATAATGTGTGGCTGTGACGCAGGATTCTCTGAGACAGAGATTCTGGGCAGAAGCACAAGGAAAACTGCACGTGAAGTGTTAGAGGCATTTTCCATAGAAAAAGACAAGGACCGCTGTGTAAGCACCCCGTCGGTATCTCTGTTTCCCAGTGAATTTCACTTCATCAGATCTAGACTGTGAGATGGAAGGAACAGGAAGGAAATGTATGTCTTGATTGTGTGTGTGTTGGCTTTATCGGATGTTAATGCGCACATGTGCCACATGTATATATTCAAGCCCGTGCGATGACTAAATCAGTTGGAAGTGAGCGCTGTACGTGGTTGATGCCTGGGTGTGTGAATGTGTCGTGTGGTTGCGCTCTAATTAAGTTTTGGATATGATCTACCAACTAGCCCAACAACAAGTTCTTTTATTGTGGCTTATCAGCAGTGTGGATTTCCCCTGGATAGGTAGGTGGTTTCATGGCATAGCAGCCCCACGCTGCAGTGAAACTACCTCTTCAAGTGGGTCACATGTGGTCAAATATATGTCCATTTGTTCATTTCGAATACTTTGAAATTTTGAATAATTTAAATTTGTGCTGAAGCGAATTCGAATACTGAAATATTCCTTTGAATATTCAAGGCAGTCGAATATTTGCCCATTCCTAACGTTTTTGAGGGAACACAACTGCCAAACCATCGCGACCACGTGTAGCGTAAAAACATTTGAGCATCCGGTGCCAAGGTGTCAAAAAGAATGCTTTTCCGCCTACACTTGTTTGCGTGACGCTTATTTGCGTGACAAAGATAGAGACGATGGCATGATCTCTTTGCTGAGAGATGATGCTACGCCTTTCAGTGGAACTGATGCCGCAAAGCGGATGTGCACGTACCGTATTTACTCGATTCTACCGCGCCCTCGATTGTAACGCGCACCAATTTTCCGCGACCAAAAAAAAAAAAAATAATAATACATCGATTGTAACGCGCACCCATTTTTCGTGAGAGAAAAGAACAAAAAAAGTCCGTAGGAGTCAAACTTCGCACATTCAGAAGAACAAGTATTTGGGTTTTAAAGAACTGAAGTTTCAAAAAAGTAAAACACAAAGTCAAAAAGCGGGCCTTGCCGCTAAAACTGTCACCACTACGGCGGCGATACGAGTCGCGTAATGGATCAGTCCTCGTCGCTGTCGGACAACTCCTTGTCGCTGTCAACACTCTTCGATTTCGGGAAACCGGCCCTGCTTTGGTCCACTGAAACCTTTTCGTGAAGCTTTGCTGTAAAAAATCTTCTGCTTCTGTTTGCGCCAGTCTCGCACGCACGTTTCGGGAACTCCGAACTATATTCGAACGACCGCGATGCGGCCCGATTTCCGTCCGTCTCTCTGCACATGTAATAACTATTCTTTTAAATGCGGCATTGTGGTACACTCATCGAGTATTTGGAGTCGGCACTTCCATGCCGTCGATGCGAACGCAGAACGGGATGACAATCTCCTCAGCACACGTACGAACTGAAAAAATGGCAGAAATGGCCAAGGTAAAGTGTTCTAGAAAGGGGTAGTGGGCTGACTGGAGGCCGTGCACTGACGCACTTTATGTCTCACCTGGTAGATGGCGCCACCACCACCTGCAATGTAAGCGACGCGTTGCTGCCCTCAGCGCGAAGGTTAGTTTGCCAGCGCTTCAAGCACAAACTACTCTTGTGCAACCCCTGTACATAGCCATTTTCGTTGCTTTCTTTTTCTTTTGCGTGAGCATATTCTTGCTTTGGCCGTTGTTCTGGCGCATGAAGTATCGCTAAACATGTGCGCGTCATCAGCGGGCGCCGGATGCAATATATGCTGTAAACCGCCAGTTTTGTATTGCAGTAGCGAGCTCTCGCTTAAAAAAAAAAGATCTCGCAGTTTTATTGCGT
The DNA here is from genome assembly GCF_013339695.2 of Rhipicephalus sanguineus. Classification (NCBI taxonomy): domain Eukaryota; kingdom Metazoa; phylum Arthropoda; class Arachnida; order Ixodida; family Ixodidae; genus Rhipicephalus; species Rhipicephalus sanguineus. The sequence goes on from NC_051184.2 coordinate 20,143,340, forward strand.
TTAGATAATTAATTAATTTATGGGGTTTTACGTGCCAGAACCACTTTCTGATTATGAAGCACGCCGTAGTGGAGTACTGCGGAAATTTCGACCACCTGGGGTTCTTTAACGTGCACTGACATCGATTGCCTTTAGATAAAAGAGACTAATATTTTCATGCTAGCGTTTGTACTCGGTAGTCTCTTTAGTGAGGTCATACTCTCACTAAATAAAACAATATTACTACAAACTTAAGCACCTTACGCGCTCTCAGTTGATATATTCTCCTGAAAAGTGCAAGAAAATGTGTGGGAGTGCACAGCAGGAAAGGCCTGTCCTAATCATGCCCAAGAAATAAAAGACCGAAAGTAAGGGTAGACCATGCAATCAGATTTTGCTTCTTGAAGACCCCTCACATGCTGGAAATTATATTTGTGTAAGAAATTGCATGCAAACACCGCTATCAGTTGAGTGCAAAATTCAGTTAGCAATTCTGCTGACACTATATTATGCCTGAAAGGTTCATATGCACTCTTTTCTACAGAACTATTTGTCCGCACTCCTGTATTTAGAAAAATGAATTTGTAATGAAGGTGTGGAAAAATGTAGACAACAATCGCTCGCGCAAATAAGTGAAAAGTTTATTTGGTGGGGCAGCACAATGACCTTATATACTCCACAAAAGCCATGCGTATCAATCACTTTCATTTTTTTTTTCAAAGTGAAAACAGATGGAAGAAAGCTGAAATAGCTTGAAGAGGGCCTTGCCCCATTTTGTACTTATCAGCGTGTGCGGCAAAAAGCATGTCTCCTAAAACAGCCCAATAGATAGACTCACAAAGACTCACAAAGAGACGCTAAATATTTTCAATAGCATACTTAGCATAGCATAAATTTAAAAAGTTCACAAAAGCACATGAATACTCAACACATTGTTCACACAATAAGTGAAGACACTGAATCAGAAGAAATACTAAAAAAATGACAAATAATAGACACATTTCCATTCAAACACATGCATTTTTATACAGATCTACTGACGTTCTGGTAGATCATATTAATCGCACTGTTGATGGTACGCCAAGGACCAAAGCCACCATTCACAATTGAATTAAGGGTTTATTGCTATAGTATGCATGGCGAGTGGCCATTAACATACTATCTTGCTTGTTTTTCAAATCTGGCATTTTATTGTATTTGGGTCAGTGAAACAGAAAAAGAATATTCAGAGAAGATTCATACTTCAAGTTTAACCTACACTTGTAAAATCTAAACGCAGGAACAATAATAAAATTTAAAAAATCTTCTATAGCAAGGAAAAAAAAATTAAGTGCAGCGGCTTATCTTGAAGTGCTTTGCTTTTTGGCGTTTGCCTGCTCTGTCTGTGTTTAGCCCCTTAATGTAAAAATGAAGTCGCGTAACAACATAGAATTGGATTATTTTTTGAGAGAGCGTTGAGGCATGGCTTCGGCACCCAGCCTCTTGCCAAAGCCTTGCTTTCACAATGGTCAGCACATCTAAAATGCTGTCTGCACGGAGTTCTTCACATGAAAAGCAGCCCGTGAACACGCCTTGCTACCAATCTACATTATTCACAACTACAGGAACTGAAAAATGAAACGTATTGACAAAGCAATGCTCGGCCGAAAACCTGCAGCGACGACGAAACACAGCAGCAGCCCTACAGCAGCGGGGCGAAGGCGCGAAGGCTCCCATTGCTGACGATGGTAGCGCCGCCACGCGGGCACTCAGGAAAACGAAAACTCGTTTACATTTTTTGCGCCGCGGCAACGTACCCTCTCCCCGGAGAGTGGGCTCACTACCCAATATTCTAGAACACTATAGCTAAAGTGTTCTAGAAAGGGGTAGTGGGCTGACTGGAGACCGTGCACTGACGCACTTTATGTCTCACCTGGTAGATGGCGCCACCACCACCTGCAATGTAAGCGACGCGTTGCTGCCCTCAGCGCAAAGGTTAGTTTGCCAGCGCTTCAAGCACAAACTACTCTTGTGCAACGCCTGTACATAGCCATTTTCGTTGCTTTTTTTTTTCTTTTGCGTGAGCATATTCTTGCTTTGGCCGTTGTTCTGGCGCATGAAGTATCGCTAAACATGAGCGCGTCATCAGCGGGCGCCGTAAACCGCCAGTTTTGTATTGCAGTAGCGAGCTCTCGCTTAAAAAAAAAGATCTCGCAGTTTTATTGCGTTTAGATAATTAATTAATTTATGGGGTTTTGCGTGCCAGAACCACTTTCTGATTATGACGCACGCCGTAGTGGAGGACTGCGGAAATTTCGACCACCTGGGGTTCTTTAACGTGCACTGACATCGATTGCCTTTAGATAAAAGAGACTAATATTTTCATGCTAGCGTTTGTACTCGGTAGTCTCTTTAGTGAGGTCATACTCTCACTAAATAAAACAATATTACTACAAACTTAAGCACCTTACGCGCTCTCAGTTGATATACCGTATAAACGCGTGTAAGGGCCGCACTTTTTTTTCAAGAAATGAGGGCCTATTTTCAGGGTGCGGCCCATACACGCGACATTTTTTTTTTTTTAAGTAAAAACGCACCAGTTAGCGAACGAAGAGCGTTTATTGCAGTATACGACATTTCTTGCGACATACGTGCTCAATCGTCGTCACTCGGCGAGTCCTCAGACTTGGAGTCCGAGATCAGATGGTGCGCTGCGAAGCGCCGTCACCCCACAAGCAGTCATCTTCCGTGCCATCCAAGCTGTTAGATATCCCGGCGACTTTAAAACTTCGGGACACAATGTCCGCCGACACCGAGCTCCACGCAGATAGGATCCACCCAAGTACAGTCGCCAAGGCTAGTCCCTTCACACGCAGCATGTCCGTTGTGAGTGCAAGACCATCATTCCGCACTTCAGTCACATAGCGGAGCAAATCATCTTCCAAATAGGGAAACTTGCACTGCTCTCCTCGGAAAGCGCGCTTAGTGCTGTTGGTGTTTCGCAAGGCTTCTTTTTGAGCACACCAGCGTCGAACACACTTCTCGTCAACGTCGAATTTTCTGCCGGCGGCACGTTTCCGATGCTCGAGAGCATACTCGATCACCTTCAACTTATAGCCAGCAGTGTAGCTATTCAGGTACTTGCCCATCTTGCCAAAACGTGAACGCCGTGTAGAAAACAAGCTAGCACGAAGGTCATCGAACAGTGCAGAAAACTACAGCAAATGGCTGGCTGAACTTTACTAACTTCTAGAACACTGTAACTGCACAAACCGAACAACGCGAACGCCATGCCAAAGTTGGTGATGCTAATGCCGATATGGATAGCGCCGATAGCGCGTTTGTATAGAGACGTGAGAAGCTAAAGATAAAATCCTGCTTTAACTTTAGTTGGCGAGTCTATGAATACTAATAAAAAAGTTAAAATTTTTAGCCCACTTCACGAACATCTTAACACGAATAAAATCCAAAAAATATATATATACATACTCTGGTGACGATGGTTGCGTTTTCTTGCGCCATCTATCGACTACGCCTAGAAGCTTACGCGCGCGCGCATTTTGAATACGTATTGGTTGAGGAAAGTGTGGGTGCGGCCCTTACGCGGATTTTTTTTTTTTAGAATATGCACTTCAAAAAATCGGGGTGCGGCCCTTACACGGGTGCGGCCCTTACACGCGTTTATACGGTATTCTCCTGAAAAGTGCAAGAAAATGTGTGGGAGTGCACAGCAGGAAAGACCTATCCTAATCATGCCCAAGAAATAAAAGACCGAAAGTAAAGGTAGACCATGCAATCAGATTTTGCTTCTTGAAGACCCCTCACATGCTGGAAATTATATTTGTGTAAGAAATTGCATGCAAACACCGCTATCAGCTGAGTGCAAAATTCAGTTAGCAATTCTGCTGACACCATAATATGCATGCCTAAAAGGTTCATATGCACTCTTTTCTACAGAACTATTTGTCCGCACTCCTGTATTTAGAAAAATGAATTTGTAATGAAAGTGTGGAAAAATGTAGACAACAATCGTTCGCGGAAATAAGTGAAAAGTTTATTTGGTGGGGTAGCACAATGACCTTATATACTCCACAAAAGCCATGCGTATCAATCACTTTCATTTTTTTTTTCAAAGTGATAACAGACGGAAAAAAGCTGAAATAGCTTGAAGAGGGCCTTGCCCCATTTTGTACTTATCAGCGTGTGCGGCAAAAAGCATGTCTCCTAAAACAGCCCAATAGATGCTAGAAAAATACTCACAAAGAGACGCTAAATATTTTCAATAGCATACTTAGCATAGCATAAATTTAAAAAGTTCACAAAAGCACATGAATACTCAACACATATTGTTCACACAATAAGTGAAGACACTGAATCAGAAGAAATACTAAAAAAATGACAAATAATAGACACATTTCCATTCAAACACATGCATTTTTATACAGATTTACTGACGTTCTGGTAGATCATATTAATCGCACTGTTGATGGTACGCCAAGGACAAAAGCCACCATTCACACTTGAATTAAGGGTTTATTGCTACACTATGCATGGCGAGTGGCAATTAACATACTATCTTGTTTGTTTTTCAAATCTGGCATTTTCTTGTATTTGGGTCAGTGAAACAGAAAAAGAATATTCAGAGAAGATTCATACTTCAAGTTTAACCTACACTTGTAAAATCTAAACGCAGGAACAATAATAAAATTTAAAAAATCTTCTATAGCAAGGAAAAAAAAAATTAAGTGCAGCGGCTTATCTTGAAGTGCTTTGCTTTTTGGCGTTTGCCTGCTCTGTCTGTGTTTAGCCCCTTAATGTAAAAATGAAGTCGCGTAACAACATAGAATTGGATTATTTTTTGAGAGAGCATTGAGGCATGGCTTCGGCACCCAACCTCTTGCCAAAGCCTTGCTTTCACAATGGTCAGCACATCTAAAATGCTGTCTGCATGGAGTTCTTCACATGAAAAGCAGCCCGTGAACAAGCCTTGCTACCAATCTACATTATTCACAACTACAGGAACAGAAAAATGACACGTATTGACAAAGCAATGCGCGGCCGAAAACCTGCAGCGACGACGAAACACAGCAGCAGCCCAAGGAGGTTAGCCCTACAGCAGCGGGGCGAAGGCGCGAAGGCTCCCATTGCTGACGATGGTAGCGCCGCCACGCGGGCACTCAGGAAAACGAAAACTCGTTTACATTTTTTGCGCCGCGGCAACGTACCCTCTCCCCGGAGAGTGGGCTCACTACCCAATATTCTAGAACACTATACTATAGCCAAGGCGCATAGGAGGCGGCCATTTTGAAATGTCGATGGCAATACGATAACCGAGTTTCTTTTTTTTTTTTGGTACTCGATTCTAACGCGCATGCGATTTTTGGACTCGTTTTTCCGGAAAAAAGGTGCGCGTTAGATTCGAGTAAATACGGTAAGAAATGTAGCAGGCAAAAGATGGGTTTGCTGATGCCTCCGCTTTGGTACTCCTCGTGATGTTGCCGTCACATGATAATAATTCCTGTCACACGAAGGTTTTTGGTGTCTAGGCCCGTGAATCGGCAAAATGGCGCTATGACGCTTTCATTTATCATACCATCGTCGTAAACTCCTGCCATTAGGGAAGCGAAAAAAACGAGATGGCTTTCCACATGCCAGCAACCCAAGCCTCATTGCTTGTCTGCTACATTTTCATCTTTGCCAAGCTGATTTATAGTGATATTTATGCTTGTAGACTGTTTTACGGATGGGTTTAGGTACCGTCAAATTGGCCATTTGCCTTGCCGTTCTGTATCTTTAAATGCGGAAGTGAAAAACAATTTTTCTCGTTTTAGTAGATTACTCTTTCACAATACTGGAAACACCAAACTTGCTGTGATAAGATGCTTCGTAAGCGAGAAAACGCGGAAAAAGAAAATGCGGGTAGTGACGCCACCTTGAAGTTCCTGCACCAGTCGCTGTGATGTCGTAGAATTTTGACGGCATCTGCTAGGTCCTATGTAGTTCATAAGTGGTAAAATCGAAGTACATTGCCTCTGCCAATTTGCCTGGAAGGCTCCCAATTCCTGACTTATCTTCCCGATTATATGATCGCGGCCATAACTCTCCTGATAAACTGCCTCACCCCAATTTTGCAAAAGAACTGCAGTGAAACAAAAAGCAATGGTTAAAACAACATGAACTTACTTATGACACACCAAAGAAAAGGGAACGTCCACGCAGCTCGAAAGGTTTGCTGGCCACTGCTGTTCGTTTGCTGGGTTCTCCTCCTTTCACCAGACACACAAACACGGACACACCCCAACAGCTGATGCTGGTGTGCCGTCCTCCGTTTTATGGCCCAGTTTGGAGAGGGCACAGTAACAACAGAGAGCCTGGAACGCCTCTATAGTAAGTGTTTCAGTTAGGCCACAGGCCCGCTTCGAATGTTCCAACAAGGCCACGGGTGCGGGGGCCGCATGCGGAACAATCTTGTCGACCGATCACAGGCGTCGCCCGAAACATTTTTCTGCCTGCCCCCCGCCCCCGCGGCGAGTCTTCCTATTTCAGAAGCCCCAAGGTTGGCAGGTATGACATTGTCTTCAGAGAGAGCCAGAAACTTAGCGTACCAAGTTTCAGAAAATTTTGTTGAGCCACTGTGGCCAAAATGCAAAAAAAACACCTTGAAATCCGTGACGTCATCGGAGATTTAGGCAGAAAATTTAAAAGTGACACATTTGCCATTAATTTTCTCATCTATCAATAAACCTATGGGAATGAAATTAACGACACTAGAGTCTTTAGAGCATAATTTATCAGCCTAAACCAGTGGTTCTCAGCCATGGAGGTTTCGGGGACCCCTTGAGGGCTGGAAGTGATGAGGGACTCTTTGCAGTAAGAGAAAAAAAAAAGGGGGGGGGTGTCATGAATTTAACAACATGCAGTGTGAAATAGGCGCATTTTTGTTTCTCTCTGGCAAAGAATTGCCAAACTAAAATGCCACGCCAATTCAATGTCAACAACTTGCCAATACGTTGAGCAGTCGGCATCCACATTCAACCTGTTTCTAGTATTGTTTGCACTTCAAATATGCAAGTCTAGAAAAAAAAAACTAGAAACATTAAGCTCGCGTGCATATGTTGTAGAAAACTGCAACAAAAGCTTTACAGACATCTCGTGGAAAAGGGGAAACGCAAGTCAGCTCGGCTGCAATGCAAAGATGATAGGCGGTGAAGCATACCAAAAATCAGAAGGGGCCTCTGTCATGGTATGTAGTGGTTGGTTGGTTGGTTGCAAAACTTTATTGAGGTCCTGCAAGGCGCGCGTCAGCGCGCAGTGGGTGACTCCCAAGTCGGGACCGTCGGGCCAAGTCTGCCGGCCGCTCCACGGGCCTGCTGGACAGCCCAGAGCTGGTCAGCCAGGAGGGAGCTGCGGAGGGCTGCCTCCCACCTGGCTGAAGCAGTATCAGGGTTAGTGTATGTTGCCTTGCACTCCCAGAGCATATGTGCTAGGGTGGCTACGTCCCCGCATGTGGGGGTATGTAGTGGGCCTCTAAAAAACGCGTTTTAACAACGAAGCTTTTAGAGCCTGAGGTAAAACGTGTGACTGGAGAAAACCATCGTCATTGTAAATGAGTATGTCCTGGAGAAATTGGGTAAATCCCTGTACTCACCCCTGGTCTAATAAAAATGAAGAAGGCAACAGTTAGCCCAAGGAATGACTATCATCACAGGTATGCGCCGCAGAAATTGGACAAATCCCACTGCTCACCACTGGTCGACTAAAAATGAAAAAGGCAACAGTCAGGCCAAGCAATGGCGGCGGTGAAGCGAAGACACCGAGTACGTACAACAAGAGAATACTAAGGAACGGGAAAGGCAATGGTGGCTGCAAGAAGAGCCCATAGTGATGGAAAGCCTACGCCAATGACGGCATGCCCGTTGATCTATGAGAGATGTGAATGCTCGGTTTCAGCTCTAGTTTCCGTCTCTGGAGTTTAGATATCTGTGTCGTGTCTGTGACTGTCGATGGTTTAACTCGAACCTCTCTGTGCTGAGAATAACTGTAGAAACAACCTAGCATCACCTAGCTAAAGCCTAGCAACCAGGAGTGTAGCCAGAAATTTTTTTGGTGAATTAGTGCAAGTTTCGCCATTTTTTTTTTTGAGAATGGGTTTCGCGGACCCCCAAAAATGGCTTCACGGATCCCCATTTGAGAACCACTGGTCTTAACTAATTTATCATTTCTCTTTAGTGTCCCTTTAACAACTAAACGAACTGCTACAGCAGACACATACGCATGAAAACAGTTGGTTTGGTGCATTCATGACCTTGTTATTATTTCAAGTCATGATATACAGAAATAGGAAAACATTCGCTTAACAGCCGAAGATGGCGGTGCCCACGTGTCTTATGTAGAGTCGTCATATATACCATAAACACATCCAAGTCATGCGAAGCATGTGCTTTTGCAAGGCTTGAGGGATTGGAAACATTTGCCTCGTGCTAAGTAATGCGGGGCCGTATTCTGAGGTGACCACTTTTGGATATATCGTCATAATAACGCTTTCAGTGCACGCATATTGGCAGTGCACGCAAGGTGGGCAAGTTTAGTCGCTTCAGTCGCTGGACACGCGAGATTATTGGTCACGCAAAGCAACTCTGTCACTGAAAGGGTTTGCCTCAGAGCCCCTGAGGTGTCACGATGAGCGTGCATTGAATCCCTCCGATTTTTCTTTCACTGCACCGACAACTAGGTTGTGTGTTCTGGCTCTACTGTGCGCTGTGGAAAGCTGCAATGTACGGTGCCTATATGCAGCACCATGGCCATGCTGGTACACAATTAAGATATTCAACGAAAGGATTGTGGGAGTGGTTATCTCGATCAGGCATTGTGTCCAGAATACCGGCTACCTGCCTTGCCAGTGTCTAGGGAAAATGAGATGCAAAGTGTGACCGCCATCGGCGTTGACAAAACACATGGTAACGAAAATGCCGCTTGCTTCTTGCGTGATGCGCCGCATGAGAAGCCCAACACGACAGCGTGTAGTTGAAGTAGAATTGAGAGTAATTCAAGAGTCCCAAGAGTACTTAAGAGTAATTCAAGAGATCCAACAAGCAATCAGGTTCAATTAAGAATACTAGTTCAAGAGAAAAAATTGTGACATCACATGAGACCCCAGCTGCCAGCATCAGCATGACAGTGTAAATATAAGTAGAGTTGTGAGTAATTCAACAGTCCCAAAGCATAACTAGGAGGAATTAAGAGTAATTGAAGATATTAAATGGGTAATTAGGTTCAATTAGAAGTAATCGGGAGTGCCTTGAGAGTTCCAAAAAGTAACTAGGTTCAATGAAAGGTTATTCGTAAGAGCTATCCTAAGGCACGGAAAAGCCTGCAGTGCCTTTTCTATGCTTTAGCACAGCATCATTTACAACTTTTATGCTGCTGCATAAAATGAATATTCAGTGCCAGGTACAACTGCGACTACTCGCAATAAGTGTACTCACTTGTGTAATTCTGTTTTATTTTGTTGAATGACTCAAAAATAGATGCTTGTTATACACAGATGAGTCTTACGTACAATCTTTTTCTGCGAAAGTCGTAAAGGTTAGTAGGGGGTTTATTTTGTACAAAGATGCGTGTTATATAGACGAGAAAACCTGGGCCAGGGGGTGCTGCTGCGCCTTTCTGAAAAGCGCCCCCTGTTTCGGAAATCTCGTTACGCGGTTGCGCACGGCGCTCCGCCGGCAGTTTGTTTACATTGTGGCTGCGTGCATTGTGTCCCGCTGCACGCGCGCGCGTGCTTTCTCTCTCTCCCTCTTTCTTTTTCTGCTCACGCTACGCGTGTGCTCTTCAAGGCGCTCGTGCGCGGGTTCTCCTCTCGCGTTGTGCTGAGCAGCAGTGCACGTGCTCTTGCTCGCGGTGCTTATGTGAGTGTGCTTGCTCGTTAACCTCGCACTGCGCTTGCTCTAGCGTTATATTTAATTGCAGGTCGTGGTCTCGGTGTCGGTGGGGATGGTGTAGAGCATGTTTGTCAAGAGACTGGCCATGAAAGTCACCCTTTCGGTGACGGTAATGCCCAGATGTTCGAGAAAATGAAAAGGTGAAAATAAATTAGTGCGTCATGCTTTTAGAATGGTGGAAAGAAATGGCCCCACGATCGCGCAAAACATTTATAACGAGAACTTCTGCAACCTTGATAGGAAAATAAACGTGAAAAAAAAAGTCATATTAGTCACCCTGTTTCAAAACGTGTGTGCATGTGAGGGAAGTGTTTATAAATGACACAACCAGCATGGACTAATTCATGCCAACCAGAGTTTGGCATGAAAACCACCCGAAAACAGGCGTGTCCCCCCAAAAACGGGTTTTAAGCTGGGCTTCTTGGTAAACGATTTCTAGGGTGAGCTGCACAAGAGCAGAGGCTGAAACACCACGACGAGGATAAGGACAACAAGGGAATGAAGACTAGGACAAGCGCTTCGTTCTTTTGTTGTCCTTGTTCTCGTCGTGCTGTTTTATTCTCTGCTCTAATTATGAACCAACTAGCCCTCATCAAGTTGTTAGCAATGTACAAGGGCAAAACAAGAAAGGTGCGTTCGCGTTAGCTAGCTTTACTATTCTGATTGTGCACATAAGTTCTCCCCAAGTTTGAGGTCTGCTGTTTGCCTGGTCCTGCGGTTTCCGAAAGTAGAACAGTGTGATGAAAAAAACACGACTGCTGTTTATTTCTTCTCAATGTCATTTCACAGCAACATAAATGCCACATTGCTCAAATGTGTGGGAAAACAAAGATGCGTACACACACACGCATGCACACACACACGCACGTACACACACATACACACACACACATACACTCTTTCGGCTAGCAGAAACGCGGGCGAGATTTTTTTGTAACCTGTTACAATGGCTTTGTACACAATAGTCAATGTCTAGAAATAACGGACTGCTGCAATATCCGTTGCACCAATAGGACCTCTTAACGGGTTTGAAATAAAAAGGAAAAGTTAAGTAGATTGAGCGGCCGCTTTTGGGAAGTACACAAATGTTTGTCATCATATAGTGGATGAACGATATATACAAAACGATTAGAAATAGTCTCTGTTTTGGTGAGGACTGCATACAATAAATGATACAAGGACTTTCAAAGGCTCATCAGAATAAACTAATGCAGGTAGTAATGATAAAAAATGCAATCGCCATTTGTGCATTTATGTGATGAATCTACAATTTTTTTTTTTTTTCACACATATACTGCATACTGCTGTGAATAACTTATGTTGTCGATCTGCTGTAGCTGTTGTTGTTGCTATTACCGTTTTCCACGCTTTATATATGACAAAATATTGAACTGTCCAAACTGACTGTAAACCCCTCCCCCACTGTAATGCCTCTGGCGCTGTGGGTACTAAATAAATAAATAAATAAATAAATAAATAAATAAATAAATAAATACAAAACCCATTCTGTTACGTGGCTGCCTCACGGGCTCACAGGCTGCAAGTAGGATTATCGGAGAGCACCAGTGCAGACATGCAATCGTGATCACTGTTAAATATTTCGCGGTATGTGCAGTACCACAACGGGTTTTCACATCAGCTGGTGTTCCAGTGTGCACTTTCCTGAAGTTACTGAATGGGCGTGAAGATATGGGAGGAGTCGACTAAACGTTATTGCTGTATGCGTAAGGACCACTCGACCTGCTGTACGACAATGGTCAAAATAAGGCACGCAAAATAAATGACAATTTGGATCTGCGTACAGCTTGGCGCTTGTTTTGCCTGTGCATTTCCCTTGAATATGCAGTTTCACAGTTCAATTGAGTGCTTATAATCTTCTCAAGGCTGATGCGGCACTGCGTGGTATAAGAACGGTGTGTACCGACTTGTGGAATGACGTGGCTTTCTTTGCAACTTTGAAACGCAATCACCGGCGGCACGTGCTTCGCCGAAAATGCACTCGTGGCAGTGCGCAGTCGCCTCTGCGGGCGAGCCGACGACCTTAGACGTTTTCATCGGCCACCAGGGGAGCATCCTGCGCTGGCGTCGCACCTAAGCTTTAGGTTGCCTCGTCTATATCGGAAAATGCGGTACTCCAGGTCAGGCCGGAATGCACCAGCATTTTATTGCATACCTCATCCACATAGTTGCCTAGAAGCGCACACCAATTTCTGTCAACAGTGCTAGAAATACCTTAAGCCCAAAGTGCGCAAACCTCTTATAATATGTATTAGTTGACAAAATACGAGAAAATAAAGGGGGAGGGGGTCTTACTTGGGGTGCCTTATTTTTATAGCAGAGCTGTTATGCTCGATGTTTGCCTTGTGTCATACATAGGAAATTATCATCATGAACCGACACGCGTTCTCTTCATCCTCTTCTTCACCATTCTTCCTCTTCTGCTTTGCTCCCAGAACATCTGCACCTATTGGATGCAATAACTCTCATGGGTGAGAGAAAGAGTACAGAGAGAGAGAGAGAAAGGGATAGAAAGAAAGTGAGAAAGAGAAATCCTTGGCGAAAAATCTTCTTTGTGAGGCGAGATTCGAACCCACGTACTCACGATCCGAAGGGGAGCGTCGCAACAACTCGGCTATTCAAGCACACTAGCACAACATAGCATAGCCTTGTATAGGTATAGTATAGCAAGGGGGTGAGAAAGGGAAATGAGGGTGAGGGGGAGAGATGTGAGCGTGGGAAGGATGAAAAGGAGGCGAGGAGAGAGTAATGCGTAGCATAGAAACAAAGAGAAACTGAAATAGAAAGAAAGAAAGGGAAAAGAGACAGAAAGAGAGTCAAAGAAAGACAGAGAAAGAAAGGGAAGAAATAAATAAAGATAGAGCAAGAAAGAGAAAGAAATACATAGAGAGAGAAAGAATGGAGTAGAAATAAGCAGAGACAAAAAGGAGAAAGCAAGCATATGGTATAGTACAGCAAGGGGTGGGAAAGATATAGCTACAAGGGTAAAAAGCCTAGCCAAGACGGGACCAGCTAGGTTCCCACGAGCTCTGTTGTGACCCAGCCTTGTGTGCCTTAATGCAAGCTGCACAATTTTTTTTTTTCATCGCAAGAACAGCGCAAGAATCGAGACACATACACAGAGGAATGAAAGGATGAGATCCTTTCTTTTACACAACAAAAATCGTCATGTGGTTTGCTCATGTTTCTTTTCTGCAAAAACTGTGCGCTTTTTAGTGTAGGCTGCTATTAAAATGCATTCCTTGTGAAAAGTTTGTCTAGAGGAGAAATAAGGCCAGAAGAATGCAAACAATAAAGAGTTTGTTTGAGGACACATAGCCCAACAAAGTGCAAACATTTCTTAAGGCACTATCAGCTGGTCGTTTTTGTGCTCAGACTAATATCATGACGATATGGAGCCCTCTCTTGTTCCAAGCCAGAGGAATTATGTCCAGTCCGAAAGTGCAGCCGCTTGCCAGAGGAGTTTGGTAACGTGACAGTGAATCTTTTGTCACAAACTAACAAGGTACACAGATGCCAAAGGATCACCATGCATGCCTCCATCGCTAAAGTCGTGCGAAAATGAGGGCTGTGGAAATCTTCCTCGCGCCCTGTGCTCAGATTTGAGAACGTCTTGGAGTGCTTCGAACCAGAGTGTGGTGCTCTGAAAGAACCACCTGAATGTGTTCAAAGCGCCCGATTTTGACCAGCTCGATATGACACAGTGTGCTGTTGGGAGACATGTATAAGCTTTGAAGGGTACAAGCTTTATTTAGAATGTATCTTGAGTACATTTCCTTTCCATCACAAACGGTGAGTACATGGAAATGTAGGAGTAATTTCGCACCATCATCTAATTCTATGACACTGCGATTTGCATTTCCACGAGACACATTTTCCTTTACCGTAACAGATCATTGGTTATGCACTCCATGCATTACATGATTGGCACTGTTCTATGAATCTCAACTAGCTTTTCAGCCAACTGTGCTTTTGTAGAGTGGTAACCTGTATAATTTTCTGTACTATCACCACATTTTGCAGTCTGTCTATGAGAGCTTGCTGCTATGTGCATGAAGCTCTTTTGATTCACCAATCTATGCAATGGTGAAGTGCTGCTTGGTGCAGCCTCAGAAGTTGTGTTTACGTGAAATAGTCGGTTAATCAGCCAAGTCTGCGACTTTACGCTGCTCTTCATGCATGGAATACAAAAACGAGAATTTAAAAAGTGTTCACGTTTATCTTACGGAAAGAGTGCAGCAAATACTTTTACACCCTTCAAAACAACCAACCTGTAAAAAATAATATACACCAGAAAACACACTATAACCCATGGTTCACTGTTTCGACCCATTAACAAACATTTTTCCATATCGTACTAATGCACAGACACCACCTTTGATCACAAAACATTGTCGGACTGGGGTGGAAGACTTCTCACTAACTCTCCCGACATACACGGACACACAACTGTGGCCGGTCTCAGTGTCACTGGAACTCTACTCATGTTGCGCTTGACTGGCCACAACTACGCTGTTGACTGTGTGGTATTCAGTCCAGTATGCTTTTGTGCCAGTGTTGCCTGGCCTCCTGCCGGCTTTGGTCATTCTGTTCACGTTGGACAAACAGTGTTGGAATCGATCAGAACAATGAAAGGTAGAGAGCGCCCTTGAGTGATGTAACGTTGTTTGTTCAATATGAATGTCTATCAACGAGTCCAAAGCTTTATTGCGGCGTTATTTAATCTTGAAACTAACATTTCCTGTCTTTAGGCGGAGGCTTCTGTCCCTGGTGGCACGGGCGACGACAAATGTCCGACCTTTCGACGAAATCACTTTCCTCCTTTCTTGTGCGTTCTTCGAAGGTGACGGTTGAGCGAACACCGCTGCGAGAACACCTGCGGACACAGGCGGCACTCGAAGGGTTTCGCTCCCGAGTGCGTGAGATTGTGGGCCATGAGGTTCCCTTTGAGAGAGAAGGGGCGGCCACACACGGTGCACGAGAAAGGCTTGTGACCCGTGTGCGTCACCAGGTGTCGTCGCACGGCCGAGCGGCTGCTGAAGATTCGCTCGCAGATGCCGCACACCCGGGAGCTCATGCCCCTCCGCCTGCGCTTAGGCTTCGCTGGTGGCGCTGCAGGCCTGTTGGTAGCTGCCCTATAACAGAATAATATAGGATATAACGGTCATGCGCAATTGTTGCCCTACTGTTACAGAGCAGCTGGACACTGTATGCTAGCTGTCACATCTTAGTATACATCGTTTCATTTATTTCGTAGCACTAAATACAGGCTCCAGCAGAAGATGCAGGTGAAGACAGTTGTTGTTGTTATTGACATGCCTGTGTCTATTGGCTTGGAGCATAAATGCCTAGCGTGGCTGGTGCTAAATGCATGCTATCAGTTTTTTTATTGTTTATTTATTTCTTTTTATTAGACACTCTGAGGTGTCATCAGTAAGAATGGTTGCCTATGCATAACCAAATGAACAAATTATGCAAAGAAGTACAAGTATAGAAATTTATGTGACATGATTTATACAAACTTCAAAGAAATGCACGAAAGACAAAGACATTCAGACAACCAACTCAAATGCTTTTAATGGTTTCGAGATAGGTCGGTGGAATGAAGTTTGGAAAAATTCACTTATTGTCAACAGAAGAGGGGAATTTTGGAGCCTTTTTCTCGGAGCAAAAATGGGTCTTAACTTCTTAGTGTTGTCGATGCAGTTATCACGATAAATTAATGTGCCTCGTCAATGTGAGTCAACGCAAATAATGATTTGCTGGTGCAGTACTTATGAAAAAATGTGATTCCCATGGAAGCTATCATTGTGATCGATATCTTGTGGTTATCGCAATCATTGCTTGGCCATATGTAAAAAATTCACTTAATGTCTCATTAAACGTAGTATTAAATTGGGTTGCCCTTTGATGCTAATACATACATGTTCTGCCATTTTACGTTGCGCATTTCGAACAGAACCCTTTCCATATAAGGCTTTGTATCTGATGTCATTGCTGGCATCTCCTGTCGTAATGCAGTAGTCTCTCAATTGCACAGTTCGTCAGTGAGGCTTCGTATATGATGTCATTGCTGGCATCTCATCTATTAAGGGGAGACCCTGCTTCTGAAACACGTTTCTTGTTTTTGAGCATATCACTGAAACTTTCACAGCTTATGTATTTTTATGTGCTCAGTTCAAACATGCAATTATTGTTCTAATACAATATGTAGTTTTGAAACTATTGAATAGTTTTTGTATTGTTAGGAGTAGGCTTTATTTCTAAACTGTGAGCTGTTATCAAGCAAATCAGCCTATCACAATAACCTTGAATGAGTACTGTATGCAATAAAACAAGAATGGACGTTTTAGGCCCATTTGAACAAAAGTTATGGTATGTTGAACATTCCCAGCTTGATCCCAGTTTGACCGAGCTCAACATCGCTCACTTGCCAAGTGTTCAACGTACCATAACTTTTGTTCATATGGGCCTAGAACATCCATTCTTGTTTTATTGCATACAGTATTCATTCCAGCTTACTGTGATACGCTGATTTGCTTTATAACTCTCACAATTTATAAATAAATCTTGCTCCCAAGAATATACATGAAATATCTGATATCTTGAAAACAGCATAGTGTACTAGAAAAATAATTGCATATTTGAAATCAGGACATAAAAATACATAAGCTGCGAAAGTTTCATAGAAATGCACTCAAAAACAAAGAAATATGTCTCCGAAGCAGGGTCCCCCCTTAAAGCGGTGATGTCTTACTTGTGCAGCTTGTAAGTGTCATTATAGGTGCACCGGTTTTCAAAGTTATAGCCCTGCTGGCCATGCTTCACGCCAGAAGTGATGCATTTTAGACGTTCGATGAAATTAATCGTTCCGATGGTGTGGATAATGTAGGGTTGCATTTCGAAAGCATTAAGACGTGTTGAAAGACCTGTTTCCAGAAGATAAAACACTTTCAAAAGAGAGCTGCTGTGTGTTTAATCAGGTGGTCGCCTCCTTTACATTTTAATTGTGCATTAAATGCTCTTCTAGTACAATAAGTAGTGCATATATGAATCTTGGTTGGCTTCTCATCACAAATGTGTCCTGTGGAAGCCACATTAACCTTGCTTGCAAAAGAGCCCTTAAAAGCTTGGATATCTAGGTTACGCATGAGCAGCTCTTAAAAAAAAAAAAACGAAGCAACTAACTTGCAATATTATTGTAAGAGCGATTCTCGAGCATGCTGCCACTGCCTGGAACCATATAGCACTTGCAAAGTTGGCACAATCACAAGAGAGAACTTTTTCACCAGTGAAATTTTATCTGGCATCCCTGGGATGCACTCTTCATACACATCATGGTATGCCTTGTTGGAACAGCTATTTAATATGTGCTAGCTTATCATTCAACCCGAACCATTCGCATACTACGGCTATCAACCCTTCATTCTTGGACTCGCATTTTAAAATACTTTGTTTCTACAGACTGTGGGATTATGGAATTGATTTCGAATACGTGACCACATTTGGTCATTGCCAATTCAGAATTGTTAAAGGGTCCCTGAACCTCCTCTGATAACTTTTTAACATTTCAAGTATATGCGCGCATCGAGTTTAGAATGGTGTCGCGACGAACAATGCCAAACGCGGCAGCGCTTCGAGCTGCGGGGTCACCACAAATTCCAAGACACAATCCCTTTTCCTCTACGGGCCTTTCGGTAATCCCCAGTGTTGGCCGTGACGTCGACATTCAAGTCTGGTGACGTCATCCACAAAAAGAACCTGCTTGCCTGCTCGCAGGTATGCACACTCGCCGCTCTTCCTCCTTACATGGCGAGGACGAGCTCTCTGCCAGGAGGAGAAACGAGCCGATGAACGGAGCTTAGTGAAGGAAAGAACAAAATGAGCGGGGGCTGCTTTTGGGTTATCAAACACGTGTAGGTTCACTATTACATGCCCTGTTTTGAAAAATTCTTGCGGCTGCGGGTGTGTGGAGGACTCGTGCACAACTGCAACACCACAACTAAATTCCGAACTCTGGTTGGTTTAAGGGCCTTTTAAATGCCTCTTTTTTTTTAATACCACGTACGAACCTATTTTATTTACTTCTTTGTTTTCATAGCCCTGTCTCTTGGAATTCAAATGTGAAAGTTTATTAATTTATGGCCCATTCCTTTTGCGGGTTCATTATTTACACATGGCACATTCCAGCAGTACGCATGTCTAGAACATAAAGCAGGTGATCAATTACCTAAAGTGTTATTGTCCGACGACAGAGCGATTGTTTGCTCTTGCCCCCTCCCTCTCCCCCTCCCCCCCTTCTTCTGTAACTGATGTCTCTGCCTTCCGCTGTACTTTGTTTTCTGTATATTAACCCTGTCTAACTATCGTATATTCATACCATGTGACCACTGCTGTTTTCCCGCAAGGGCGAAGTAATGAATGCGATAGCAACAAATTGGAATGTTATACGAACGAAGTAACTCCTTCAGCATCCAACCTGGCGTGACTAAACAAAACGCTGGTGTGAGGAAACGCAGGCGCTGAAGCGAGCGAAGTGACCTTCGTGCTGTCTATTGCTTCAACCAAACTGAGCGGCGAGAAGGCTGCACGTACAAGGGTATGAGCAATCTGCTGATTCCTCTCAAGGTAGGGCGACCGCGCCCGGCCAATCAGAGCACGCCGTTCCTGCCGGATCCGCGCAGCATCCCCTCCGGGACACTTGGCCCTTTTGTGCTACGGAAGACGGCCGGCGCTTTGCCTCTCCAACTGCCATCGCACGCGCTCAATAGCACACACAACATGCGACGCGCGGGGCCATGTGATCGCTCTCGGACATTACACGGAACCACACGGCGACGTCGACGGCAACGGCAAACATGTGCCTGGAGTGTCAGTATAATTGCTACCGCAATGAATTAAACAAAAACAAGCGAGGCAAATAATCACCCTGTGTCGCCTGTCCGCGCCACCCGCGTCGTTGGAGCCGCTGACGTCTTTTTTCTCGGCATCCGCTTGTTCGCTGCCGCGGGACGTCGTGGTTGCCGCCGCGGTTGGAGTCTTCGCTTTGCGGGCCATATGTTCTGCACAGGTAAAGAAAGCGATATGGGCGACCGCGGTAAAGGAACGCCTAAGAAAAACCTGGGGTTTCGGCCTGGAAAAAAAAAAAAAAAACGCGATAGGATGATTAGGCACGCCGTTGTAAAGGGGCTCCGGGTTAATTTTGACCACCCGGGATTTTTAAACGTGCGGCGCTCCCGCAGTGATAAACTTAGTGGCTAAGGTGTCGCGCCCCTCAGCTCGAAGACGCGGGTTCGATAGCCGACCTGGTTAGGCGCATTTCAATGGGGCCGGACGAAATGCAAGAACACCCGCGTACTTAGATTCAGGTGCGTGTTAAAGAACCCCGGTTGTGTACTATTAGATTGGAGTTCCACACTCTTAACATCGTTCTGGCGGGGAAAAACCCGCCGCGCCCCGGAACAACGTTTTTAGAACCTTTTGCTCCAGAACGTGAACCCGCGACCATACGTCATAGCCACTGATCCACCTCTGTGGGTGCAGTAACGCGTAAAGTCCTTTAAAACAAACAAACAAACAAACAAACAAACAAACAAACAAACCAACAAACAAACAAACAAACAAACAAACAAACAAACAAACAAACAAACAAACTATATTTTTAATTTATTTCGCGGTAAGAAATCAAGTGCAACCCGCCACGGTGGTCTAGTGGTTATGGGGCTCGAGCGCTGACCCGAAGGTCGCGGGATCGAATCCCGGCCGCGGCGGCCGCATCGCCCTTGCACTTAGATTCGGGTGCACGTTAAAGTACCCCAGGTGGTTGAAATTTCCGGAGCCCTCCACTGCGGCGTCCGTCATAATCATATCGTGGTTTTGGGACTTTGAGTCCCAACGATTACATTAATTGTTAATCGATTAACTACAGGAATAAAAAAGTGCCGGTCTTCCATTTTTCAAATTTCGCGCCGAAACTCCAATGCCGCTAGTCGGCATGGCGTCACGCGTTTCAAGGCGTTGCGACGCGCGTACTTGGAGAGTTTGTGACGCAGTAAATCTTTCTATAGACGACGCGCGTACTTGGAGAGTTTGTGACGCAGTAAATCTTTCTATAGACGATGTAATTCATCCTTTGCCTCACTTAGGGCGCAATGTAGCCCATATTATATAACTTGGCTTGAGCGCACACTCTTGGAGTCCGTGACGTCAGGCGATTTTGCGCGGGAACAATTAAGGCGGCACCGCCGCCCTTTGCATTTCTTCCAGCTTACCAAACCACTTAATACGTTACAGATGGCTTTTGTGGCATTTCAGGAGGGTAATTTACTACAGTAGTACGGAGCAACTTAGAGGTGAGCTAAAGTGTATGCCCTTTCTCGCCATGCGTGTGTTAGGTAATCACACTAATACTTGCTTCAGCTTCCCACCTTTCCTTGCCTGTCTTAGCTGTCGCGCGGTGAAACCGACTTGCTGAACGTATATGAGCAGAAATGTCAATAAGCACCATCTAAGCGCGTATCATAATGGAGACATCTGAGCTGCACTTCAAGCTGACGCTGTCATTGCTCCGAATTTTCGGCCAGACCGGATTTTTGCATTAAGGCCGAGACAGACGGTACGACTTTCAATCCGATGCGACGTCCGACGCGGTGGTGCGGAAGCCGGAATGGTGACCTTTCATCGCATCGGACCGCCACCATTCCGGCTGCCGCACCGCCGCGTCGGCCGTCGCATCGCATGGAAAATCGTACCGCCTGTCTCGCTCTTTATAAGCCGTATGATATCCGTTACAGTATACATATAGACCTCTTTCACGGAGTTGGTCCGCGATCGCGCCCACGTTTAGGGAAGGAATTGGGCGCGCGTGCGTCCCTCATTGTTGAGGCACCGTTAATCCCAACCGAAGCCGGAGGTAAACTAGGAGATGGCATAATTGCGTTGCGCAACGAGCCTTGGCCTGGCCAGCGAGCTCGCTGTGCGATGCCACTCCCTCCGCTGTTAAACGAAAAGAAAAAAAAAACGATTTTTATGCTAGTAAAGTAATCTTTTAACTATTCCAAAATCATCACGCTTGCCGCGAGTAGTCACTTGGTAAGCGAGAAAAAAAAAAAATGCGGCTGGCGACGCAACCTTGAAATTCACGCACTAAACACCGTGACGTCATAGATTTTGACGACGTCTACTGGGGCCTACGTAGTCTCTAATCGGTAAAAATTATCTACATTGACCTCTGAGGGGGTCATAGACTTAATCTACCAAGTTTAAGGAAATTTCGTTGAGCCAATGTCGCCAAAATAGGACAAATACATTTAGAAATCCGTGACGTCACGTGCGGAGATTTCAGCGCGTAATTTTAAAGAAAAATGGAACTTTGTCCTTTATTTCCTACTCTACTAATAAACCTATGATGGTGAAATTAACGACATTACAGTTCTCAGAGTACACTTTATCAATCTAGACCGATTCATTGTTCCACTTCAGTGTCCCTTTAATAATAGCCGTGTTTTTTACGTGCCAAAACCCCCGACATGATTATGAGGCACGCTGGGCTCCTGAAATTTTGACCATCTGGTGTTGTTTAACGTGCACTGAATCACACAGCACACGGGCCTCTAGCATTTCGCCTCCACCGAAATGCGACCACCGCGGCCGGGATCAAATCCGCGACCTTCGGGATCGGCAGCTGAGCACCGTAACCATGCACTGTACTACATTCATGATTGATGCAGCGCTAAAGACGAGGACATGCAGCGCTAAAGTCTTCGTCTTCAGCGCTAAAGTCTTCGTCTTTAGCGCTGCATCAATCATGAACGCATTCCAAATAGCCCAACTTTCCATTCTACTGCACTGTACTACCACGGTGACTACACCCTTCGCCGTTAACTTTACCGCATCTGTCCAACACGTTAACAGAGAGGCCGTATTCGCCCGGAGCGTATGGCTCACGGTAGTTTCTAATCGATGCGCAGACTTTCGGTTGCGCGCTGCCATATACCTTTAGCTTCGGAGGGACGCACTATAAACCCATCGCGCGCTGTGACGTGGCGATCACTTTCTCAGATGGCTACTTTTCGACGTGTTGAGCGATGCTCACATCCTAATTACCATAATACTCCCTTCCTCGCCGCTTGAAGCACGTCGCGTTTCATCATGCTGGTGGCCTCGATCGCCGACTTACCGACTTGCTGAGTTGAGGAGCACGTTAGCCTTCCGCACAGCGTCGTCCGAGGAGATGAGAAGCTTCGCCGAATGAACCACGTTGGCGCGTGGAGATTGGCTGGCCGAATCACTTGCGAGATACGGTGCAACCCACTACGGGGTCAACCCACTACGGTGCAACCCACTACGGGGTCAACCCACTATGGTGCAACCCACCACGGGGCCACGATTCGGGCGGTACGGTAGAAGCGGAACAATACACGAGTAAACTTTGATGCAAGATAATAAAATGACAATAGCACAGTAATTTATTTATTTGCATCATACCACCGGCCTTTTAGGCCGAGCGTAAGGGTCAAGTACACGAATAAATATACGATACAAATGGCAAGAGCACGACAGAAGGTTAAAATACTAGTAAAATGAAACCACCAGGAAAGAATGAAATAGCGACTTTATCTAAACGGAATAATCAATCGCATGTGTTAGTAAGCGATTCCACGGAGTTCACTGTAGCTGAAAGAAGTCTAGTCGATTTGTTATGAATAAATGCGTCAATAAAGAGATGCTATATGCTAATAATGATTAGAAGCCGTTAAGAAACTCAGCGTGGCGCTAATCATAAATTTGCACCATTTGTAAATTTAAACAGGGCATCGCATGCATTTCTGTTCCAAAGAAAAAAAAAGTCTAGTGCCTAATGACCATCAAGAAATTATGGCGATGAGCATTCATTATAAGGTACGTACCCACTATGGGGAGCAATGCAATGCTCTGGCATTGCGGTTGCCAAGGTAACCGTGGAGCTCGTTGCTTCGTCTTCTTTGCAACTCAAGTGCTTGAGGAGGACGTTGTGGGTCGCAGGCGGATGACGACATAGTTATAGAAAATTTCGATAACTGTAAGCAAAGATTGACTGTGTGCAGGGTCAAACTGACATTACAGAGATGATATTAATGAGAGATAACTGACAATAATGCCAAATAAAGTATAGGGGGTGTTATTTGTAGCAATTAGGATATGAATGTGAAGAAAGTAAAGTGGACGAAAAGATAACTTGCCGGCGGCTGGGACCGAACCTGCGACCTTCGAATAACGCGTCCGATGCTCTACCACTGAGTTACGGCGGCGGTCATCCTCTCGTCCACTTTATAGGGTATATATGTGCATTTTAAACCTAGGAGTGTTAGTCAGCGCCGATCGCAGCCATGGCGGCGAGTGTGGAACACTTTTTTTCTGCCTATTGACGTCACGTAGCACGTGATCTTTTACGAGCCGGCAGCTGACCAATAATCCCTCGCATATTACCTGAAGGCATCAAGTCTGCCAGAACGAGACCCTCGCTATGAATGAAGGAAAGAAGTTATCTTTTCGTCGGCAAGTTATCTTTCCGTCCACTTTACTTTCTTCACATTTATATCCTAATTGCTACAAATAACACCCCCTATACTTTCCTTGGCATTATTGTCTGTTAGTTCTCATTAATATTGTGTCTAACAATGAAAAAGGAGCCCTTAAAAAAAGTCTTCTTTCCTTCATTACAGAGATGAGTGGTTCATAGACACTACTAATGGAAAGCTATTGTTATGAAATAACTAAACGCATACGTTTTACTTCTGATTCTTGGGCGCCGCCATCTCGGACATTTACGCGAAGGATTTCACGATTTGGTATGCTGTGACGTCAAATTAATGCCGGGAAAAGCCGAGTGCATCCGTAACAGAGCTGTTCTCGTGTTCTTGAGGCTGCCGTATAGTGCCGTTCATTTAGTTACTACGTATGCAAAACGGCAGCGTTATCAGCCACAGATGGCAGCACTTAAGCGTACCCGTAAAGTAGCTTTGGCGACGACCTTGAATGGTTACGATTGGGGGCTGCGGGAAGCTCGTTGCACTCTTTCGCTGAACGTGGCAATAATCTCTAAAAAAACAAAAAAAAGAGAAGTTGAGGCAGTTGTGTAATAGTGGCGCCAAGCCTGAAAGAAGTGCGGAGGTGGGCGGCCTGCCTTGTTTTTCATTATTTTTAGGTTTCTTTCTTCGTCTCTTTCTCCTCTTTCTGTTTTTTCTCTTTTTTGTGTGATTCTTTTTATTTCTGTCTATTTCTTTCTCTATTTCTTTCTCTTTCTGTGTCGCTCTCTCTTCTATCTTTTCTATGTCTGTTCCTTTCTATAGCTTCCTTTCTCAAATTCTTTTTCTGAAATTTCTGTAGTTTTCTTTTTCTTTCTCTCTATCTTTATATATCGCTGTCTGTACTCGTGCTCTCGCCCATCTGAGTTATTGCACCCCACGCCGGACAAATCGGTGCACGTGTTCTGGAAGCGATGCAGAAGATGTGCCTGTTCATGATGATGATAGTTTTTTGTTCGCTCCGCACGGACTAACTGTCGGCTTACATAGCTCCACTGTCAAATGTAGTTCCGCATTGTGGAGTGCCAATTAACTTTACTAAACTGGGGTATAGTCTCCTCTGGACCCCAATAAAGTTTGCATCATCATCATCATCATCATCATCATAGTCTCCATGGGCGTTGGCAGGGGGTGCTCCCCTCCCCCCCAAACCACACCAACACTTGCCCTCCACCCAAGCCACAGGAGTGCCCCCCCTTGCCCACCGCTATGCGACACGGGTGTGCACCCCCCACCCTCCAAAAAAAAAAAAAAACCCTGCCGACGCCCACGTAGTCGCTGTGAAATGCTAACAGGAGATTAGATCAAGGGGTGGCGCACAAGCGAGGGCAACGCGTATGTAATGAAAATTTTGTAAACGAAATTCCTTACTGCGAGACGAGAGAGGCAAGATTAGGTTGGGCTTGCTTGCATTCATACGCTTGCTTTGCGACACCGCTTAGAGTTCGATAAATGGATAAAATTTATTCACTCAAAAGGAAGTCACTCTCAGGGGGAAGTCGTTATCTTCCGAGAAAAGCTCTTGCCGCACGCACGGTAAGGGTAAGTCATCTCGCCCGTGTGCACCCGCGTGTGGCACGCGAGGTGATGCGGCGTCCGGAAGCACTGGGCGCAAGTGACGCGCTGGTGATGCGGTCTCTCGCCGGTGTGCGTGAGGATGTGGCGGGTGAGCGAGTTCTTCTCGTTGAACGACGCAAGACACTCGGAGCACTTGTACGGCTTTTCGCCCTTCTGCATGCGAGCGTGCCTCGGGAGGTACTGCCGGCAGGCGCACAGGTCGCAGTGTGCAGCCGCGTTTCTGGACGTGCTCCCGCACACGGCGCAGCGGTACTGTTTTTTTGGCCGCGTGTGTGAACGCGTGGTCGAGCATGGCGTAACGCGTTCCGAAGCTCCGGGAGCGAACGCCGCCCTGCCGGGAACCCGCGTGGTGGCCGTGGTGCTCGCTCTCATGTGGGCTTTCTCGAGGATTTCCGTTTCTGTGACGGGCCCTGCAAGTTGAGAATTTTTAGAATAACAGAGGGCTGATCCAACACCCTCTAGCTTTTCTATAGCTTTTCTGAGCTATAGTCGGTTACAAGCATAGTTCGGCAAACTCACTCATGGGTCGACTCACTCAGGCTCACTCAGACTTAGATCGGGCTATGAGTCTGAGTGAGTCTGAGTGAGTCCGGAAGAGTAATATTTTGGTGAGTTTGAGTGCGAGTGAGTCCGGTTGAAGAAAATTTTAGTGAGTCTGAGTCCGAGTGAGTCCAGTTCAGGAAAATATTGGTGAGTCTGAGTCCGGGTGAGCCCGAAACGCAAAATATATTTCGCGAGTGAGTCCGAGTGAGCTGCACCTTTTGTTGCCGACTTATGGTCCTATCTACTCATCTTCAGCATTACTGTCAGCCTTATATCGGCTTATGTTTATGCTCAAGTCTATTCACACATATCTGAGCACACTAGCATTCATGCGCCACTTCATTATTTATTGATCAGAGACGTGAGTTCGGGGAAGGGGTGCCATAACCTCCTTCCGCAAACTCTTTCATGGGAAGTTCTTGATAAAAATATCTCGTGTGAGTCAGTAAAGACAAAAATGTCAGTAAGGACATAAAAATGTCCTTACTGGATTGATATATAACAATGATGATATGATGTATGATGACAACCCGTATTGGAAGGTACAGGATCAAAAGGTGCATCGTAGAGCACCGATTATGTGCGATATTGGCGTTAAAGGGGTACTGACACCTTTTTTCGAAGGCGAGTTTACTGTGCCATGCATATCTCCTGTATGCAGAGACGGCTCTGAGCAAGTGTGAAGCTCAGAAAATGCTGATAAGGCATTTTAATTTGATATTAAAGTCAATTTTTCCATGGCGCACCTACTGACATCGACACTAGCTTGACGTCAGGCTACAGTACAAATTCTGGTGACTTCACGCAGCAGTCTGGCTAGTTGTGATGACGTTAGGTACAAAAACTTCCAAGATGGCCGCTTGTGCGTCATCAAAACTTCCAAAATGGCCGCTTCTGCGTCACCAACGGAGCCACGTTGCGGAGCGGCCGTGGAAACGTCACTGTATATTGTGCGAGCACGTGACGAGAAGCTCATACCATGTCGTGACGTCAGGGTACAGTAGAAACCGAAACTAGCTTTTAAAAACCTACTGTAATTACTTTTTCAGGGCGAACTCGCGCTTAGCACTACCTTTTCTAGGCTCTTGAGGGCTTGAACTTTCATTTGACGCAAAAAAACAACAACTGAAAATATTCGTGTCAGTACCCCTTTAAGGAGGATTGACACCATGGTCGAAAAAGCTAATCTTACGCCAATGGACACATGAATCGACTCACTTAATATCAGCCATATTGTGAATTAAAAGTTCGTCGTCCCTTGTTAAAATGTTAAGTTTGGCTGAGTAGTGAGGTTGGAATCACTGCTAAAATTTGCTAGGAAGTTAAAGTTTTTGACTGCAAACCAGCGACACGAACGTGCGCCTGTATGGGGAAATCAGCGCCACAAGTACGCCGGAGGGGCTTGGCGTCACGTGAACAGTCAATTGCCATTGGATTGGGCATTAATGCAAATTCTCGCTGGGTAGGCCAGGAGCAGCTATGGGCGGAGCTTACATTATAGTTTGCAACTGGCTATAGTTTGTAGGTATACATGTTAGGCTGGGAGGTAATAGTGGGGCCGCATGCGTGAGCCAACCGCCGATTAACTTGCTTAAAGGAGAAATCACAGGCCTGAACAGTTATCTCTCACATAGACCTCCAGGCGTTTCGGATTGATAAGTATCGCCTGTTTCCTGGGCAGGCGCAGATACGTTTTAGATGCGAAAAGCTTAAGGCGGGGTCTTTGTCCATCTCTCCCGCGGCGTCCACACCCCCACTGCGCACCCCCCCCCTCTCTCCTACGCTCCCCCCCTCTCGCGCGCCCCATTCTCTCCTGCGCAACGCCGCCGCCAGTGTCAGCGTTAGCGCCAGCGCAAGCACGCCACGGGAGGCGTCCACACCCCCACTGCGCATGTTCGTCCCCTCCCCCGCTCTCCTCTTCTACGCTCCCCCTTCTCGCGCGCCCTTGACGCTACACTTCACCGACCACAAGGCCGTCGTCTTCAAAGCGCCGCGTGTGCCGACGCTAGGAATCGCATACGGTCTCTAAATAAAGACGCAACCACCACGTACAAAACGTCTTTCTCTCTTCTCTTATACATTCTCAATACATTCTCATTCGTCCTCTCAATAAATTACACCATCTCCCGCTCAAGCGAACCATCTGCCCGCTGCTTCGCATTAACACATGGTTCCATTTAGCGGGAGATGGTGTAATTTTTTGTGTGCTTACTTTCTTTTCAGCCGCTGTACGCCTACATGCCGAATGAGAGCCTTTGGATACTAGAACAGTGGTTCTCAAATGGGGGTCTGCGAAGCCATTTTTGGGGGTCCGCGAAACCCATCCTAAAAAAAAGTTGTTTTTAGAGGCACACTATGTCCCGCGACAGCGGCCTCTTCTGATTTTTGGTATGCTTCACCGCATAACACTTTTGCATTGCGGCTGAGCTGACTCATATTTCCCCTTCTCCGTGAGATTGCTGTAAAAGCTTTTGTTGCAGTATTCTACGAAAAATATTCACGCAAGCATACTTTATCTAGGCTTGCATATTTGAAGAGCAAGCATAGCTAGAAACAGGTTGAGTGTATCTGCACATCGCACAACTGATTGAGAAGCTGTTGAGATCGAATTGACGTAGCACTGTAGTTTCAGAATCAGAATCATTTTATTGCGATAATTATATGGACAGTATCGGCTGGTTTTTGTTCCGTCCCCGTCGCCGCCGTCATGCACCGTATATGTATAAGTATGTATACATATATCTAGAAGCCCCAAAGAAAAATCAGAAAAGTGCTTCCGAAGCGCGGAATCGAACCAGGGACCTCTCGCTCCGCAGCGCGTGGCGCTAACCACTACGCTACGAAACGCAGATCCTCCAGCTACCGCTGGACGGACCCAGAGACGGCAGGCGCTTATAAGTGTTTCTTCATTACCAGCGAGGAGCGCAACGGGCGCAGGGAGTTGTATGTCTTGTGCTTTCCCCGCGATGTCCGCGCTGAAGTCGCAGAACGTACGAAGGTCACTTCGCTCGCTGCAGCGGCCGCGTTTGCGAAAGGAGCGCGCTGTTCAAACAGAAATAAGTAACAACTGTGACAGTTAGTTCGCGCTCGTCCTGTGTGTACCTGTTCGTTTCGTGAGTCCTGCTTTGTGTTTGAGCAGTAGCGCTTCAAGTGTCGAGCTGTGACGCATGATAGCTCGCACTCGTCCTGCGTGCGTTCTTTTCGTGCGTCCTTTGGGCTCGAGCGACGCGCTGGCAATTTAAATCTGCTTTCCGTTCTTCGCGTTAAATTCCAATTTATTGCTATCGCATTCATTGCTTCGCCGTTGCGGCGAAACTGTGACTTTTTTATTTCAACATCAGATTTCGACAAATACAGATGTTGAGGGCCGTGAGCTAAAAGCCACAAAACGGCTCGACGAGGCCCACGGTCCCTTGAACTTGGCACCAACAGAAAGCAACATGAAACAGCAAGAAATATACTATCGTCTTTTTACCCCCACAAATACAAAAAGGAAACAAAAAAAAGAGAATAAAATGTTACATAAAATATACGCATGTTTTCACATGACGTAATGCAGTTGTACATGAGAAACGCGTCTTAACATAAAATGTAACAATGTTTTATTACATTGCAACACATACAATGTAAACTTGCTGTAGAACATATGTAGTCATAATACGCACAAGAAATAGAAGTTAATAATGGGTAAAAAATGCAAACAATCATAACGACAAAAACGAAATGTTTGTAAACGGAATGTTTCTAAGGTTCATTCTCGGTCAGCAAGAAAAACGCGCACGCTAATGAGAATTGTTTAAATGGTATGGCAATAAGTAGCATATAATTTAACCATTGTTTGCCAGTGGGAACTAAAAGGCAGCTATTTCACGCTGCATGTTGTGTTAATTCATCACCTCCCCCCCCCCTTCCCCAATTCATGAAGTTTTGCTCTCTGCAGCACTGGCGTAGCCGATGCGAGCCACGCCTAAAATCGCCCGTCCACGGTGACGGTGCAACATCGCTTGTGCATGCAGCGCCGCCGAGGCAAAGCGGCCGTGCGGCAGACGAAAACGAGCCAGTTGAGCTTCAGTGCCTACGTAGAGCTATCAGATTTGGAAATTGTTTCCAGTGTTCGTCCGGAACCGAAAGAAGAGGAGTGCGACAAAGAAGTTGTAATGGCTGAGGCAGGTCACATCCTGTGTAGCCGAGGCTTTAGGATATGCAAGAAAGTTTCGAGACTTCGTGTCACAGCAGCAAGATGTGCCAGAGGCAGTGCACAGAAACATACTATCTGGACAGCTTTGTTTCTTCTTGCGCTTTAAGGACGCCAGTCCAAATGAAAATTACACAATTCCTTTAAAAATAATCGCATTTCATACATTTGACTTGACATCTGCTGTGCCCAATGATGTTCCGTATTCTAGTAAATATTCAGTTTAGTGAACTAATTCTTTAGGTCTCTTGAAGTTCACTCAAGTGAGAGTTAACTGTAATAGGAATTCGAACAACGCCGGCAGCAGATTATCTGGAGACAAAAAGAATCCATTAAAGGTAGCACCAACGCAATCCTCAATGGCGCTGACCGGGCGTTGGCCGCAGCGGCATTCGCAGTCTTGCGTCGTGTACAGAGTTGCCAGATGCTGCCTAGCTAAGAAGCAAATAATCATCCCAAAAGAGGTCCAAAAAAAAGCGCGCGACTTTTGCAAAGAAGGCCAAAAGAAGCGGAAGTGTAATAAATTTTCTCTTTCTTGAAAATATTTTTTTAATATAATAAGAAGTCGCTCAAATACGAAGAGAAGGTAAAGAAATAACTTTATTTGGTACAGCGAACATATGGTCACCTATGAGCGAAAGCACATATTTGCTCTTTAACATAACCTAAAGGTAGTCTCCACTCTTCTCAATGCACGTTTGCCAGTGCATGAATAATGTTTGCTGAATACTCCAGCGTGCCTTTGATTACAACACTCAGTTACACAAAGTCATCTACAAAGCCTCTATTGGTGAACGTGAGGAGCCAGGGGCGGCGCCAGGATTTTTTTACTGGGGGGGCACCCACGACAAGTGGGTTCCTTCAGGGGGGGCAGAGAGGCTGGGAACATATGCATTGTATTTTGACTATGCTTGCTCTTGGGGGGGCAAAGGGGGGGCAGGCGGAAATTTTGGGGGGGCTGGAGCCCCCCCGAACCCCCCATTGGCGCCGCCCCTGTGAGGAGCAGTAAAATAACTGTATTTGGAGGAAAGACGCGAACAAGCCCAAAAAGACGCGACAAGCGACTGGAAAATTCTACAAGCGACTCGGTGAAAAAAGAAGCCCAAATCCGCTTATTCTAAGCGGAACTGGCAACTCTGGTCGTGGGTGTGTTTCTCGCCGTCCCCATATTCGGCTGTCAGGGACCCGACAGCCGTCTCGGGCCCCGAGAGTGAGGCTATTTATTGGAAAAAGATTTCTGCCGGCGTGCCCGCTGGCATGCTACTCTGCATATATAGGGATGGGGAACTTGATTAAAAGATTCCAGAAGAAAAGGGAAAAATAATAACAAAGAAAGAATACGAAGAAATATGAAATGCGCAAGTGAACCTGATAATAACATGAACGACTAGGATGTCGGGCAAGTTTAGGCTTTTCTATATGAAGTAGTCTGTCACTAAAGCTTTCCGATTAGGCCAGTTTCTTACTGGTAATTGAATAATGACTCTAAAAGCCGTCGCTGTTTTGAAGGGCTGGAGCACTGCACCTAACATGCTATCTAACGATAACGGTTGGTGGCAAATCACCTCAATTTGTCGCTCAAGAAATTGCACCGCCGCTGTAGTGCAGAAATACCCAATGCGCACACAAATACCCAATAATTTAATGTGGATTGGAAATCGACCGCCGCTGTAGCTCTATTGGTAGAGCATCGGAGGCGTTATCGAAAGGTTGTAGGTTCGGTCACTGCCAGCGTCAAATTGATTTTAGATGCGAAACAGCTTTTGCTCGGGGCTGTGTTCGTCCTCGGTGGTGGCGTCCGCGCGCCACTGCGCATGCGCCTGCTCTCTCTCCCACTCTCCTCCTTTACGCAGGTGTTAGGTCGCCTTCTCTCCTCTCCTCCCCCGCGCTGCAGCCGCGGCGCAGCCTCTCCTCCCACGTGATGCAGCCGCGCTGCAGCCAAATACAGCCTGTAACCCACTCTCTCCTCTCCCTCCCCCATTTCATGTGTATATAAGCGCGTGCGCTCGGTCGGCTTCCGTCATTCTCGCTTCGCTCCCGTTCAGATGAGTTGTAACGTCAACGTCGGCGCCACTCGTTCGCTGCTCGGCGCTAACGGAAAGCAACGCACAAACACAACGTAATGATAACACAAACACTAAATACAAACCTCACACACTAACGGAAACGCCGAGTGAACGTAACGGAAACTTGGTGTGCGCCCCCAATGCTGCTTGGCATCCCCTCATGGTTCCCTTGAGTGGGAGATGGTGTAATTTTTTCATTCACTTTAATTTATTTCCACTTACGTCATAATTAAGAAACTACAAATAATGGCCCCTATGGCTTCATTCTCTCTTGGTTCAGTTAGGTTGTGTCTAACAAGAAGGTTCCAGTACACTCAAGCAGTACTACCTGCACCGACAGATGACACGAACGAAGATTGGTCCCGTTGAAGAGAAAAGTAAGCGTGTGAGTGAAGTAGATGAGTTGCTGATGGACATAGTTCATGAGGCAGTGTGGAAGTTATAAGGTGGGACCTAACTCTTTCATAGAGGGCCAAAAAATTCCCTCGTGCTATGGAGCGCGGGTGTATGCTCATGCATTTGTACACATTGTTCGGCTCTACTCGCGTGCGAAACGTTCTAGCTGCGCTGAAATGTGGTGAGGTGGAAATTATATCTCCAAAAGGTTTGTTTAGAACTATTAAGGAGAGCTCACCTCGGTCGCAGTGGCTCAGATATTTGCAGTGAGCACTGCGTAAGCCGGGATGACGGCGAAGATGGCGCGAATATATCCGGGCATGGCCATTCCCCAGCGCTGTAGGGTGGCGAAGACGGAGTTTCCAGGGATGGCATTGCCGTACCATTTGGCTTGAACCAATGACGCCGCCGACCTGAACCTCACACCTTCCAGGCCAAAGCCTAGATCGTAAAGCCACCGTTGGGGCAGCTTCGACGACTCGTAGCCAATGTCTGCAACAGAAGTTTATTCACCAAATTACAACTTCACGTTAGGAACCGGAGTGCCATTTTTACCTAAACATTTGTACATTTTACCTACATTTTACCTAAAAATTTAGCCTCGGCTTGGTGTGCGTGATTGCCAAAAAATGTGAGGCTTTACTTACATGCGGCTAGAATAATCTTCGCCAAGATGATGATCATGGTCACCTGCAAAAAGGTACACAGTATGACAACTCTTGTAGAAAGCGCCGGACAGGCGTGAATGTAAAGTGTGAGAAAAAGGAATGACGTAATAAGAAAGAGAAGAGAAAGCCAAGTGGCGTGAATCATGGTACTTTGACCGCCACATTGACGAATACAGTAAATGAGAAAATGTCCAACGGGAGCACTAGCGACAATTTTTAGTCTGTGCAAACGTTAAAAAAAAAGCTAGTATCTCCAAAGCCACTATGTGCACCTTAATGTGGCGCTTGCCGGTTGTACGGCTGCAAACACTGTGCGGTGTAGATTGCGTCTTCATGCAAAAAAAAAAAAAGAATGAATGCGCAACACTTTATTGGATAATAAAAAACAAGAAAGAAAAAAACGTTGCATGTCGCTCCCGCTCTGCAATGTTATACAATGTGGCGATAGTATTGTTAAGCATAAATGCCCATGTAGCCTGTTTTGGAATGGTGCTGCTGCCACTTGCGCGCATCGAAGCCCTCGTCATTCATGTTGACTGCAAATCGCCCCTGTGCTTGATGCACGTCTTCTGCGATTATCTGCGGGACTAAATGTTAACATCATTTATTGAGCACGAAGTGGGACCAGCCTTGATAAGTTGGGCACATGGTAGGTTGTATTCTGCATGCAGGCAATCCCAAGTAGAAGGTTCTCGTTCGTGACTACCTTTTTCTTTTGTGCTTTCTTTCAATAGGTATATTGCTGCTTTTCAGGTTAGGTTAGTTTTCCTGGTTCGAATAATGTTTTTGCGCCTGTCACTCACAGATGCCATTTGTGCAAAGCTCGCCTTGCCGCTGTTGCTGCACGGCAATGCACGTCTAGTATATTGCAGTGAAGCCAGCATGTGAAATTCTTCCACGTGAAGAGCCTGATTGATTCCTTCTGGTGTCTGTTGGTGTTGCCTCCTTGTTCATTATAGCAGCATTTCCTCTTTACGCATTAATAGGAATACGTGCCAAAACATTACAGGTATAATGCTATACTCCTCCAAACTTCTCCAAAACACAGTTTTTTCTCCTCCAAAAATTGCTCCCAATCGTAAATTGTCTGGAACACCGCTGGTATACGTGTAGCTATGCATATAAAACCCATAAAGAATAAATGATCTAGAAGAAAGGTCTTCCAAAACGGGCGACAGGGGATTCGAACCGGCGACCACTCGGCCTGCGGCGCGGTGAGTTATGCAACTCGGCCACCACAACTACATCATCCATTATATTAATGGCAAGCTATTTTTATACACCATTTACCTTTAATGGTACGCACATCTCGGAGGTGCTTCAGTGTGGCGGAGGCTTGTTCGATATCACCCGCAAGACGGTGCAAAGGGCCCAAGGGCGCGCTTTAAAAGGCATCGCCCCGTCATATTTCGTCGCGCCCCTGAATATAGGAGCCGGAGGGCGCCCGTACTTTGACTTACATGGCGTGGTGGCCTGTGCTCAAGCGCTTATCTCTAGAGGGTGGTTCAACAGATGGCTCTTAGTTTTGTACGGGCTTTGCTCTCATCGTGACAATTTGCGCGAAGCCATAGCAAGCACGAAGGTCACTTTGAGCGCTGCAGCAGCCGCGTCTGTTAATGCAGTGAGTTGCTACCACGGGCTTTTCGACCCGAATTACTTCCAGACAAAATCTACTGCAGATAAACTGTGCCTTATATACTATGGCACTTTCCGGGCCGCAGCTGAAGAAATATCAGGAGTCCTTGCCTATTGAGAAAATGGAGGCAAGCGAAGCTGGGCGTGTGCGTGCCTGACGTACTATACTTTTTACTTCTTTATTTCTATTTAACAGATTGCGCAATGGTCCCTTCTAGCTATTAAATTCTTTCATGCACCCGCGTGCTTAGCAGCGCAACGCTTCAGTTCCTACAGGCAACAACAACAACGGTAACGCGTTCGTATCCAGGCAACACTGAAATGTGGCAGCGTGAAATGACAAGTGGCCTCGGTAAAAGATCAGATTGCCATTTCAGAGACGGCTGATCGCCGAAAGGCCCACGATCGAGAGAACATCCATTATTGGGAAACGGCTCATACAAATATGCCTGTGACCGGCGCCCCTTCGAGGGCCGCACAACGGCGCCGGGTTTTTCGCGTATCGCACCGCCACCGCATGATCTGAGTCATAACAATCTGGTATACTGACCCGTCAACGTGGCTTGGCCGGTGCTGTGCGACGCGCCGACGCAGTCTCACTGCTACATGTTCTTGTTCACTTTCAACTGTGGCTCACACCCACTGTGGGGGATTGGCCAAGAATTGAGTGGTTTTATATACTGTTATAGTACATTAGAGAAAGGGAGCTTGTTGAATAGAAACATTACAAATTTTATAGGAAATTTTGGCGCTCGATCAAATGTGTAAAAGAAAAACAAAACCAAAGCTGTTTTTTTTGTTAGTAATAGATGGATGGATGGATGAATGGATGGATGGATGGATGAATAAACTTTATTTCGGTCCCTCGGAACGCGCCCTAGCACGTTGCGGGCCGCTCCCACGTCGGAACAGAAAGACCAAGTCTCTCTGCTGCGTCGCGGGCCCGTTGGACTGCCCATAGTTGTGTTTCGAGTCCGGAGCTTGTGATAGCATCTTCCCATTTTGACGGCGTGATGACTTCGCCGCCGTGTAACGCGGGGCACCGCCAGAGCATATGTTCGAGATTAGCGATATCTGCGCATAATGAACATGCATTAGTTGGCTGTATTTCAGGATAGATCTTGTGCAATAGCGCGGGGTTAGGGTACGCCCCGACTTCAAGTAGCCTGAGTGTCAGAGCCTGTGGTCTGCTTAATTTTCTGTGTGGTGGAGGGTACTGTCTCCGCCCCAGGTAAAAATGCTTGGATTAATGTTAGTAATAGATATTAAAATAAAATGAATCTACCAGGAGGAAAGGCACTTTTCTAACTGCTGCGTGCTCCCGCGTGCCCCAAAACCCGCCATGCGCACCCCGAGTGTTCGTCTTCTTTATACGGACTGACTGAAAAACATTTATTTGCATAAGAACTTGCTGCTGGGCGAGTTGGCGAGTACGTAACATATTGATTTTTGGGCTGAGAAAGACGAACACACGAGGGAAGACAGGACAGGCGCTACTAACAACTGGTTAATTGCAATGGTTGCAATGAAATATATTTCATTGTAACCATTGCAATTAACCAGTTAGTAGCATCTGTCCTGTCTTCTCTCGTGTGTTCGCCTTGTTTAACGCAAAAGTACAAATTGAAAATGATGTTTATTTGCAGTTTTCTGCTTTTTACAAGGAGGGCAGGCGCCTTCCCGTGCAAACACTAGGTGGGCTCCCTCTTACGGGAGCCCACTGGCGTCGGCAGCGGCCCGCTCGAGCAAGGCCTGTTGCGCCGTCAGGTCAGAGCAGCCGAGAAGGGCTGCCTCCCTGTCCTCCAGCGTAGGGTTGGCTATAGAGGGGGTAGGCTTGGAGTGTTTAGTGCGCCCGCACCATGTGAAAAACGTCAGAACTTTCCTCACAGTGCGGGCGCTTCCCCGTGCAAGCGGGGTCGAAGTGTTTCAATATTTCCGGGCACAAGAGAGTTTCGTTATAAAGGTGAAGGAGGATTCGCTCCTACGCCTTCGTAAGGCCCTTACAGGGTTTGGGATAGACGATAGACGTTACCGGACGGCGTCTTAGAGTCCAGTCACTGCATTGGTTCGTCAAGTGCGCCTCTTGTAGCCACCGGAAGGTGTTCACCATTCCCAGGCCCAGAAGGCGCTGCTTAGAGGTGTTTACCGGAAGGTCGAGGGCGCGCTTGTAAATTTTGCACATAGGCGCTGGTAGACTGGCTGGCCGATCGCATTGCGATATATGGCGCAACCACTGCGGGATAGGGGCCACGAACCGGGCGGTACGGTAGAAGCAGAACAATACTCATGTACACTTGAAGGTAAGGCGGTAAAGGGACAGTAGTAATGCATTGTATTTATTTATTTGTTTGCGTCACACCGCAAGCATTTTAGCCCGAGCATAAGCGTATTGCAGTATACGATTCAAAAGGCGAAAACACGTTAGAATGTTACAGTAAAATGAAATCACAAGGAGAGAATAAGAAGAGCGGCTTTACTTAAACGGAACAATCCAGAACATGTGTTCGAAGCGATTCCACGGAGTTCACTATAGTAGAGAGCAGTTCCGTTAACTTGTTGTAAATGAATGCAACAAGAGAAACATGATTAGAAGAGATTAATTTAGCATGGTACTTAAGTTCGCGCCATTTGTAATTTGTAAAATTTAAGCAGGGCACGACATGCATTCCTGCTTCAAAAAAAAAAAAAATCTAGTGCCCAACGACCATCAAGAGATGGCGACGACCTTTCATTACATGGTTTGTACTCACTATGGGAAGCAAGGAAATGCTGTCGCATTGCGGTTGCCAAAGTAACCGAAGAGCGTATTGCTTCGTCTTTCCAACTCGAGGGCTCGAGGAGGACGTTGTGGGTCGCAGCATCCCACTCCAGTTTCGCACTTTACGAAACTGGAGTGAAGTCATCGTGAAGTGGTATCAGGCGATGAACTCAGTTGGTGGCGCGAATTCCGTACAGCGGGACAAGGCAGGCAACGTCAGGCTAGGCTTCGTTGCATTTATTCGCTTGCGTTGCGACTCTACTTAGAGGAGATGGATAGATGGATGGATAAGCTTTATTGACTGCAAAGGAAGTCGTTTGCATGGAGAGGTAGTTTGCCAGGCTGCGGTTGACAGACCCTTTGTTATCGTTTATCATTCGAAGTGAGGGAATAGTTGTATTGCACGGAGAAGCTGAGAGTGTAGCGTAAAATATTTCTTTAAAGTATTGGCTGGTCCATATTTGTTCCCGGCTTCCTAATGCCAGGAGAAAGGAAACCTAACGTTAGGTAAAGATGTTATAATAACAGAACGAGCTGCTTGTTTACACCAAAGCTGAGCAGCATGCGAAACGGACGTGCCTTATCGTTTGTCCTCCGTTATGACAATGCAGCGCAGCGCATGCAATCGCAACTGCAAATCGCATCAAGGGACATGCAACATGCAAGTACAGGCAGTACAAAGTGAACAACAGCGAGCGTATCGAAAAGTTTATTTCCTTAACGCTGTCCGTAGGCAAAACTGCGCTAACAGGCAATCATTGAACGCCAAGAAAGGAATACAAGCAGGTTATGGAGAAAAAGGCAAGACATTAACTTAGAATCTAGATCCTATGAAAAGCTGATAAAAATTTCTCAAGGGGAACTTCCCGAGCGGTAGTGCGTATACATATACATTCCGTGCGCAGAATCGTGAGGTATATATCGGCTTTCACGCCGACAATCTGAAGGGGAATGTCAACTAGATGCCAAAGAAGTGTAGTAGACTTAAGACTACGTCACAAGCCCCACCCGAAGCTGATGCGCGGCTGCTGGGACAGTTCTGGCTGTTTTCACACAGGGGCACTCGCGGCTTCTTGCTGAGGCGTTGTTGCAGGTTCGTCGACGTCCTCGTCGGCTACGTCCTCCGCACCGGAGCTATCGACGCAGTGTCGCGCTATCACGTGCCTCAGAGCGACGGACCGCTCAAAGAATCTCTTGTGGCATGTGTGACACTCGTGGGGCCTCTCGCCCGTGTGCCTCAGCATGTGGCTGCTCAGGTGGTCCTTCCGCGCGAAGGCGGTCGAACACACGGGGCAGGCGTACGGCTTCTCCTTGGTGTGCGTGCGGTGGTGGGCCTTGAGGCTGTTGATCTGCGAGAAGCTCTTACCGCACGCTCGGCAAATGTAGGGCCTCTCGCCCGTGTGCACCCGCATGTGGTACGCGAGGTGGTGAGGCATCCGGAAGCACTGGCCGCACGTGACGCACCGGTGCGGTCTCTCGCCGGTGTGCGTCAGGACGTGGCGGCTGAGGGAGTTCTTGTCGTTGAACGACGCGGGACACAAGGAGCACTTGTGCGGCTTTTCTTCGCCCCCCGTGTGACGCGCGCGAGCGTACCTCGCGAGGTATTGCCGGCGACAAGCGCACCCTCGGCGGCCGCACTGGTCGCACTGGCGCGGCTTGTGTTCCTTGGGGGTGCAGCCGTGTTTCTGGAAGTACTCCTTTCGGGTGAACGCTTCGCCGCACACGGCGCAGCGGTACGGTTTCTCGACCGCTTGTGTGTACGTGTGGTCGAGCATGGCGTGTCGCGTTCCAGAACTGCTGGAGAAATCGCCGCACTGCCGGGAACTCGCGTGGTCGCCGTGGCGCTCGTTGTCGCGTGGATCCTCTGGGGGATTTCCGTTCCCGCTACGGGTCCTGCAAGTTCAGAATGCTTAGAATAACAGAGCTGCGCTAGTTGGTACGTGTTCACGTTGAAAGACTGGGCGATAATAGCGGTAGCGCATGCGTGAACCAACCGTCGGTTAACTGACAATCATCATCACTAGCCTGACTGTGCCCACTGCAGGGCAAAGGCCTCTGCCTTGTTTCGTCAATCAATCCGATCCTGCGCTTTCTGCGGCCACTTTATCCCCCCCAAACTTGATGCCCACCGTGTTTGCACGCCCAGTCTTTTAACTTGAGAATGTTATCGAGATATGTTGTCGGCTGAGGCTACGGGAACGCGTACTGCTGAAGGAGAGCCTAGAAATTTATCTAGGGATATATCGTCCCCCACATTTTCCGCATAATTCGCCTGAGAAATTGCGCCGCTGCGACCTTCGTCTATGCACCATGCATAACTGAGCCGTGTGCTGCTAGGGCATCTCTTTCGCGCTCCATGACGATCCGAGGACGTCATCATACAGGGGGACCATCCACTGGATGATCCCCAGAACTATTTCTGGCTACTCCTCAAATTATGTCCTTCATAAGCATCCCGCTTGAAACGGGCATTGATTAGTATGGTTACCCAGCCTTTTTTTAAGCCATAAGGTGTTGGTTCCTCTATTGCACCATATGGATGCTGTCTCTTTATACCTTGACACCCCTCGCCTGTTTAAAGGCTGCTTTGAAAAGCACGCCGCGTTACCCGCCGCGGTGGTCTTTAGTGGTTACGGTGCTTGATTGCTGACCCGAAGATCGCGGCATCAAATCCCGGCCGCGGCGGCCGCATTTCGATGGAGGCGAACTGCTAGAGGCCCGTGTGCTTAGATTTAGGTGCACGTTAAAGAACCCGAGGCGGTCTAAGTTTTCGGAGCACCGCACTGTACTCGGTTTGGTTAAATGTTGGCTGTATCCAGGAAACTAGACGAAAAATGTCCGGTGTCCTGGCTATACATAGGACTTTTAAGCGGGACCTGGTCTAGAGTGTACGGCGTCTCTCAATGATATAGTGGTTTTGGGACGTAAAACCAAACAATCATAGAAAGCAGGCCGCGCTATGCGGCGCTCGCGCATTGTCCGCGCTGTATTTGGGTGTCCTTTTACATGGCCTATGAAAAGTTTATGACTAGTCTTTGGCAAGTCCATGTGTCACAGCTTACCCGGCGTCGTCGTTCAGGGTAGCGGGTGGTTCTTCCGAAGGAGCACCAGGCTTTGTCTCGTCAGGGCTCAGACTCATGGTGACCACGACTGGATGACCTGAACAAACAACACGGCTAGTCAGGCACACAGCTGTAAAGCAGCTGGTCACTCGCAGTGCGCGCTCCGCAGAGCGAGTGATCTAAGAAACCGGTGCAGATACTGTGCACGTGGCATCACTTCTCGCGTGACTAGAGATTGCATATAGCAATGAAACACGGCGCAAACAAGTACGCCTCTGGCCGACACACCTTCGAGGGCCGCACGCCGGGCTTTTCGCGGACGACGCCGCTACAGAAAGCCTGTGAGTCAAATCAAGCTTCGCTTGGAAAAGAGAAATCTCGTTGGTACTGACCCGCCAACTTGGCTGGTGAGATGCCTCGCTGCTGCGCAAGGAGGGAAGGCCTTCTTCTTCTAACTGCTGCATGCACCCGCGTGCCCTAAACCCACCACGCGCACCACGTGTGCTCGTCGTCATCTGTATCAACAATTGGCTCGCTTGAAAAAGTCAGTTCCGCCGCAAGGGCGAAGCAGTGAATGCGATAGTAACAAAATGTAATGGTATACGAAGTAAGGCTGGCAGCTAGACCATTAGCATCCGACCTGGCGTAACACGGGGGTGGTATCCTGTAAGTGTATACACTAAATGGGCTTTACGTTTCAGCGTGAACCGATTGGATAGAGATCCAAGCCGGGGTTCACTGTTGGTGCCGGCCCGCTCGCTATCAAGATTTAGCAAATCGGAGCGTGCTGAAATGGACAGTCCATTTAGTGGGCACTTATGGAACACCACCCCATGGCCTAAAGGACCGCTGCTGCAGCTATAGCGAAGCGACCTTCTTGCTGTCTATATCACGCCAACGCCGAGTGAGCGGTGAGAACACAGCGTGCACAAAAGTATGAGCCGCCTGCTAAGCCCTGTCGACATAGGACACGCGCGACCGCTCGAAGTACGCTGTTCATGATGACATAAGTTAAACAAATTATTACCGATTGATGTAGCTATTAAATCGACTTGACTTACTTATGGATCTCTCTCCTGCTATCTGACCAAGCGACAAAATTTGTTTGTTTGTTTTGTATCTTCTAGACTATGGCACATACACACACTGGGCCAAGACTGCGTATCGTAACATTTCGATGATAACTTCAAGAATGCCTGTAAATAAAAAAATAAGAAAAAAAATCTCGAAGTAAAAAAATAAAAGAAAACAAGAAAATAAAAGGTAATATATTAACGAAATCCTGCAATTTCGAGCAGACCAGGCAGCTGTATTTATCTGATCCGAACAATTTGGAATGGACATGTTAGATTTGAACAAATGTTTAACATTACTTTACAAATATTCATTAAAGTAGAGTTTAAAATGGGATACGTTTAGTAGCATGAATGTTGTTGTTGTAGTTGCATCCTCTGCCACATGGCTCACACCCACTCCGGGGGATTGGCGAAGAATTGATCTTATGATTTTTTAAAAAATGTATTTTCAGTGTTGTAACAATAAAAATGAATAAATAAATACAAACGTACACAACAAGAAAAGAGTGCAATAATTGTTTTTCAAACATTCAGATGAGACACTTTAATCGTTGTCCCGAATAGTAATTAGAAAAAAAAAGATTACACCTTCCTCTCTTAGCTTCAGAAGATGGCTCATACCCAATACAGGAGACTGGCGAAGTAGTGAGTTGATTTTTTCATTAGGTTCTATACGAAAACACTACTAAACTGTTGGATTTAAATAGTATATTTATTTGGTTCTTGCAAGAGAATCTAAATGCTTAAACCACAGATGATATCATTGCAATGGACGCATCGCATTGGGGTGAGGA
The DNA here is from genome assembly GCF_013339695.2 of Rhipicephalus sanguineus. Classification (NCBI taxonomy): domain Eukaryota; kingdom Metazoa; phylum Arthropoda; class Arachnida; order Ixodida; family Ixodidae; genus Rhipicephalus; species Rhipicephalus sanguineus. The sequence goes on from NC_051184.2 coordinate 20,185,593, forward strand.
AAGATTCGGCATTGGAATATTTTGCCTGAACTCGACTGGTCTGTTGCATTACGGTTGCCTGATTTTGTTCCTATCCTTCTTGCTGAATTTATGACAATAATTTTAGCTTAGCTCAAATTAAGCGCTTCAATTACAGTAGCTGCTATTATAACCGACTCATTAACTGTGTGCTCTTCCCTTTCTGAGCTTGGTGACTCGCCTATACTAAAGCTCTTTGAATTACTAGCTCATCTAAAATTTATTCATCAAATCCGGGTGCCTGGCCGCAAAGGTTTGCTTTTAAGGAAAACTGCCTATTCACTTGCAAAGACGATGGTTTTTCCGCCGACCATTTTCTCCCACCAACAACGCACACCATGACGGCGAGATTTCGCTCTCTTTCATTCAGAAAAGGACTATCGGACCCCAATGATAACTGCTTCACCGGATTATAAGCACCTCTTATTTCCCTGGCGCAGCGTTTTCTCCTACTCAAGGTTGATGGAAGTTGTCATCACGAAGTTACGATGCCGCGTTCACTCCGTTAATTTTTACTTGCACTGGTCAGGTTGAGTGGGCTCTCCTCTGTGCTTTTTCTGTGATCAAGAGGAAACGACTGGTCATTTATTTCTATCCTTTTGCCACTTCACGATCCATATTAAAAGAATATTAGTACCATCTTTTCGAAAGCTCGGTTAACAGAGCCAGTTATTATTTCGTTTGCACTGACTTTGTTCACCAATCCCGGTGAGCTTGAGCCGAGGGCAGTAAGAGTGGCCAGAAGTAGCCATGCGAGAGTGAAAACAGCTACTTCGTTTTTATTTAAATGGCTAAATGGAAGAGCCTTTTAGTGGAAGTGTAAATAAGCACAGCAACAGTCCCCCAAAATCATAAGAAATGGAAATTCAAGTATAAATTTTGACTTAAGCAATAATTTTGTGCGCTTTTGCAGAGGTGACACTTTCTTAACGCGTCTTGCGTGACTTTTCTTAAAAGGAATCTAACTACCAAACTAGTGGCGACTATGAAAATGAGTACTAGATGAGTGCACTGAATATCATATTTGCTGGTATCGAAGCATAAATTGTCGTCGCTTTCGCAATCGTTTCACGCGCGATGACTAAGTTCGAGTAGTTAATATTCCCGAGTCGCAGTCCGTACATAGTCCCAAGAAATAGCACAGGACAGTTCGTCGGATATCCGATTTCTAATATGTCGATGAGTGCAGAGCGTCCTGGCGACGGAGCGGTTTCAATTCTCCTGCTCCCTACTAAGTACAGTTTAAAGGCACGCTCAGGAACAGGTGGTCCCCAAAATGAGGCACCCTGCAACACTTTTCCGCCGAGTCACATCCACGTATCCAAAAGTGTTTTCTTTTGTGTAATGCAAGTGCAAAATTCAATTTGGAAACACGAATTGTTTTGACAATGCAAACTCGAATGGCAGCGGCTGCAATGTCACAAGTTATTGATAATTTGTTTCGAGTCGAGGGAACAAGGAAGTAGCCAAACATTAGCCAAGTAGCCAAGACGCTTTTTCTGCCGTCACCGGCCGAAAAAAAAAAGTTGCCTAATTGGCGCAATGTAGCCAAACCTGGCAACCCTGGACACGGCCACTTCCAAGATTACCGCAAATGATTCAACGTCACTACAACGAACACATGCGCGTGCGGCATAGGCACCCTGCAATGCAGTTTCCGAGATACGATGGTAGCGCCAGAAAACACAGCCTAGCGAGTGGACGCAGCAAAATCGAGTGTCTATCCTCCGCATCCTCTATGTTCAGAAACGCTCCTTGACTTGAACGTGACTTGCCATCGCCTCAATGCAGTGAGTTTGAAACGCGTTTGTAGCGTTTCTGCTGCCTTGCACAGCCTGAAAAGAGCGCGTTCTAAACGCGTTTGTGCTGCATTGAAGGCGGTGGCAACATCCCTGAGGTGATTACGAACGCACGTAGGAAGCGTTCATTGAAAGAGGCGCCCAGAAGGGAGACACTTGAGCGCGTCGATGTGTCCAGCGAGCGTTTCATTTTCTTGGTATCCCTGGCGGCTGGTGCCCTCAACACTCAGGCGTTCGATAAGAGCTCCATCGCGCCCTCTGGTCAGTGACGGGTGCCTATACCCTGCTCGGATGAACAACACTACTTTTAACGCACGCTCACAAACACTGCGTATATCCTCCCGCTTGCGTCTTCCAAACAGTGCAACAATTACACGCTCAGAACACACTCGCTTTCTATATTCAAAACGGTGCCCTGCGTTATTACTCCAACTCGTTAACAGTTATGAAGAATTCCGCTGTAATTATTTCACCGCCGCAGCGTTTTATCACTCCCCAGATGCCTTCTAAATGTATCTTCCACTCATTTCCTACTTCACCTTTCCCGAGCTCTGCCTTGAAGCTTTCACATCAACACTCATTACAATTACACTTCATATCCAGAGCGCACCCCTATACCTTCCGTTGCACCTGCGCCACTACAATTGCACAAACAACAAAAAATCCACGCATATTCACGAAGTGAATGACGATGGGTGGGCGAAGCACTGGGGATCGTTCGGTAACCGGAAATCTCCCTTGACATTGCCCACTCGCGCATGTAAATGAGTGACAACGCGTGTGTACCTGGCAGCTACCAAGGAATCTTTGCACGTTGAGCAAACCATGTACTCACTATGATCACCGCTGGAGCTCTCTCGCTGCAGCACTGTGATGGCGTTGGTTCGCGACTGTTCGTTTCGTGTGTTGGCGATTTTCGTCAACGCGTCATCGTACCACAGGCGATCACGCACTTCGCAGCTGTGCCCGAAGCTCCGGTCGAGGAGTGCATCGGCGCCTCCCATCTCCGGTAGGCAACGCTTCTGGCGTTTAGTCGCCGTTTGCCGAGCTCTCGCCTCCGGGGTAGCAGATTGTTGTCGGCGTTGCCGTTTTGCCGCCGCTTCCCGTGCCCTCAACTCCGGGTCCGCTTGTCGTTTTTGCCGTTTTACCGCCGCTTCCCGCGCCCTCGCCTCCGGAGTAGTAGCTTGCCGTCGGCGTTCCCGTTGAGCCGCCGCATGCCGCGCCTTACGTTCGTTTTCATCCATGGCAGAAAGAGAATGTTTGGTCTGGAACGCGCTTACATACGCATTTGCACCGCAGCGTCCTCTCGTGTTTATTTTGTGGCAGAAAGATAACGCATCTCCACGAAGTGAATGATGACGAGTGGGTGAAGCTAGGTCCTAAGGTCCATAATGTCTACGTTGTAGCATAGTCCCTCAGAGACTATGGTTGTAGTCACCGACTAGTATAAAGGGTCCAAGTACAAGCCACAAAGTGTGGCTGTTTCTTGCGCGAGGAAATAACGAGGGAAGGGGTCCAGGGGAGCGCAATGACATGAACCGACTAGCCCAGCAACGTGTACTTCTAGTATAAAGGGTTTGTGCTTGTAAGTTTTATATTGTTCTGTCACAATTATGATTGATATTAGTGTACTGTTCAAACTTTTTTTTTGTGTCTCACATATGTTGCCCGAGCGTTGCCCCATATAATGTAAATTGAGTGACATAAAGTGACATAAAGAGTCGACGACAAAACTCGGTCCTTAGTTCCATATTGTGTACGTTGAAGTCGCCGACTAGCATAATGGGTTTGTGCTTGTAGGTGTTTTATATTGTTTTGTGACAATTATGATTGTTGTTCGTCTATTGTGAACCTTTTTTTAATTCACATACACACGTATGTTTCGACTATAGCAACGGTTTTCTAACCACCATGACAGCGGACAGTGAGCGTCGACGACAAAGCTAGGTCCTAATGTCCTAATGTCTGCTTTGAAATCGCTGACTAGTATAAAGGGTTTGTGCTTCTAGGTGTTTTATACTGTTCTATCACAATTGTGATTGGCATTAGCCTATTGTTGAACCTCTTTTGGGGGATTTTAAACGGTGTTGTGCGGTGAGCTCGGACACCACACAACGGAGAAGCCTAGACCCTAAGGTGCTTCGCCCCTAAAAGACCCCTTTAATTCTCAGGCAAGTCAGGATTCATGTCGCTGTCATCCATGTACGTTCAACCAACAAAGGCGGGGTTACCCCTGCAGGGATGGCACGTGCATCGCCGCACTTCTTCATATTTCCACTTCTCATCCCATTCCTGTTGTCGTTTTGTATTATAGCTTGTCTGTCCCCTTCAGCAGTCCAGAGTTCCAGTTCCTACTTGATATTGTTGATTTGTGATATTTTTATTACAATATTATGTGTGTAATAATCCCCTACGATAATGCCCAACTCGGGCGCTGTAGGTTTATGTAATAAATAAATAAATAAATAAATAAATAAATAAACAAATAAATAAATAAATAAATAAATACTCCATCGCACTCATCGACTTCTCCAAGGTCGCTAGGTGTTCCAGGCATCAACCCTTGCAACCTTCACCGCCTGCCGCGACGCAGGACCATGCCACTGACGTTCAATATCATCGCAGTGCACCGTCTCGGTTCATCGTTGTTGTTGCTGTAGTACCCTCTGCCACATGGCTAACACCCACTCCGGAGGATTGGCCAAGAATTGATCTTATGAATTTTTTTAATGGACACAACTGACTTCGCTTTCTTCATGCATTCTCATCTGTTTTCTTTCTAACATATTTCTCACCATCGCAATTGATTTTTGAATGAACACAAGCCAGGGCACAGCCCGTGCATCAAACAGTAGCCCGTCACACATTCAAATCTCGTCTCAGTTTCCTCCCCACAAGGGTACTTTCTACCACAGCTTAACCTATGGAACCAAATATGCAAGGGTTTCTGCGGGTGACACATTCAGCCACAATTCATACACATTGGTTCACTTCCTACCACCCCCGCTCTGTCAGGCGCTGCTTTCTACCCTCCAGTCTTTTTTTTTTACCTAGAATTGGTTTTCTACGCAAAAGCTCATTTTGGCATATTTCCCACTCCTCGTTTATTTCGAATTGTCTTTACGCCAGGCATGCTTTTGCGGAACGGGATTCCCCCACTTTATTTTGCGTTTCTTTTCGCGTCCCCATTGGTCGCTATGCGCGGCGGTCTCCATCGCAGAGCGCGTGCTGCGCTCGGCGGTTGCTAGGCAACGGCGAGGCGAGTTTTTTGCAACACCACTGACGTCTTTATGGTTTGACTGACAGCTTCGCTGTTAAAGTTTCTGCACAGTAATGGGCTTGCATAGTGGATGAGCAATCAGCGATATACTGCAGGTAGCGCTTTCCTGAACGGCCGTAACGACAAAACAAAAAAGAATGCATTACAGTGTCATAAGGAGTTAGGTGCACATCGAAGGCACTGGTGAGCAATGTGTTCAGCGGCGTCACAGGGGAATCAGAAGGCCCGTTGTGCGGTATGTAGATTACATATACGAACAGTTCTTCGCGAGTTCGTGACAAACGCATAGCATACTGCACGGAAATGGGCATGCGTTGTGGAAGGCCTCTCTAGCACCGGGATACTGCACATGGCGTGTCCAGAAAACTATGACTTTTCCAGAGCAATTGGAGCAGTATGCCGGTTACAACTCGAGGGAGTTTATACCACTACATTGCGGTCTACTACTGTAAACACGCCGCACGTTCGACGCAACAACCTGGACGTCAGGTGGCGACATCACCGCTTTCGAGGTGTTCTCTACGCCTTCCTGTTCTGTCCGTCTTAAAACGAAACGCGTACCCTTTTTGATTAGTGTGCCACAAGGACTCCAGCCAATGTGGGGGCAACAATGCCCACCAGCAATGAAATACAAGCGAGTTCTCATTGCCTACCACTACTGAGCTTGAACACGATCCGGCAGGCCACAGTACTGGTGAATGTCTTGGGCATCTGGTGTTATATATATCGCGTGTTTTGCGGTACAACGTTTATACGCCCTTTGGAAGGACTGACGCAGCCCAACACTGAAGCTGGGTGCGGCAGCTTATGACATCGCAGCCTTGGCACACACCTGAGCTCATTCGTCATCGGTTGCATTATCTTGGCCCATCGCTGTAATTGTGGCCACTACCCAGCCTTCACAATGTCAAGGAAGGATGATGTGTTGTTTGCGCTTGGGCATATAGCACTTAACAGAGCATTTTAATTTAGTATTGAAATGACTGACGGCAGCGAATACAGCGACCGCGTGTTGATGCGACTAATACCGCCTGTTCTGCTACATCTTTTCAATGTAGGAAAGAAGGTGACTTTTAAGGGCTCGTTTATTTTTGTTAGACACAGTATTAATGAGAACTAACAGACAATAATGCCAAGGAAAGTACAGGGGGTGTTATTTGTGGTAATTAGAATATAAATGGGAAGAAAGTAAAGTGGACTAAAAGATAACTTGCCGCCGGCAGGGACCGAAGCTGCGACCTTCGAATAACGCGCCCGATGCTCTACCACTGAGCTACGGCGACGGTCATCCTCCCGTCCACTTTATGGGGTATATATGTTCATTTAAACCTAGGAGTGTTAGTCAGCGCCAGTCGAAGCCATGGTGGCGAGTGTCGAATACTCTTTTTTCTGCCTGTTGGCGTCACGACGTGACGTGACGCCAACTGGCAGAAAAAGAGTGTTACTTTGTGGATAGTTACTGTGTATCCACAGGCTTAGGATCTTAATTCGGAAGCCGGTGTCGCAGAACGGAGACCGCGTGGTCGTTGTCGCTTGGTGATATATCTCATTCGAAGCACATAAAAATTATGGCTCATAGCCGGAGTCGAACCTAGTCATTCTGCATGACAGTAAAGTATTATACCACACAGCCACACCAGTGCTTCAAAGTCCTTTGGAAAAGACCCTGTACAAGCTTTATGTCAGGACAATTGCAATTGCGTTTGCAGAATTGGCTGTCCGATTTTACATCAATGTAGTAAACATTACATATGTGCACCTATGACTGCGCAAAAACAATAGTCGATCGTTGCACTTGACTATAGATATGCACATCCAGGATTGCGAGGTCGAAAAGACAAATAGAAAAGCAAGAATAAAGGGAAACTAGCCAGAAATTAGCCAACTTGAGCGAAGGACCGCAGAGGTAGCCAAAAGTAGTCGCACGTGTGTGAAAAAAACTGCACCATTTTTATTTATATGACAAAAGCCTTTCGTTGGTGATGTAAATAAGTACAGAATGAACACTTTAAAATCAGGATTCCTCAGATTATAACATAAATCGATGACCTTAGCATTAATTTTGTGCAGGATGACGAAGTTCCTTGCGCTCTTGCAAAAATGACACTCTCGATCTTCACGCGTTTCGTAAGAGAGAGGCTTAACATTAGCTTTAAATTTTCATTGAAGACAGCGATAAAGGCATGAAAAAATGAAAAGAAATAAAGTCAGCAAGATGTAACTTCAGTGAACTCCGCGATATATACGTATAAGGAGGGCAGACTGCTGGGTCGAGTCGGCAATTCACGATAAAATAACGGAGACGCGAGAAGTAGAAATCAACAACACGGGCGTCTGTCCCTTCTTAGCTATATCACTACGGTTCTTTGAGTCCCTTATTGATGTTCTGAAAACAAAAAATTGGCCGCGTATCTGCGTGCTTCGCTGCAAATGTCGTCTAAAGACGACAGAAGAGGCGCTGCGTGAGATATGGACGCCATCTGGCAATACGTCGGGAAACATGAGTGCTGTGTTGCGGGCTGGTAGTCCCGGCACAGCAGCAGGCGAAGACCGGCGGTGACCAATGCGACCGGCGGGGACGCCAGCCAGCCCGAACACGCGATTTGGCGCGAAGCGCTGAAGCAGAAGAAACGTCCGCACTCAACGAGTACTCTCCACACACTCTTTTATATTCACGTCGCCTGGGTAAAGCAGGAATGCCAGAGCGGCGCCCCATGGCATTCGTACAGTGCAATACAGAACCGAAACCGAAACACAACAATGAGCTCGTGCAGAGGGCACGGAGGAAGGCAAGTTTCAGCGTAGTCGCATTTTCAGCGCAGCTAAAGAAACTAGGGTCTTTAGAATTATGTATGTATATGCATTTTCTATTAAAGGAACACACCACCTAATACTTACCTAGTGATGTTGCGCCTCAGATATGCGTAATGTTTGCTTTTTGATCGACAATGTGCACAAGTATGAACCTAGTCAGCCGTTCAAGATGGCTGGCCCTTGGGCAAGCGGTTCAACTTTGGCCGAGTGGCTGAATCGAGTGACGTGCCGACAAACAGAAAGACAGACAGACCAAAATTTTTCCGTTTAAGTATCCCAAGAAAGACTATCGTCTTTAAAAAACGCTATATGCGCTCGTTTCTCGTCTTTCACACACTTCGGTTATCTATATAAGTCCTTAAATGAAACGTAATGCAGGCGCTGTGATAAGAGAGCGGGACACAAACACTACGTACGCGACATTCGATCTTTCGAGATATCGGAAGGTGATTACACCCGCTCGCAACCGGAGACAGTGCACTGCTGTCAAGCCTGGCTAGACTGATTCCCTTGAATGCAGATATCGTAGTTTTGTATAGTGTATATATAGAAGCTCAGAGGGACCGACTTGTACGTCGTTGCAAGACGATATACTCGACGAGATGCTTACCTCGGCGTCTAGCTTCGTTATCCTCGTACTCCTCGCACTGTCGAGTGCGACGGTCCTGCCTACGGCCGACCGGTACAGTCCCGACTGGGCGTCGTTGGACGCCCGGCCGACGCCGTCGTGGTTCGACGAGGCCAAGGTGGGCATCCTGCTCCACTGGGGCGTTTACTCGGTGCCCAGCTATGGCGGCGAGTGGTTCTGGCACAAGTGGCGCGTGGGAAACGAGTCCAAGTACGTGGAGTTCATGCGGCGCAACTACAAGCCCGGGTTCACGTACCAGGATTTCGCGCCGCAGTTCACGGCCGAACTGTTCGACCCGGACCGCTGGGCCGACGTCTTCGAAAAGTGAGTTTCTGTGGGCGCAGCATGCACAGTTCGTACTTGGTAGCCAAGCTCAGCACAGGGCTACTCTTTGTGTTCTAGTTTATTACACTGAACAGAACTGTGCTGGGCCAGCAGTACGATGAAACGGGTGTTTGACCACGGCACCTAGAGCAATGCACAACTCGGAGCGGTCCTGGCACAGCGATATGCTGAGCAGAACATCGCTGGGTTCAGTTACCAGTCGCGGCAATAGCCATGTTCGCCGTGGGGATGGAATGCGTGAGAACTCGTATGACGAGGTTTGTGTACGCGTCAAAAAAATCCAGGCGCTCAATGCAGAGACATTCGCTGCTCCTCTTAGTTTAGTCATGGCTTTCGGATGTGCCCACCGACCTGCGGATATAGGTTTTGTTTGGCAAGCCCAGTTCTTCGAGAAGAAGAAGAACTTTGTTAGGTGCGAAGCATCTTATAGCGGAGTTCAAACCGGTGGTGGTGGTGGGCGGCGTGACCACCCTTACTGAGCATGCGCAAACCCTCTCCACACCTCGTCTCCCCATCCCGTCTCCACTCCTCTCTCGCCCTCTCCACTCCCCCTCTGAAACGCGGGCACGACAGGCCGAAACGCTGCTTCCCATCGCCTCATGGTCCCCTTTAGCGGGAGATGGTGTGATGTTTTTAATAAGGGTTTGGGGTAAGGGGTCATGAGCTCGGTGGGTGGGGCCACAAGTCCAGGGCTTCACTGGCTACTGCCGCCTGCCAGATGTGACCCAGAAGCGCAAGCAGCACCTCTGGGTCAGAGCTGGCGAAAAGTGCCTCCCATTGCTCGAAAGTGTTAGATTACACTACTGACCTTCGAGACTTCCCGCGCGATGCGGCATGCATGCTATAACCGTCATATGCATTGCGTGTTCATAGGGGATGCAGTAGCGATGCAGAACTATCGATACTATCGATAGATGAATCACTATCGAACTATCGATGGTGAAAAAAATTACTATTGGTAGCGCTAGCGATAGTAAATTAGATGGTACTCATTGCAGCATAAACTTGGTTCCACGAATGCGTGGTACATAGTGGAGCAGGAGGAGCAGGCTGAAGGGCAAGAAAGTTTACGTGTTTATGTTATTCATCGGAATGCTTGGCTGACATATGATTAATAATATGAACTGTTCATCTGTAGCAGAAAGGAAGCCGGTACATGTGGTGGAACTGCGCGGTTTCAAGTTTATATTGCATTTCATGATTTCAAAATAAAGAAAGAATATCAAGAACTAAGTTTGTTAATTGTATGGTGTAACTGGTTGCTTTTGAATAGGAATTTATTGATGGACATATTCTGCCATTTTCACTGCGGAATAAAATTTGTTTCTCTCGACGAAAATTGCCCTTAAATTAAGCGAAGCTCATAGTAGGGTATCGGAAATGTTTTGGCAATATCACCGGTCCTCAACAGCATCATTATTCACACCACTATCGATAGTATTGTCGTTAGTAATATTACCGATGGTACTACCGATTGCACTATCGATAGTTAAAAAAACTATCGATGCTATCGATGGTCAATTTACCGATAGCTTTGCATCACCAGGGTGCAGAGGAGACGGCCGCCCCTCCTAATACCTCGTCTTTTAGCTGCGTTCTTATTGCAAGGGTATTAGTGACAGCGGGTGGGGGGCCGCGGTGGTGAAACTTCGCCCGCTTAATGGAGAGCCCTGCGCACGCTTATGTTCATATGATAAGGCATGGCTGCTTCACAACACAAGTCGATGCTAACGAAAAGCGCGTGAGATTAACACGCACTGTCCTACTCATGGTGATGGCTGATCACTCTGCACGCGTAGCGGTTTGTGTGTCGCCTCTGATGAAGATGAACAATGCAGGTCTGGAGCTCGGTACGTGGTGTTAACAAGCAAGCACCTCGACGGATTCACTCTGTGGCCGTCAAACGCGTCGGCCAACTGGAACTCTCAGGACGTCGGACCTCACCGCGACTTGGTGGGTGACCTGGCAAGTGCAGTGCGGCGCAAGCAAGGAATGCGCTTCGGCGTGTACCACTCCTTGTCGGAATGGTTCCACCCGCTCTATCTGGCCGACAAGGAGTCGAATTTCACGAGGGCCATCTTCCCGCACGCCAAGACCTTTCCGGAACTGAGGGAACTCGTGGAGAGGTGAGAACAGTGCCAAGTCATCGAGGCGATCGACACGAAGCTTTTACGAATGTTGTTACGAGAAATACTGTTGCGTTTCTGTCGGGGTGTCGTTGTGATACTGGGACGACGATGCTCGTTTACGATATTGACAATTGCTACTGTGTTTCTTTCAGTGAGATATCGCAGTCGCCAAGACTGCGTCATTAAAGGTAGACTAAAGTTAAGCAGTGAATAGGTCTAGACCGACAAACTACTTTTTTTTTCCGAACTGCTTGTAAACTTACAACCGCAAACGCCTCCTCGCAAAATGTTCATTACGCTCAAGGTTCTGCTTTCACAGGAGTGAGTGAAACTGTGGTTAACCGCCTCCATATTGAGATTTTCAACCGTGTTTTAATATAAAAAGCAGGTAGAATAACTTTTCCGAACGCTCGTCGTCACGTGAGGTCACATTACCGCCTCGCGAGCCAGGCGCTCGTGGCCTCCGCGATTAGCTCAGGCAGCGCACTGCCGGTCATCCTCATCAACGAATTAGGACATAACACCAAAGAAGCCCTGTTGAAAGCCGTAGGAAAATGCTTAAAGCACAGGCAAATACCGGACAGTTGGGAAAAAGTAGAATGAACTTAACCTGCAGAGGCAAGGTAGAAAAGGATAATATTCGCGCATATATACCGCTAACCATTATATCGGTAATATACAGGTAGGCGATGCTGGCAGTAAAATTAAAGGTAGAAACGTGGGCAGAACATAACGATATTTTGGAAGAACTTCAGAATGGATTTTGGATCGGCAGACAATTAGACGATAATCTATCTTTTCTTACTGAGTGTATAGAAATATCTAAAATAGAAAACAGGCCCTTATATGCGTGGCTTTTCTAGACATCACTGGGGCGTGTGACGACGTTAACCAGGAAATCTTGTGGGATATATTGAAAGAAGTGGGCATAGGCGACGACTGTATACAGCTTTTGAGGGAGATATACTGAGAAAATACAGTTTGCATAGAATGCGAAGGGATATGTAGCAAAGTGCTCGGAGTGGCTGAGATCTGCTCCGCCGGGTGCCTGAATACTACCACCTGTTCTTGTTTTATTCTCTTGTACGCCGACAATCTGAAAACACCAAGTATGCGGACAAACAAAAAGTATTTGAGAACGATCACCGATAAACGTATACTCTGTCAATGTGGTTGAGTCTTTAGGGGTGAATTTACAGCCGCAGACGCGTGGATCCTGGCGTTGATCAGATAGCGAGAGCCGAGGCTCACTGCAGCGACGAGATGACGGGGCTACACTGGCCAGTTGCCTTACATGCCTTACACGATGTCGCAGCTTCAATAGTCACCAATCGCTAGATTTGCAGCACGCAACGCAGCTAGGGCAATTCATGCTGTCCGAGAAAAGAGAGCTCGAGATAGAGAACGTGGCGTAGCTCACGTACACACAGCACGTTGTAACACGGGCAGACCACCGGAGGTTCAATGACGTAGGCTGGACATAACCAATCAGAGCGGTCGCCATGGGGAACCATGCTAGTAGAATGGAAGCGTGAAGTTGAAAACTCGTTCGACTACGCCGCTGCGATCTGTAGCAATTCACATGTTTAAAACCTTGTAATAAATTACACAGTTCACGAAGAGAGCTTAAATTGATCTGAAAGTGATCCTTAGGACTTGCTTTACCGGCTCAATGCGTTTATACGAAATCGTCGGACCCTTTCAGGGTCCCTTTAAGTGGTGCTGACTGGTTCCAATTGATTTCATTCGGAAAGACGGTGGCTTTCAATGGGGCCCGTCTGGTCCTTGGAACAAACGGAACCGACTGCAACTATTCCTAACCTGGGTGTTTTGTTTTTTGGTGACATCGCAATCCACAAGCTCATGGTCAGCTGCCTTCACGTTGCAGGTATCATCCCGATGTACTGCGGACTGACGGGGATTTGGACGCACCTGGCTCTGCCTACTGGAACAGCACATCATTCCTCGCCTGGCTGTTCAACGATAGCCCCGTCCGGTCCACGGTGGTGGTGTCACGTATCTCGGGAGCGCTTGCAATGTGTGATGGAGTTGGGAGAGTGAGCGAGGCGGGAGACCGAGGCGTCACGGCAAACACACTTTATAAAACACACCACGGCAAACAAGAAGTTAACACCAAAAATTAATTACAAGTGACATATTCAAAAACGCCCAGCGGTACAACTGACTATAACAACCACTTCTAACTAGGCTCGGCCTGAGTGGCCCGAAAGTCTGGCAACTATGGCGCCTTAGTCTAGCGATGCGAATGGAACGTTCTTACTTCGCGTGAGTCCGTCGCCTCGCTTCCGCGCCAAAGTCGACGCTGAGTCCCGTCGATGCTACTCCTCGACGTCTGGGAGTCGCCGTCGTCGAAGCTGCCGCCTCGCTAGTCGTCCTCGTCGCTGACCCGTCGGTCTTCCTTCGAGAACGTCGTCTCGTCCGGTTAGGCCTAACCCTCGGCCTATCCTCTTGGTGCCACCGGGTCAAACTGCCGACGTGGCTCTCCGTGATTGTCGTGGGTCGCTGTCGTCTTGCCGCGCTGTGGGAGTGCCGTAGGTGCCCTGCGAACTGCTGTGACGGGGCTGCTGCAAGCCCGGGGAGCCTCACTTGGATGACACCAAGGTCGACGGCCACCTTCCCGAGCCTCTCTTGCTGCTGCCCCCAGAACGGAGCCCTACTGCACTCGTCGCGGGTGCGACGCTGGCTTGCAACACCTTGCTCCTTGACGACTCCAACGAACAATGACTGCTTGATCCTCTCGGGTTCCGCACCTCAGTTCGGGTCGCGTGGCACGCGCCTTCCTCCGGCCAATGGCTTGCGTCGACGTGGCGGGGGTGCACACCATCGGGTATTTTTCCATTCCCCGCACACCATCGACGCCTTGCGCTGTCCGGCGCGCGCCGCGTGCCCCTTTACTCATGACATTGGGCCCCCTTTTGAAGAGTTTTTTCGTAAAAAACTGCTTTCATCTTCCTCCTTGGGGTTACGGCCCTCTGCTCTTCTGACGGTGTCCCGTAGCTTGTGATGCGTGCTTTTTCCTTGCTTGGCTTAGGCTCACCTTCCCTTCACCACATCGTCGCACGCTTTCACTCACAATTTGTCTGCACTTCACAACACCACTATCCTTGGTTCTACCCACCACATGTTCATTGTCCAAAACACTATAATCCATATCAAGGTACCACACTTCACAATGACACAACCAATAGCTTCATTGGCGACTTTTCACAAATTGCTTAACATCTCGATATATCCCTGGCCAAAATGCCTCTCTCGTCACTTCTCTTCGCAGGTTCTTGGCATCTCTGAACCCACTCGCGTAGCAGTATTCTAAGATTGCCTGCCTATAACATGTGGGCACCATCAATTGTGTGACGGGTGTTCCGCTTTTCCAGAACCTCCGGAAAATCAAATCATTGATCACTTCGTAAAACACTCCGTCTCTAAACCCTTCTCTTGTACGTTTACGGCCAACCCTATCTCACGCGTGCCTCAGGGTTCTGTCACACCTTTGTTCTTTCGAGAACTCCTCTGAGGTTACCCCTACCTGCTCCAAAATTCTCGATCTACTCTCGCGTTGTCCTTCTCCACCCACATTTTTCGCTCTAGCTTCTGAGCTTTCAGGGCTTTTGTTTGCCTTCTCTTTTCTCCTGTACTGCTTTCTTGGCCTGACATAGCCACCTTGCTGCGCTGGGTCGTCCACCCTTCGTACCCCTGGCCTATTTCCTAAGATAACGTCATAAATTGGATCCTCCATACACTTTGCCATAATTTCTCCTACGAAATAAGGGGTATCCAGCCTTATCTTGGCCTCTGGTAGTCTCACCCTGGACCCATCTGCAAAAACCACTGTTCCGACTCTCCCCGTGAAATCTCGTCCATTCACCAGGCTTCTCCTCACTAACACCGTATCTGCTCCTGAGTCCCTCAATACCGTTACCCGTTTGCCGTTTACTTTACCTTCCACCACTGGCATATTAACCCCTTCCGACCTATCTATCACCGCACCGACTACCTCTTCCTTCTCTTCTGCCCTTACTGCACATGCCGTATGCTCTAACGGTCTATTCCTGCACTCGTTCGCTTTGTGCCCCCTTTTCTGGCACAATTGGCATATCACATGGGATTCTTGTCGACTAGTGCTTGTGCGGCAGTTCATGGCTATGTGCCCAATTCTGTCGCACAAGAAACACCGCTGCTGTGCCCTTTGTTTACCCATTGGGGCCTCACTGTTGCTCCCTTCTTCCTTACTGTTGTCCTTGTCTTTTTCCAAATTCCTTATCCCTTGTGCCTCCATGAACTGATCAGCCTGCTTGGCCATCTCCTCCACCGTGTGCAAGTTCCTCTCTTTCAAAAATACCGCCAATTGACTGCTGCACCGGTTTAGGAACTGTTCGCCAACCATCCTGTCGCGCACCCCTTCGTACGTTTTTTCCGTCTCGGACAATTCTATCCAACGATCAAAGTAGTTGGATAGTCGACATGCAAACTGTTTGCCAGTTTCTGAATTCTCGGGCTTACACGTTCGGAACTTGTCCCGGAAACCCTCGGCAGTTAGCCGAAACCTCTCCAATAAAGTCTTTTTTACAATATCGTAGTCCAGAGACTCGTGTGCTGGCATGCGCCCAAACACACTTAACGCCTCTCCCACGAGACACAAACTCAGAGCGTTTGCCCACTCGCCCTTCTCCCAGCCTTGCCCAATAGCGATCCTTTCGAATCGATGCAAGTATGCATCGAGGTCGTCCCTTCGCTCATCGAAGGGTGCCATTAGCTTACGCGGGCAAATTTGTCTAGGCCTGGGAATAGGCGAGTTGGCCGACGCTGACGTGGGAGTACTCGCGTTGCTAGGGTCGCTGCGCGGACAAGCGTTCACCTCGGCTAGCTTCAGTTTAAGCTCGAGGATCTCCTTCTCGCGCTCGTGCTGTTCACGCGCTTCGCGCGCACGTTCCTTTTCGCGCTCGCGTTCTTCACGCGCACGTTCCTTTTCGCGCTCGTGTTCTTCACGCGCACGTTCCTTTTCGCGCTCGTGTTCTTCACGCGCACGCTCGTACTCCGCTTCGCGTGCCCGTTCTTGCAGTGCGAGCTGCTTGTCATGCTCCTTCTGAGCGACCTCAAAAAACCTCGTCGTCTCCTCCTTATCCATCCCTAAGTCTTTGGCCACGGCCGCCAACTTCTCCCAATCCATCCTTGCAACCCCCGACGGTACGTGACTGGGCCCAACGCTGGAAAAATCCTGGCACAGGCTCGCCACTTATTATGTCACGTATCTCGGGAGCGCTTGCAATGTGTGATGGAGTTGGGAGAGTGAGCGAGGCGGGAGACCGAGGCGTCACGGCAAACACACTTTATAAAACACACCACGGCAAACAAGAAGTTAACACCAAAAATTAATTACAAGTGACATATTCAAAAACGCCCAGCGGTACAACTGACTATAACAACCACTTCTAACTAGGCTCGGCCTGAGTGGCCCGAAAGTCTGGCAACTATGGCGCCTTAGTCTAGCGATGCGAATGGAACGTTCTTACTTCGCGTGAGTCCGTCGCCTCGCTTCCGCGCCAAAGTCGACGCTGAGTCCCGTCGATGCTACTCCTCGACGTCTGGGAGTCGCCGTCGTCGAAGCTGCCGCCTCGCTAGTCGTCCTCGTCGCTGACCCGTCGGTCTTCCTTCGAGAACGTCGTCTCGTCCGGTTAGGCCTAACCCTCGGCCTATCATCTTGGTGCCACCGGGTCAAACTGCCGACGTGGCTCTCCGTGATTGTCGTGGGTCGCTGTCGTCTTGCCGCGCTGTGGGAGTGCCGTAGGTGCCCTGCGAACTGCTGTGACGGGGCTGCTGCAAGCCCGGGGAGCCTCACTTGGATGACACCAAGGTCGACGGCCACCTTCCCGAGCCTCTCTTGCTGCTGCCCCCAGAACGGAGCCCTACTGCACTCGTCGCGGGTGCGACGCTGGCTTGCAACACCTTGCTCCTTGACGACTCCAACGAACAATGACTGCTTGATCCTCTCGGGTTCCGCACCTCAGTTCGGGTCGCGTGGCACGCGCCTTCCTCCGGCCAATGGCTTGCGTCGACGTGGCGGGGGTGCACACCATCGGGTATTTTTCCATTCCCCGCACACCATCGACGCCTTGCGCTGTCCGGCGCGCGCCGCGTGCCCCTTTACTCATGACAGGTGGTCAATGACAACTGGGGTCAGGACGTCCGATGCAAGCATGGCGACTCCTTCAGCGGCTGTGGGGGTGAGAGCGGCAGCCTGAAGCAGCGCAAGTGGGAACAGTACGTCAACATTGACATGTCAGCTTGGGGATACAGACGCGAAGCCAGCGTGTCGGACTACTACACGACCCAGCAGCTTATCGACAAACTGGTGAAAACAATCAGCTACAACGGTAACCTGCTTATCAACGTCGGCCCTACCAAGGAAGGTACCATCGCGCCAGCCTTCGAAGAGAGGCTGCTCCAGCTGGGAAGGTGGCTGTCCGTCAACGGCGAAGCAGTCTACGGATCGAAGCCGTGGAAGCACCAAAAGGACGCGGCAGCGCCCGACGTCTGGTACACGGCCAATGGGAACGCCGTCTACGCGTTCGTGCTCAGGTGGCCGGCGGACGAAGAGCTGCAGTTGGAGTCTCTGAACCTGGCCTCTGAAGGCAAGATCACGTTGATCGGCCTGCCCGGCGAGCTGAAGTGGACGGCTGTGGAAGGCAAGGGCACGACAGTTCACTTTCCGAAGCTCACTCCGGGCAAGTTGCTCACTCCCGGGGCGCTGGTGTTGAAGGTCGAAGGGTCCCTATGATCCTATGATTTTTGTTACTCGCACCAGTATCACGTTACGTCGATCGTCCACCGGTACGACGAACAGTGAACGAAATGCACTCCCTGGCTTGTCGTAATATCGATGTTTGTCGCGGCAGAGTTGACAGCTGATGGAAGCGTGTTTGTGTCAAAATAAAGCAGTGGCAATGGTGCACAGATGCTATGGTTCTGCCAAAAGAGATGTGCAGTAGCGAACACGTGACGAGAAGCCCATACCGTGTCGTGACGTCAGGGTACAGCAGGAACCGAAAGTATCTTTCAAAAATTACGATGTAATTAATTTTTCAGGACGCACTTATGCTTACCAGTACACTTTCTAATCCTTCGAGGGCTTGGCCTTTCATTTGACGCGAGAAAACAACTGAAAATTTCTGTGTCAGTACTCCTTTAATGTCATCTTTGTAAGCTTGGTCTTTGTAAGGTGAGCCTTCCCACATTGTGTGTTTCAGCGAAGCCTACTCACTAAGAAAATAATACATGGCTAATCCCTTCGTCATAGGAATCGATATAACACGAAAATGAAACGCGTCTGCACAAAAGTAGTTGATTATTTACTGTACATTGATATATGAGAGCTTGTACGATGTCTATTGGTGTGTGGCAGCTATAGCACCGTTTGACGTTGATGCACCCACGTTCACGCCTAGTGGCACATCTCCATCCCGATGACTAACGCCCATGATCATGTTTTAACCTTTGTGGTAGCTGAAGTTAACTTATATACCTGGACAGCATATCGTGACCCCCCGCGCAAAGATGGCAGCGAGGGCGGACCTTTCCACTGGCAACTACCCGCCACGGTGGTCTAGTGGTTACGGTAGTAGACTCCTGACCCGCAGGTCGCGGGATCGAATCTTGGCCGCATTTTCGATGAGGGCGGAAATGCTTGAGGCCCGTGTGCTTAGATTTGGGTGCACGTTAGAGAACCCCAGATAGTCAAAATTTCCGGAGTTCTCCACCACGGCGTCTCTTATAATCATATGGTGGTTTTGGGACTTTAAACCTCAACAGTTATTATTATCCCGCTGGCGTCTGTCTCGCTTCACCAACGCGCGACATTCGCCCGTCGACCTCGTTGCCTTTCTGCGGCACTAATTGCAGAAGTTTTATTAGTCGGTACCATCGTACTCGAAGCAGTAGGCGGCGAAGAAACGCTGTTGGTGCATGTGGAAGCTGCACTACTCGGACAACGAGCCGTCACACGCTAACATGAAGCGAAAGGCAAAGAATGCAACTGTGTCTAGGGCGACTCCTCGATGCTAGCGCGGCCAGCATCCCTCGCTGTCATGAAGACGCCTTAACTGCGTCGTCACCGAATCGCACCTTATCGGTGCTAGTTAATGTCATAACGCAGTACTTCGCCGCTCACAGACGACGACACCGACTTGCAAAGCAAGAGCACCGTGCGAGATAGAGTGTGTGACAGATATAAGGCGCGTTTGTGGGGCCTCGTACATGTGCGTCGGTGGTGCAGAGGTTAAAGCGCCAGCACCTATCGTCGCGGACCGAGAGGTCGCGGATTGGATTCCCGGCGACGGAACTTTTCTTGTTTTTTTTCTTTTTCGTTCGTAAGTATGCATTTTACCAACGTCATATCCGTGACGGAAATACGTCAGTGAAGTCTTGGTGGGCCCCTGCATAAAACATTTTTGTGTTAAAAAGAGTAAGTCGGCGCCGACGGGCGGCGAGCACCAATGAAGATCGTGCATGAACGCGCATGCGGCAAGCCATACAAGACGTACGTATGTCGCGAAGCGGTGAATGCAGCCTAGTTGGTGACCTTTGAGGGGCAAACGTCGCTTAATGTGCACCTCGGTTGCGGCGTCATCGTCGATATGACGCGGTAGACTCTGTACAGTTTTTCGAACGTTGATGGACACGTTCACAACCTGGCCTCTGACACCAAGCAGGCCTCCGCGCCGTGTCAACTCGGTACCGTGTGCTAGACAGATTTGCGGGTCAGTCACCGTGGCAGAGTGGAATGGCTCGCAATTTTGTTCTTTATTTATTTTATAGCCTGCCGAAGAACGTACGCAGTAGCGCACATAGCGTAGCAAACTAGCTATTGCACCTGCTTGTGAGCCCTAAAGAAATTCGTAAAGTTTGCTCCAAGTCGCACAAAGCTTGGCACAGCCAGGCTGGTCGATCCTCAAGTGCTTAGGCTAACGCCGGTTGCTGCTATGCTTTAACTGGTTGTTGCCAGGTTTGGATATGTGGCGTTTTTTTTTTATAAAAAAAGAGCGAAATCCAGAAACCAAAAATGAGCTAAATTTTACGGGAGCGTAAAGCGCGCCTAAGTATCTTTCACTTTTAAAATATCTGCAATCAAAATGGGACAATTCCTTATTGTAACGTGAACTCAAAAGGCAATTTAGAATAAAAAAATGAGCCAAATCCTGCATAGGCTTAAATCAAACTTACCCAGAACAATTAAACCAGCGCTGCGTCAACAATTGTGACCAATACGACTAACATGGCCGCGTCCAATCTGTTTTATTTCTGTCATAGTCGCTTTCCTGTCGTGCTTCGTTCCAAAATTATATTTTCTTGGGCGAGTTCGTTCTTGCTCAATGGCATGTTGTAGGGCAAACTCGAATATAAATAAGAGCCGACTGGTGAAAGTCGACGAAAGCGGAGTTTCGATGCCGACACAAGAAATGCGTCGTACGGGTTAGGCGCTTGGCTTATGACAATAGGCAGTTTTAGAATAGTGTACGCAAAGCTTTACGTTGGGTTTTCGCGCAACTGCGCATGCGTCATACGCTAACCGCTTGCGGGCTCCCGTTAAGTGGCGAAAATAGCGGGCCGCAAACGCTAACGCCAACTTAGCGTACGCTATTCGAAAACTGAATGTTATCGGCATTTGCGGTATAACGCGCGCGTCTCTCGCCCGTGTCGATCTCTGCAATATCGACGGTCCATGCAGCTTGGCGAGTCGCGATGACGACGCACGAAGGAAAGACGCCGGTAGATGCACGCACTAACAGCCGCCCCGTCACACTGTAATCGGGTGCGCGCCATATATCCGGGCCCCGCTGGGGTGGCTGCGCGGTGTCCAAGGAACGTATGCGGCATGTTTTCGCCGCAGCCGCCGGCTGCCGGGCAAGCGAACCACCATTCAGCGCCTGCTTTTAAGTGCGTAGCACTTTAGGGGCTTAGCTTGTCGTCCATCCATGTCTCATGTCGCATGGTCACGCAGTGGTCAATACAGGCCTAAAACAAGGCTAACAATGCTCGAAACCGGTGTGAAATAATCGAACAGGGTCCAAAATAACATAAAATACAGAAATAACCAAGAATTAATCGCAATAATTCAGCTCAAATAGCGCAAAAACGCTTCCGAAACATCCGGCTGCGACCCGCGCCGCGCCTCAGAGGGCGCCACCGCCTCAGCATGCGCGCCACTGCCAAGGGAATCGTTGGGTTGCCCGTGCTACGAACTTCCTCAGGTTTCACGGTAGGGAAGCTGCATTAAACGCAGGATTTAGAACTACACCAAGGCCTAGACGAGAACGACGTAAGCGCTAGATTTAGCGCGGTATTTTTAAAGTGTGTGGCACTTTAAGGGGTATTCACACGAGGGAGAAATCTGCGGGGGACACGGGGTGGGGGGGGGGGTGGAGGGGGATTGCGGATCACGTGACCGCGACGTCACGGATTAGTAAGTGGGTGTGACCCCCGCGCCTCCTCAGAGGACACGGGGACCTTTTTGCCCGACAGGACAAACGATCCCCCGTTGGTGGGGGATACAGCTGAATTTCGGGCTCTTGGTTGGCCACAATGCTGCACTTGCTCCTGCAGAGAGCGGCAGTAGGTTTCGTGCTGCTGAGCGAGGGGTCGTAAGTTCGATTCCCGGTGACGAAACTTCTCGTTTTTTTCTTTTCCCACTGTTAGTCTTTATATTTGACACCGCCATATGCGTGACGGAAATACGTCAGTGGAGCCGTGGTGGACCCCGGCATAAAACACTTTCGTGTTAAAAAAAGTGCTTGCAAAAAAACGGAAAGCAGTGGACTGGACTAGGCATTTGCGCGTTAGATGTGGCCGTCGAAGAGCAGCGGCGCAGCTTTCGTGCTTCGTTACTGGTCAGAGAATTCCAGGCAGAAGTCACGAGGCAGGTCGATTGCGTCGAACGTGTGAACGTCTGCTGAACATTATTGCATCGCAATCGGTAAACAACAAATTTGGTGCTCATAAGTAATACACGCAACGCGGAATTCAAATATTGTCTTTCAGTTATGTCAGAAAGGGCCGTTTGTTTGCGAAAATGATAGTTATGTTTCTTAAAAATAATTTTACGAGTATATTGCGCTTATTACGGTGCCCGTAGCGGGAAATTGTGCGTTCAAGAGGGCAGGGTTTTGAGGGGAAGCACTAATCTTTTTTTTTCTTCTTTTCTTTTTTTTAGTAGCGGTGTGGTCGATTTTTTCGCCCCTTTCGGCGATGGCTGGAACTTGAGAGTTTCCGGGCCCTCGAATAGCTGGTGTTGGCTGGACACCGCAACGGCATGCTTTCCGCCACTGTGCACGTAGTACAGTCGAGCACGACATGGAGATTATCGTGCGAGCGTCGACCGGCCTAGCGTCCCAGGGGCCTAGTGGTGCGTATATAGGAACACTGATATCAAGATTATGCATTCTTCTCGCCCTCGCTTGTTCCGTGCTACAACAATCGCCCCTACGACGAACTCTACACCCTTTCTCTCTGTATTAAGCTTTCCATTAGTTGCTATCAAGTGTATTTTTCGTCGGCTCTTATCTGCGCGCACGATAACGAGATCGCTGAGAAAGATCTGGTAAAGCTGGTGCTTCGCACTACTTCTTTTGAACGGCTTGCTAAGTTGCGCGAAATATATCGCGTCTTCATAAAAAAAAAAAAAAGAAATCGAAATGCGCCTTTTTTAGACGGGAGTGATCGCCGTTTAAGGAACAGCAAAAAGAGTGAGCGAAGCTTGCCTGATACGTCTCTCTTCGCAAAAGAGGATTCTGGGCCATGGCGCTGTTGTAGTTCTTGGTCGACGCGCCCGCGATAACCTTCAGATCGTGCTCGACTGTACGCGTAATCATGGCTGTCACCGCCCGAGGTTGAATGTAAGGCGCAAGCTTCGGAGTCCGCAAGTATTGAGGATGGAACCTCAGTCGCGGTTACGGTGTTACGGTGCAAAACGACTGACATCAGTTACAGTTCAAGTCGGGTGCCTTGCGGCTCTTACCAAAGTACGCGACGAGGGTGTCCGCAACCGGGCGTCCGCGAGTGCGTATACGACGGACTTCGTGCCTTCTCACGACGCTCAGAACTCTCCGAGGGTGTTGTAGCAACGACTGATTCGTTGTTTTCGGAATTATAAGCCCGGTGCCCGTTTCCATTCCTTCTTCGGTGAGTGCCTTTACGCTAGTATGTATAACAGAACTTTTGTAGGGGATAGTTGCAGATTTGACAAGTCGCTGCAGGGTTGACAACGACGGTGGACAAGACCGCGCATGTTTGCCTACAGTGCCCTCTCCTTTTACGTCTTTGTCCACCCCTTTTTGTCTGTTCGTTTAATATCAGATCAGTTGTTAGATGCGCTTCGTCTGTATGCTTTTTGTCTGCCGTCGCTGTGAACTTTGCCGCGACGCCTTTTAACACGAAAGTGTTGTATGCCGGGGTCCACCAAGACTTCACTGACGTATTTCCGTCACGGATATGACGTTCTTAAAATGTACACGAACATAATACAAAGAAAAAAACCAGAAGAAAAAGTTCCACAAACATGGAAAATTTGGGAATCGAACCCACTACCTCTCGGTCTGCGACGATAGATCGCCGAGCGTTTAACCCATTGCGCCACAAACGCATTTGCAGAGAGCTACACAGACGCGCCTTATATATCTAACACTCCTCCGTGTACCTGCGCTCTTGCTCGGGGCGGTGCCGCCGCCTACGAGCAGAAAAGAGAAGTACTGCATTATGACACTAACGCGCACCGACAGTGGACGCTTCGGTGGGCTTAGCACTACGAGACTACGACGCCTCCTCTATGGACGCCTCGATGCCAGCATTCGAATGGACGCTGGCATCAAGAAGCACTACCAACACTACCAACGCCACCTAGGTGGCGTTCGCCCTACTCAGCGCAGCGGAGCGTGGCCTCCGCAATTGGCTCTGAAAATGTTTCTGAAATTGATCGCGGAGGCTGCAATTGCGACGCGCTATACGCGCTGATTTGACTCGGTGACGATTCAGTTACGTGCTTCGTCTTTCGCGTTGTGCTAGAGTGTGCAGCGTAGTGCAGCTTCCACATACACCAACGGTGTTCCTCCGCTGTGTACTGATACGAGTGTGATGGCACCGACTACGAGAACTGCGGCATTAAGCGCCGTCGAAAGACAACGACGTCGGCGAGCTAACGTCGCGCAAGTGAGTTTGGTGCAGCGATGGACACGCCAGGGGGGAGCCGGAGGCCTTCGCGCGTTCACGGCTCAAGCTGAGAACTCTGCCTCTCGCTTTCCAGAAGTTGACCGCATCGCGACCCAACTGGCTGCCATACACACACCGAACCAAGACCGAAAAGATCGTATACCTTCGCCGAAGCGACCCGCCAGCGGGACGCCGCTCGACAATACGACGCAGGATGCCCAGCACACCCACAGGATGGTCCACGACCCGCAAATCATGCACCCTTCGCTGCAGCGGACCGCGAGTTCACCAAACGATTCAGTGACAACCCGTTCGGTTTCGCCTGCACGGTTTGCGAACGCCTGTGGTTCACGTGTGATTTGCGTGATGCTCCGGCGCGTGCAATGTAGTGTCTCCGGACAATGTATCCCGGTCGCGAGTCTTTCCAAGACTTCCGCTTATGTGCCAACTGTTTCACTTTCGTGTTCTATACCGATTCCTATATCAGAGGGATCAACCACATTTTTTCATCCAGTATGTATAACGTCTCCACAGTTCAGACGTCGCGGTGCGATAACGCTTCAACTGTACACTGCGTGCCGTTGACTTTAGTTTACACTACGTGATTTGCCGGTCGTACGTGAAGTCCGGACAACCAGGCGCGCGTCGCACTAACTAGAGGGTATGCGAGGCAGTTAGCTAGCTTCGCTAACCAGCTTCAGTAGCTACGTCGTCGTCGCTGCTGGCTCTAACTTTTTGAGGAGGGCCTTATATACCTGGCTTAGCACGTCCACAAAGTTTACTCGTTAAAACCGATTGGCATTATTGGCGAAATACCCGAATTTAATAGCGGCGGTTAATTTTGCACGACGTGCTTCGCTGCAGTTGAAGAACTTCCAGCACGCACATAGATAGATAGATAGACAGACAGACAGACAGATAGACAGACAGATAGACAGACAGACAGATAGACAGACAGACAGACAGACAGACAGACAGACAGATAGATAGATAGATAGATAGATAGATAGATAGATAGATAGATAGATAGATAGATAGATAGATAGATAGATAGATAGATAGATAGATAGATAGATAGATAGATAGATAGATAGATAGATAGATAGATAGATAGATAGATAGATAGATAGATAGATAGATAGATAGATAGAAGCTGGCGAGGTTGACGCTATCTAAGCTTGACCCCCTTACACCGTTCTAGTAACGCTGTTTCAACACATGTAGTGGGACGATAAAGAAATGTTTCGCCGTGGTTTTATCGCGTAGAACTTTCCTCCGCTCAGACTCAGAACTGTTGCTCGAACGCTTTGTCTTAGGAAAAAAGAATACATTATTGCTTGTCTGCGATGTTTATGCTTTTATATTACACTCGCGTTTGTATCTTAGTTTTCCAGATTTTCATTTTTTTTTATCGACGTAGCTAGCGTTACTGCAAGTGGCGAAACACGAGCCGTGGCTTACAGCTATATGATATCGAGCAACGTGCCACGCCGAGAAAATCGAAACCTGTAGCTTTACGATAAACTCGCTTGCGCCGCCTGGTACGAGTTTCGTGTTAAGCTTTGAAATTCACACTCCTGGAAGCCTGCGCGAAGGACAAAGAACATCGGTAGCACTGATAGTTGGGCGAGTTGGTAAGGGTTCATGATTATGAAACGGCGCAAGCGAAAGGGCACGCGACACTGACGATGAAGAAGACACGTCGCTTGTCCTCGTGTCTTCGGGTTCATAATCATGAAAACTGTGGGGCGAGAAACCTGGCTTCTGTTTTAACGGTTTGAACCAGAAGAAAATTATACGGTTTTCTACCCTGCACTGGGGAGGCGGTCAGAGGGGATAAGTAAGGAACAAATGAGAAAAGCAAGAAAAGCGTGTAAATTAGCAAGTGCATAGTAAGCCGAAATAGACCGATCTCACCGCGAGTTGCACTACGCCACCGCTGCCGCAGTGCATGTCTTCTGTGCCGAACATTCATGCCAAACGGCAATATACCTGCAGCAAGCAGCCGCACCAGCAGTGCTCAGAGTACTCCAACTAAGATGGCGGCAGTGCCACTGTCGGAAACTCGCGCATGCGCAGATGATCTGGTGAGGTCGGTCTATTAGTAGCAGCACTGGCAATTAGGACTGGAATTTTCGTCTGCTGCTACAACGAAGCAATTTCTAAAAACAAGAGAAAAAAGAGCCTTGCTTTATCGGGAAGTCCCCGTTTCTAATAGTCAGTCGCCGCTGAAACAGGCCGCTTAGAAGCGGGACTTTATGTGGGGTAGCATAGTCGTGCGCGGGATACTTCATAAAGGGGAGGGGAAAGCGGGTTTCACCGCAGACCCCACCACCCACACCGTTGGTCGAGTGCGAACGTCGTATATACACTACCGACGCTGCAATAATAATAAAAAAAAAGATCGGCAGATACCACTCATTTTGCGAGCCGGTGTCATGCGAATCTCTAGGCGTTGAGTGGCCCATTTGTTAGTGCTTTGAGTGAAGCGTTGCTAGTTGGACCGACTTTCTTGCGCATATTGAGTTGTTATGGGTATATCGTGGGCAGGAATTTTTTTTCGGGGCATTGAAGGGGGGTGGGAGGGGAGCACTTGCTAAAGGCCTTGGCTATTTGAGGAAAGTACCTATTTGTGGGAGCAACAATTTGAGGGAAGGGAGGGGGGGATCCTAGGGCCCTCCCCCCTGGCTACTGGGTTGATCATGGTCTTACCAGCCACGTCGACTGCACTGACGCCCAAAGGGTATCTTAGGGTCCGACCTGACGTCGGTACTCACCTTAGAGCACAGATGTCAGTTTTGTCGAAATGAACTGCACGCTACGGTGAGATGACGTGCACGTCGTAAGAAGCGGTCTTTGCCGTATTCCTCCCGGTTCAGCAGTGGTTGACCTTAGCTTTACGAGTCATAGGAATTAATGTGTAATGTTTATTACATTGTTACAAACGCCGATAGCGAACGCCGCAACCGCGGTTGACGTTGCCGCGGCATGACTCCATTATAGGGTCTTTCTTCGTAAGCAGTTTCAAGCATTGGCGTAGCTCTGTGGATGAATCCTTGAATGCCACGCAGCACGCCTGGCTTCGACTGCGGCTCTAAGCGTGATTTTCAATTTTAGGGGCGAAGCTCCTTAAAGCGGCGCCCGTTCGTCCCCGTCGTAGTGCGTAACCAGTCTTAACGCTAGTACCAGATCTTGACCTCCAAGGTGGTGCCGGTGGGAGATTTCTCCTGTGCGTTGTTGAACAATAAAAGCTTCGCAGAGTGCGCGTTAACTAAAAGCCGAATTCTTCTGTCTCTCATTCCCCATTAGCAGCCATTGGCATGTTCCAGTAGGAAACGTTAGTAGAAGTAGAAGTGTAAGTGTTAGCTAAAAGCCGACTTCTGTCTCTCATTCCCATTAGCAGCCATTGTTTACCTCCAAGGTAGTGCCTGGTGAGATTTCTCCTGTGCGTGATTAAACAATAAAAATTTTGTTCAAAACGCCGTTGATTGATGAAATAAACCAACGAAAGACGCCAGATGTTTTCTAAAAGCAAAACGAAAAGACGCCTGATGTTTCTAAAGCAAAACGAAAAGACGCCAGCTGCTTAACGAAAGACGCCAGATGTTTCTCCTTCGGTTCGCTGAGAAATCTTCGCATTTAATAACACTTAATGTGAGCGAAATGATTCAGCGGGCACTGGCATCTCATTCAGCGGGCACTGGCTTAAATTGTCTTACGGGCACCACCGTCGCATCACACCACGAGAACTTGCGAACGAGATAGTGGGCAAGCGTTGGATCATGACATTCAACTTTTACCGTGGATTTTGGCGTGAGGAGAGTGTCCGCAAAGTTCGTGCCAAAATTGTGAATAGAGATGAAGAAACTTCGTCCGGAAATCGCACAGGATATGCTGGAATAGTGAGCGTGTAGAGTAATCTCAACATTCCAGACATGGCTGTGTTTGACTTTTGGCTGTTCCCAATCGCCACGGTGGCCTAGTGGTTACTGTGCTCGACTGCTGACCCAAAGGTCGCGGGGTTGAATCCCGGCCGCGGCGGCCGCATTTCGATAGAGGCTAAATGCTAGAGGCCCGTGTACTTAGTGTACCGCAGCACATCGGTGTCAGCTCTGTGCCAGCGTGAACGAAGACGTTGACGTTCGTGTGGTTCGTGCTTGCCGGGTTTCTGCCTGAACCAGCTTGGTTGTCTCACGCCTTCTACAGAACAATAATAAGTGTTTGTGGGAGAACACGCTTGTTGCATTAGATTTAGGTGCACGTTAAAAAGCACCAGATGGTCGAAATTTCCGGAGCCCTCTGCTGCGGCGTCTCTCATAATCATGTGGTGCTTTTGCGATGTAAGACCCTAAGCATTATCTCATTATTATTGGCTGTTTCAAAAGAACAAAATGCCGCTGAAAGGAAACCGCGATTAGAGTCACGAGGAGACATCAAGCGGAATGTGACGGCCCGGCTGATCGCCGTTACCAAATATTTGTTCCAGATGTGCATTGAACAACGATGGGAGCACTGGGTGAAGTGCGCGCATTGCCAGGGAGAATACTTTGAAGGGGATCAGGGTTTTGTACCTGTGGGAAGACGTGAGACGTTTGCTTTCCCACATATTTTATTTATCCTTGCTCTGACATGGACGACTACAGACGCTATCGCTCTTGCCGGAGTCTTCTTCGCTCGAACGGCTTGAACGTGCGGAGCAACTGAGGCGCAACTTCGTCGTCTTCTCCCAGACGCGGACGGCTCGTCATATAAATGTGCTTCTGCTGAATCTCGCAGGGACGTCTGCTTTGGCGGGCGGTTAGCGTCACCACGGATGCAGAGCCGGGGGGGGAGGGGGGGGTGTTAGCCAAGGGGGAGTTCTTACAGCTGCCCAGCCCATAGTTTCCTAATAATACACTAGAGGGAAATCTGGTGCTAGTGTCTATGAGAGCTGCAAAGCATGGCGCTTCAGCCAGCATGGGAATGATGGGTAGTGCACGGATTCTGCTAAACTTCGTCATTTCGGCTCCGTTTGGCTCCTTATAGCCTGGAGCCGCTTTGTGGCAAGACAAAGGTCAGTAAACGTTCGGCAGTTCCGCTTCACCACCTTAAACATTTTAGGCTCACCAATTCAAATCGGTTCAAGAAAGTTCCCAACGATCCGTTCTTTTATCCGAAACAAACGTCAAAACACAACAGTAAACAAAGCCACAAGTGCGTTCGAGGCCGGAAGCACGAAGATTGAGCAAATCCGTGTACTACCCATCATTCCCATGGTGGTTGAGCGATTGCAGCGCCAGAGTTCCCTTCTAGTAAATATTGTACAAAGCGCTATGGTCCGCCCACACAATGCTGCACCGCGCGCCATCCCACTAGCCTCTGGGCAGGCAAGCCTAAAGGCTCTGCCCCGCTCCGCCCCCCCCCCTCCCTCCTGAGGTGAAGCCTTTTCGACGAATGTTCAATGCCCCGCTAGGCGATGGACACAACTTCGAGCGAGGCGACGCAGCATGAGCCAAAGGAGCGGTGCGACTTTGTCGACCGCTCCAAAAAAAAAAAAAGAAAAAAAGAAAAAAACTTCTCTTACGGGGCCTGGAAAGAGCCCCGTAACTTAACGCCTTCTCTCAAGCACCAAACTCTCTTTCAAAATGGGTACGCGCAGGTACTCCAATGGAGCGTCAGCTGTCTTCTACATATCTAGTATTCTGGACTATGTTACAGAGCCCCTCCTTAAATTCAGTCCAAAAGTGCTGTGCGTTCCAGAAATATACCTTCATCCAACACGCTTTCTCAGGCAATGTCATATTCCTCAGAGACGTGACCCTATTCAAGCGGCCCGATTTCTATTGAAGGTAAGTTAATCAGGTACACTTTAGTGTAGGTTCGCCGATGCTGTCGACTCACTAAAACTGAACTCCAAAAATTAAGGCAGCTTCGCAGTAGGGTTGCCAAGCCTGAAGAAAGTGCGGAGCTGGGCAGTCTTCTTTGTTTCTCTTCGGTTTTCTCTTTCTTTCCTAATTTTTCTTTTTCTCTTTTTCCTCTTTTTTTCTCTCTTCATTTCTATTTATTTCTTGCTCTCTCTTCATCTATTTCTTTCTCTTTCTTGCTCTTTGTATTTTTCTTCGCATTTTCCCTCTTTCTTTCTCTCTCTTTCTATTTCTTGCTTGCTTCCTCTTTTTTCTATTTTTATACGTGGTTTAGCCTGCGTTACGCCAAGCGTCGGCAGCATACGACAGCCCTGGCCCCTAAAGTGCTCCGCACTTATCATCATCAAGGCGCTCGAAGAACAAGAGGAAGAAGACTTTTCCTTGGCCCGAGCGCGCGCTCAATTCGCTGCAGATGGCTATGCTATTCGTGGTTTTGCCTGCGTTACTCCAAGCTACGACTGGTGTTATGATCGGCCTGCCTGGCTTGGCGCCGCTTTGACTCATGAGACGTTGCGGCTAAGACTACCCTGATTTCTTCCGGGTCAGCGGTTCCAGAGATGCCCCAAGAGCGGCGACAACACGAAAGTCGTTCGTCTAAAATTCTCAGGTTGTCTGCGCCCCTCGTAAAACCCTTTGGGCACGCCTGACCGACTGACAGATTAGGAAGAGTTGTTGGCCGTCGAGGCGGCTTGCTTTGTCGTCAAGGTGCCCTGGACAAAGGACCCAGCGTCTGAGAACCGTCTGCGGATGCATTTCCCACGTTCTCCGTGGCGCCTTGTTGCCGCTGTTTCCACAATTCGTGGTCTGCCTCGCGCTTAACCATCATTGCAACAGACTACGAAATTGACTTCCACGTAAGACTCAACGTCTTCGTGCTGTGCCGTGTGTGCGCGGTGTGCAGTGTTTTTCCCTCGCCATGGGACGAACTGGATGTGCCTCTTTCTCCTTTCCTGGGTTGGGAAGGAGGCGGCGTTTCACCTTCCCCTTTTGGGGGCGGAGGTGAAGATGGAAATTTTCATTGGACTGTCCTGGCCTCTATTGTTTTTTCCTACAGGGAACCCTGGGAAGGCCAGGACATAAAATGCGAGCGCCGATGCGCTCCCGACAAGCTCTCACAAGTTCTCTCCAGCTCTCACAAGCTCCGAGAAGCTCCAAGAAGTTCGAGAGCTTCCATGATGCTAACCCCATCATGTAGCAACACGCTACCTGTAAATAATGTAATAAACGTTACTGGTTAACAGCTCCGGGCTCCTCTCCTCGACATCTCCCCGGGACTCTGGCTGGCTCCGGTCCTCTGGGCAGAACCCTGATCACATCACTGCATACGATGACAGCATACGACAGGCCGGGCCCCTGAAGTTCTCCGCACTTAAAACCTAAATGATGAACTTCCCGAGCCTTGTTTCTTAGTTGGAGACTAAAAAATTGCGCTTAGCACTTTGTGGGGAGATTCTCGTTGTGATGCGAGAGGTCGTTTGATAGAAAAATTTTGTTCTTCAGTGGTGAGTGTCCGCTGAACAAAAAATAAACATACATAAGTGTTACGCACCAAACATATACTCATCTAGCGCATCCGCTTCTGTTATACCTTATCTCTAGTGCCGGATTTTTAAGAATCCATACGGAAGTGATCACTTCCCTACAGTAAGTGGTGTAATAAAACTAGATAATTTTTCTCCACAGCTTCCCCGTTGAAAAACACAAGCCAGCAAACTGAGAGCGGTTCCAACGACATTCTGCCTTTTTCGTGGCGCCCCCGGGCATGAGCTCTCCCCTAGCGGAAAAGTAGCGAAACGTCTCATCATCTCGGAGGCTTTGCTTCTGGCAGCACCGGTTGTCCCGGCCCCTACCAAACCCCTACCAAAACGGCAGAGGGCAGCACAGGAAAATGAAAGAGGCGGATTAGGATGATGTAACTTCCTCTAGGGTAGGCGACGCTGCGGCTTTATAACACGTTTAATTATTGACGCTGCTAAAAAAGAGTTACCACCACCACCATTACCGTCGATTACGACACTGCCTAATGCGAATTCTGAGCTCAGCTTCGTGTTCGGGCAACTCCAACTGTGTTTGAAGTTTGGGCTATGCGCAGTTGTACCAATGTAATATTCGTTACATGTTGCCACAGAAACTGCCAGCACTCGAGTGCTACGCGCACTACTCTGTGCACTGCAGGCGTCGCGAACCAAGCGAAACGCCGACAGCCCCGTTACTACAAGCGATGCCAGCCGCAATGCACGTGCCAGCCCTGCATGCGCACGAGCTCCGACCGAGGAGCCAGCGCGCGTGACAGAGGAAGAAAGCGAGGTTAGAGGCCAGTGGCTCGTGACATTAACAAACTCCGCGTTCGCTCTCTCTCGTCCTCGTTTGCTCTATCAGTTACACCGCCAACGCCAACGGCCACTCCGCTCGACGCAGGAACGGGCACCTAAGAGCGGCGCTCTTAAATGAATCAAACAATATAAGGGACTACGCACAAAACGTCGTATGCCTCGGTAGAACGAAAACTGTAGGCAAGCAAGGAAAAAAAAAAAAATTGGCAGATCCCTCGTACCGTGGGAGTCGATGTTATGCGAAGCATGCGGTAGGTAGGTGACTGTGGCGTAACCTTTTCTTTTACTAAGCGTCACGTTGCAAAATAACGCTAAAGATTTGTATAAATTTTATACGCACACTTATATATGTTGAAGTGCCGCATATATGTTATATAACCCGTTGTTTACGGTTGTGTAACGCTGCCAATGGCAACGTGGGTATTACCAACACCAGAAGCGGTAAGCTGATATGTAGTGCTTATACGTGTCCCGAAAACGCACGCACGTTTCACGAACGAGTGTGCCTGTGTGCAAGAATTTCTTGACAGTTCTTGAACAAGGGCACCATCACCGTGATCAGTGAGCACCAGCAGCTGGTCCCGACTTATTATAGGATCCGGTCGTGATCGTGGTGACGAGGGGTCCGTGTGTAGTGAAGTATGTGGTATAGTAGAGCTGTTGGAATTCCTGGATGCCTCGGTGATTTCGTCGACAAACTGTCTGTCGACAGAGCCGGCGACATGTCGGAACCAGAAGCCACCCTTCGCATTGGTGAGGTATAGGCCGTCGAGGCTCGTAGGCCTGGATAGTGCTACGTAGACCAACATCAGTGGATGGTGTTTGTCGTATTTGTAGACTACCTGGGCGTATGTGGCCTACGTAGCCTAGTCTACAATGCGGCTGCCAATCAATCTGGCGTCATCCTCGGTCAGCATGGGGCCATCGCCCAGCCTTGTAAGAAATGAAGAGGACACTGCGTCGTTCTGGCGGACTAAGTGCGCTTTACGGTGCGGTGATGTGGATATCATACGTAACTTTCGTTAATGTATTCCTCCGGGGTCGAGCAATGCTTAAATATAGCTTGCTAAATCATAGGAATACACACGTAATGTTTATTAGAGTGCTATAAAAACGGAGCCAACACTGGAACTACAGACGTTAATCTGATATGACGCCTGTATCGTAGGAGTATCATGTAGTGTTTATTGCTTTCTTGTAAAATTAAATAGCCAGCACCACAACCACTATTGACGTTGCACCGATATTACGTCTGCGTAGGCTGTTTTTCCAAACCAATTTATAGACCTGGCGTGGCTCAGTGGTAGAATACCT
Source organism: Rhipicephalus sanguineus (assembly GCF_013339695.2). Classification (NCBI taxonomy): domain Eukaryota; kingdom Metazoa; phylum Arthropoda; class Arachnida; order Ixodida; family Ixodidae; genus Rhipicephalus; species Rhipicephalus sanguineus. Next base: position 20,219,371 of record NC_051184.2, read on the forward strand.
GATTGCCACGCAGAATGCTTGGGTTCGATTCCTGCTGGGATCCAAATTTTCATTCTTTTTGCTGTGTCAACGCTGCCGATGTTGGTTTTCCTTAACGCCTAGCATTTAAGTTAACAATGTTTGTTCTCGCCGTTCCTGGATAGATATAAACTGTCAATCACCTGTGGCGCATACCCGTACACCGCGGCCCGTGGTTAACGGGTATGTGCCACACGTGTCTAGTGGAAAGGGTTTGACGACGTACGCGACAAGATTTTAACGTTATTCATGTCATGACCCGTCAGTCATATTTGTCAAATCCTCTTACCCTCCCATGCAAAGTTTGGTCTACACCAAGTTAAGGAGGCGATCATGAGAGCACCCAGACGTAGGCGGCTAGATAGATAGATAGATAGACAGATAGATAGATAGATAGATAGATAGATAGATAGATAGATAGATAGATAGATAGATAGATAGATAGATAGATAGATAGATAGATAGATAGATGGATACGTAGATAGATGGATACGTAGATAGAAACGCTCAAAGTGCCAGAGGTTCGCTAAGAAATGCTTCGCATTTAAAAAGTCAGTTTCGCCGCAACGGCGAAGCAATGAATGCGATAGCAATAAATTGGAATGTAACGCGAAGAACGGAAAGCAGCTCGAAATTGCCAGCGCGTCGCTCGCGCCCAAAGGACGCACAAAAAGAACGCACAAGGCACAGGACGAGCGCGAACTATCATGCGTCACAGCTCGACACTTGAAGTGCACTGCTCAAACATAAAGCAGGACGCACAAAACTAACGAACAGGTACACACAGGACGAGCGCGAACTGTCACAGTTGTTACTTATTTCTGTTTGAACAGTGCGCTCCTTTCGCAAACGCGGCCGCTGCGAAGTGACCTTCGTACGCTCTGTGGCTTCAGCGCGGCCATCGCGGGGAAAGCACACCGCCCGCTCCCCCCCTTTCTTTCCTCGAGATAAGGGCACGAAGGCAACCACGCCCTGTAGGGAGAAGACCAACGGCGTTCGCAGGAGCGGGGCGATGATCTTGAAAGCGCGCAACGCGCGTACATCGCGCCATCTATGTGGCGAAGGAAATGCTGAAGGAAATGGTGTATATAAATAAATAGCTCGCCGTTAGCAGGCTCGCCGTTAGCAGGCTCAAAGACGGGGCTGTTGGTGGCGTAACCGTCTAACGCCGCTCGCTGGAAAGCGAGAGGTCGCCCGTTCGATTCCGCGCGTCGGAAAGTTTTTCTGAATTATTGTTCTTTGTGGCTATATATATATATATATATATATATATATATATATATATATTGTAACGAACAAATACAGCGCCTGCTGCTAAAATAACTATTTATTTAGGGCGAACCTGTGCCCGTCAACTCAAGACACACAACTTTTTGCAGAGATGTCCGCCGCTAGCTAGTCCGAACCTCGTCTACTTCTTCTTCACACATGTAGTCGCGTGCCGCTCATTCCATCAGCCGCCAGTCTTCTTCTTCAGCCCGTGGTGTCGGGGCCCGCGCAATCCGGCGTTGTATTGCGCGCTTTGCGCGCCAGTTCTGTGGCGGAGTTTATAAAAGGAGGAAGCGGCGTGCTTCTTCAAAGGGTGTCGAATAACTTGTGGCATTAATCCCCCTCCTGAAACGCATCGTCCCGATGCGTGCAGACTGCCAACAGCTTTGCTAGTATACATTTGATCCTGTGTTTGAGCACATGTACCAGTTTCGTTCAGTGCCTTTCGTAGTACGGTTTCATGCGTACTACATGTACGACTTCTGGGTGATTCCTGCGTCGTGTTGAGCACACTTGACCTTCAGGGATTACCTCGTAATTTAAGGGACTTAACCTGCGAAGTACTTTGTAAGGGCCGAAATAGCGCCGCATCAACTTTTCAGACAGGCCACGTGCACGTACAGGCGTCCACACCCACACTTTGTCTCCGGGGTTGTACTGTACATCCCTTCTCCTTAGGTTATAGCGATTTGCGTCGACGCTTTGCTGTTGAATGATGCGGTGCCTTGCCAACTGTCGTGCCTCTTCTGCCCTTTCTATGTATTCGCTGATGTCAGGGTCATCCTCATTCGAACTGTTGACAGGTAACATCGCGTCTAAGGTCGTTGTTACCGTCCGACCGTAGACAAGTTGAAATGGTGTGAAGTGTGTCGTCTCTTGTAGCGCGGTATTGTATGCAAATGTGGCGTACGGCAAAATACTGTCCCATGTCCGATGTTCGATGTCCACATACATGGCAATCATGTCAGCGAGCGTTCTATTGAGCCTTTCAGTTAAGCCGTTTGTTTGCGGATGGTATGCCGTAGTTCTTCTGTGGTCGGTATGCGTTAGTTTCATTACAGACTGCATCAAGCGGGCAGTAAACGCTGTTCCTTTGTCAGTTACGACAACCTTAGGTGCGCCATGTCGTAGTACTATCTGAGTGACGAAAAACTGCGCTACCTCATTCGCGGTTCCTTTTGCGAGAGTCGACGTCTCAGCATATCGGGTCATGTAGTCTGTTGCTACAACGATCCATCGCTTTCCCGATGATGAGACAGGAAATGGTCCAAGTAAATCCATTCCCACCTGCTCAAATGGCCCTTTCGGTGGCTCTATCGGTTTCAACAGACCGGCCGGTTTCAGTGGTGGTATTTTGCGTCTTTGGCAATCTCGGCATGACTTGACATAGTGCTGTACAGAATCCATTAATTTCGGCCAGTAATATCTTTGGCGGATTCTTGCCAAAGTCCGACTTATACCCAAATGGCCAGCCGATGGGTCATCATGACACGCTTCTAAGATTTCTGCTCGCAGTGATGATGGTACAAGAAGCAGAAACGTCTCACCGCTGTGTTCGAAGTTTCTCTTGTAGAGGACGTTATCCCGGAGAACATAGGAACACAATCCACGGACGAAAACTCGTGGTACCTGAATTTGCTGACCCTCCAAGTAATGGATAAGCGGGAGTAGTTCCGGGTCCTTTCGCTGATGACGAGCCATCTCGGACACGTTCAGAGCTCCAAGAAATGGGAAATCTTGTTCTTGATCAGAGGATGAAGACTCTACTGGTCCACGTGACAGGCAATCCGCGTCGTTGTGCTTGTGACCAGACTTGTAGACGACGGTGATGTCATATTCCTGCAGACGCAGGCTCCATCTAGCAAGTCTTCCCGAAGGGTCCTTGATATTCGCCAGCCAACACAATGAATGATGATCGCTGATCGCTCGAAATGGTCTGCCGTATAGGTATGGGCGGAACTTACTGATGGCCCATATAACTGCGAGACATTCCTTCTCTGTCGCTGAGTAATTGGACTCAGCATTCGATAGAGTGCGGCTTGCGTAAGCAATAACCTTTTCTTCTCCATTCTGCCACTGTATTAGGATGGCGCCGAGACCAACGTTACTCGCGTCGGTATGGATGTCTGTTTCGGCGTCTTCATCAAAATGAGCAAGTATGGGAGGTGAATGCAAGCGTCGCCGCAACTCTGCGAAAGCATCTTCTTGTTCTTCTTGCCAGACGAATGGTACACTTTCTTTTGTAAGGCGCGTCAATGGTTCAGCGATTTTGGCAAAGTTTTCAACAAAGCGTCTGTAGTAGGCACAGAGGCCCAGGAACCGTCTCATGGCCTTTTTGTCTCGTGGCTTCGGAAAGTTTTCGACTGCAGTAATCTTGTCAGGATCTGGACGGACACCTTCAGCACTAACAATGTGCCCGAGGAACCGAAGCTCACGAAATCCGAAGTGGCATTTTTCCGGTTTGATAGTCAGTGCTGCCGCGCGAATGGCATCCAGTACTGTTCTCAGTCGGTGCACGTGCTGCTCGAAGGTAGAAGAAAAAACTACTACATCATCGAGATAGACGAGGCACGATTGCCATTTTAGCCCGGAGAGGACAGTGTCCATCATCCTTTGGAAGGTGGCGGGAGCAGAGCACAAACCAAAAGGGAGTACTTTGAACTCATAGAGTCCGTCGGGTGTCACAAATGCCGTCTTCTCGCGATCTCGTTCGTCCACTTCGATTTGCCAGTATCCGCTCTTTAAATCCAATGATGAAAAGAAGTGCGCGTTGCGTAACTTATCCAAGGTGTCGTCAATTCGTGGTAGTGGATAAACATCCCGCTTCGTGACGAGGTTCAGTTTTCTGTAGTCAACACAAAAGCGCAGGGTGTTGTCCTTCTTTTTGACCAGTACCACCGGTGATGCCCACGGACTATTGGATGGCTGTATTACGTCGTCCTTCAACATTTCTTCTACTTGTTTCTTTATGGCTTCCCGTTCCTTTGGAGCCACTCGGTATGGACGTTGATGCACTGGTCTCACATTTTCTTCGACTACGATGCGGTGCTTTGCGACGGGAGTGCGTCCCACTTTCGAAGAAGTGGAAAAACACTCCGCGAATTCTTTGATCAAATTCACAAGCTGCTCTTTCTGTGGTGATGAGAGCTCTCTGTCGATGTCTATCGATTGAAGGACGCTGTCCACTGACGCAGAAGCTGGCGGGGCTTTCTCAAGAGTGCAAACATCCGCGACTTGCACATATTCATGCAGGGATGCTATGGCTGTTCCCCTCGCCACATGCTGCACCTCATTGCCAAAGTTGGTCAATAGGACATCCGCACATCCATCCCGAATGTTCACTAGACCTCTTGCGACGCATATTCCCTTTTCGATTAACAGGCCGATGTTTCCATCGACTAGTCCATCATAATCGCTGAAAACGTCACTTCTCACAAGAACTGTAACACTGCAACGTGGCGGCACGGTCACATCTTCGTCCACAATACGGAGAGGTGAGGCGACTAGTTGCTCCGTATGACACACGGCGACAGCGTTCTCCGTAGAAAAAGAAACTTTAGATTCTTGCAAGTCGATGATTGCGCTGTTTTCTTGCAAGAAGTCCATACCTATAATGAGCTCACGGGAACACTCGGAGAGAACAATAAAGCTGCCGGCGTACACGAATCCTCTTACCCCTATTCTCGCTGTGCACACTCCCACGGGGCTGACTAAGTGCCCTCCGGCGGTACGTATCTGAGGTCCGGTCCATTGAGTCAGCACCTTTTTCAACTTCTTTGCAAGGACGCTACTGACCACGGAGTAGTCCGCCCCAGTGTCTATTAGAGCAATAGCCTCAAGATCGTCGATGGTGACTAGCAGTTCGGATGTAACGTCACCATTACTGCACTTGTCCGTCGTTGCGTAACTGCCGTCGTCCTGTCGGGTTAGCGATGGAGGGTTTTCAGTTTTCCGAGGATCAGCGGCCTTGCCTCCACAGGTCGCTGGCTCTAGTTTTCCCGCCGCGGGCTAGGTGAACGACGTCTCGGGAGCATTGACGATGGACGAGGACTTGGCGACCGATAGCGCATTGGTGCTGTTGACCGCGACTCCCGTTGCTGGGTGTCCTGAAGCGTATGGCGCGAAGACAAAAACTCTTCGATTTCGTAAGGGCGCTCACCGTTCCGAGGGCAGGGTGCATTGACTGGGAAACCACGCAGTCCCACTCGACGATATTGACAAGCCCGGTAAAGGTGACCTGCCTCTCCACAGTGGTAGCAGAGAGGCCGCCGGTCTGCAGTGCGCCATACGTCGCTCTTACGTGGTCTTGCTTCCGGCATGGGTGGTGGTGTACTCAAAGGAAACGTCGGGGGTATAACGGCCGCCGGTGCTGTCCGGATGGTGCGTCCGAGGTCCTGTCGTACAACTTGCGCGTACGATAACTGAGGCTGAGGTTCTGGTTGTACACAGTGCAGTGCCTGAGGCTGCGGTTGAAGGATTGCTTGACGCACTTCTTCACGTACAACGTCCGCAAGCGAAGGCATCGCTGGAGTACCTTGAGCCAGTTGCATTTTCTGTAGCTCTTCTCTCACGACAGCCCTCACCACTTCCCGCAAAAGGTCGATGTTGCTCGTGAGGGTTGTTGACACCGCGCTAACTGATGAGACGCCTACGTCCCTGTTGTACTGGCGCGCGCGCTGCTGCAGTGTCTTCTCTATCATCGTTGCCTCTGATCTAAACTCAGCCACAGAGCGGGGCGGATTACGCACTAGGCCTGCAAAAAGCTCCTCCTTCACTCCGCGCATCAGGTGCCGCAGCTTCTTCTCCTCAGTCATGTTTGGGTCGGCTCGGCGGAAGAGTCGGGACATGTCTTCAATGTACATGGCCACGCTCTCGTTGTTTCGTTGGTTTCTCATCTGAAGAGCGGCCTCTGCCTTCTCTCTGCGGTCCGTGTTTGGGTATGTCGCCAGTAGTTCCCTTCGGAAGTCGTCCCATGACAACAACGACGCTTCGTGGTTTTCGAACCACGTACGTGCAGAATCTTGTAGTGCCACGTAGACGTAGCGAAGTTTCCTGGCTTCGTCCCAACCGTTCAAGCTGGCGACGCGCTCGAAGCCCTCCAGCCAGTCCTCGGCATCTTCGAAAATGTCGCCGTGGAAGACTTCTGGTGTCCGGGGCGAATCCACGACGATATGTGATGGAGATGGCGTCGCTTGGGCGGCCATCGTGGCGTCTGCGCTTACGGTCTCCACTGGTCTTGACGAATCGAAGAGGGGGCCAAACTCGGGCTGCTCACCTCGTAGGCGGCGACTCGTGCGTTGGTGGACAGGCGTTAATTCCGCTGGCTCCAATCTACGCTCCCTAGCCTGAGGTGGGCTTGGAATCATTACCCCGCACCTCCACCAGTTTGTAACGAACAAATACAGCGCCTGCTGCTAAAATAACTATTTATTTAGGGCGAACCTGTGCCCGTCAACTCAAGACACACAACTTTTTGCAGAGATGTCCGCCGCTAGCTAGTCCGAACCTCGTCTACTTCTTCTTCACACATGTAGTCGCGTGCCGCTCATTCCATCAGCCGCCAGTCTTCTTCTTCAGCCCGTGGTGTCGGGGCCCGCGCAATCCGGCGTTGTATTGCGCGCTTTGCGCGCCAGTTCTGTGGCGGAGTTTATAAAAGGAGGAAGCGGCGTGCTTCTTCAAAGGGTGTCGAATAACTTGTGGCATTAAATATATATATATATACGGTGCATGACGGCGGCGTCGACGGCAAAAATCAGCCGAGACTGTCCATATAATTGCTATCGCAATAAAATAGAGCAAAGGATGGGGATTACTTCACGACGACCCAACAATGGAGAGCCATATTAATTTAAAGATAACCAAGTCGTATAGGGCCGACGAGTGCGTCGACAGACCAAAAGAGAAAATTGGCTGAAGTATATGTCTGACATGAATTCTTATATGGATGTGAGTGAGGTGTGCAGTAGGCTAGTATCAACATTGCGGTCGCTGTACTCGACGCCGTCAGCCATTTGAAACTTAAATCAAAATGATCTGTTGAACTCTACGCCCAAGCACAAACTGCACACCATTGTTTCTTCACATTGTGATAAAACTAGGTAGTAACCACAGTTGCAACGATGTGCCAAGAGAATGCAACATATGGTGAGTGATCTCAAGCGCCACCGCTGCGATGTCGTAGGGTCCGCTGCCTCACTTGACTATCGGGCAGCGGCAATTTTTAAGACGAAAGCCTTAGACGTCTCGTGAAACGCGAAAAGTGACCTTCGGCGTCAAATCGAGTGATGCAAAAAGTAACCATCATGTCATAACGTAATTGTGATGTCACAGGTCGCCAAAATTTATGACGCCATCATGACGTCACATAACGTGACATTACATTGTGACGCCATCACATCACGCCGTCGCTTGGTCAAACGTGGGCCGATGCCGGAGTCACTGCGAAATCACCTCACGTGTGCAAATCAGTGCAAAAGCACGTCGGGTGCAGAAAGGTTTCGAGGGGGGGGGGGCATCAATACAATCAGCTGAGAGGAGAAATAGGGAAAATGGCTTTTGCGTAAACTTAGACAGATGCACAAGGAAACGTGTGAGTTTTCGAAAAAACGCCAGGCCTGCACTGAAACCGCAGCACAGTCACAGCGAAAGCTGGAAGAGCGGCGTTTCTGGAGCCCGTTGTAGGCTAGCTCTCTTGGGGCTACAATACAAGTACACTAGAAAGGTACCCACTACGCTATGAATCACAGTTTTTGTGAAGATGGGAAGCACCTACTAAGTCATTATTCGTCATTCGGCGGAGAAGCGAGGCACCAGCTACAGGTCTGTAAGGCATTATGTGCACTTTGTTGACGCGACGACTGACGACGATGAAGAATTATGGCTCAGTTCTGTGTAATGGGTTGGAAGCTTTAAACGGCCCACCAGTTATGTAATTTGCATTCGGTGACGCCCGGTCGCTATTTCCCTCTCCCGTCATGCCGTATAACATACGTTGACGTGGGAGAGAGACGGGGGGGGGGGGGCGAAGAACTTTACTGAGACCCCGAGGAAATGGATCATGCGCTTATGGGCTTCGTTGGCAACCAATACAAGTGCACTTGCGAAGAACCCACTACGCTATTAATCATTGTAATTTTACTGAGACCCCGAGGGAATGGATCATGCGCTTATGGGCTTCCTTGGCAACCAATACAAGTGCACTTGCGAGGAACCCACTACGCTATAAATTATTGGAATTTTACTGAGACCCCGAGGAAATGGATCATGCGCTTATGGGCTTCCTTGGCAACCAATACAAGTGCACGTGCGAGGAACCCACTACGCTATAAATCATTGTAATTTTTGAGACGTAGGGCAGCATGGCACTGTGCACGATGAATTATGGCAGAGCCCTTTGTAATGGGTTAGAAGCATTCAACAACCTACTCGTTGCGCAATTCGCATTGTTTGACGCCTGGTTACAGAATTCGCGTTGTGCGACGCTTGGTGCTTATTTTACTCTTCTACCACGCTATATTGCATATGCTAATGTGGGTCCTTCCCGACATGAAGCCTGTATAGGACCTTTTTGCAAAGCAGTTTCAAGCACCGGCATGGCTCAGAGGTTGAATACTGGGCTCCCACGCAGAGGGCCCAGGTTCGAACCTTGTTCCATCCTGAAATTTTTTTCTTATTTCGTTTTTTTTCTTATTTCGAGCTATACTGGTTACGGACACCGGCGGCGGCAGCGGCGGCGGCGGCGGACAACTACGGCACCAAAAACGGCCGGTGAAATGATCTCATAACAGCTTTCGCTGTAAAAGTGTTATAAACCTTGTAGCTCATAACATCGCACGGTATGTATAACACCACATGCCCATCTCACTCACCAATACTGTGGCCTCACGCATGAAGTCGGGGTTGCCGTAGTGGCAGACAGTGAGAGCTCTCTCTGTATCTCATTGTCGGTGGGCGTTTGTGACCCGAGTAGTCTTCCAGTCCTTGTGACACACTGACCAACGAGGGCCCGCGTTTCGTTTCGAGACGTACAGAACAGGGGGGCGCAAGAAACTCGTTGAAAGCAGCGGCGCCGGCACCTGACGTTCCAAGCTGGTGTCTCGAACGTGCGGCGTGTTTACAGTACTGTAGACCGTAACGCAGTGGTAGCTCCAATTGCAAACTTGTATAACCCACTCTACTATTTAGCTGAGAGGTATAGCATGTGGAACAAGCTGTACTCAGTATACCGGTGTTTGGGCTTTTCTACAACGCGTGCCCATTTCAGTGCAGTGCACTTTTCAATCAATCAATCAATCAATCAATCAATCAATCAATCAATCAATCAATCAATCAATCAATCAATCAATCAATCAATCAATCAATCAATCAATCAATCAATCAATCAATCAATCAATCAATCAATTTAATTTTTTGCCCATTTCAAAACGGACAGAGGACGCAGATGGCTCTGCGTTTGCCATGAACTCGCCTAGAACTGTTCGTATGTGTATCTACATGTCGGACAAAAAGCCCGATGCATCTCCTGTGGCGTCATGTGCAGCGATAATCATCGTTTTGATTTTACGTCCCATAACTACGATATGATTGAGGGACGCCGTAGGGAAGGGCTCCAGAAATTTTGACCATCTGGTGTTCTTTAACGTGCGCACGGGCCTCTGACATTTCGCCTCCATCGAAATGTGGCCGCCGCGTGCGGGATTCGAACCCGCGACCATCTGGTCACCATTCCAACACCACATGTCGTCGATGTGTCGTCGCTATTGGCCCGTTTCTTCGTTCGTACGGATGACGCTTAGGCACAACGCTTTTGGCTTTTCAGTTAAGCCAAGGACATCCTGTGTCTCAAACGAGGACGCCTTTCTGGTGCTCACTTCCGGGTCCCAGCTGCTTCTTTGATGCAACAAAGATTTCAGATTTCATTGTAAGTGCGTGGTAAATAAGGTGTGAAGCAGTTAGTGTACGAGTGATGAACTTTTACTCGAGTAATTTCACTACTTTTCTAAAGTAATAGTAACGTAATGACATTGCTTTCGTCCAGCTGTAATTTGTAAAGTAATTTATTGCATTTTAGAAGATTCTTGAAAAGTACTTAGTAATGTAACTTGATTACTTTTAAAAATTAGTTTTGCCGTCAACCTACATTCCTACAACCTACACCAACTTGTACATTCAGGAGGTGAGCAGTAATGCTATACTTGCGACACGTTGACAACTTATCTAAACAAGTACCGGCACTACTCCCCCGGCATATAAACTTCTGTGCTACCCGAATAAACTGGAAGTACTTTTTTACAAGATTAAGCTGTCAGATGCCTGTTTTAAACTTTTGTATGGACAGAGCTGGCCTGGTGCCCTGTCCTCTGCGTTCACCTTGTGGTAAGGATGACTGAACTGTTCCTCATCCAGCAGCCGGTTCTATTTCGCAAGAAAAGAAAAAGAACCTGAAAGGATCATTCAATCGAATTTGATTGGATCTCTCCGTCAGATAAAAACTTTTCAGATTGAAGGACCAGCGCCGCGTGCTTTGCTGCGTTGCTCATCGAAATTGCCTAAAGTATATATATATATATATATATATATATATATATATATATATATAATATGTATACGGTGCATGACGGCGGCGTCGACGGCAAAAATCAGCCGAGACTGTCCATATAATTGCTATCGCAATAAAATAGAGCAAAGGATGGGGATTACTTCACGACGACCCAACAATGGAGAGCCATATTAATTTAAAGATAACCAAGTCGTATAAGGCCGACGAGTGCGTCGACAGACGAAGAGAGAAAATTGGCTGAAGTACATGTCTGACATGAATTCTTATATGGATGTGAGTGAGGTGTGTAGTAGGCTAGTATCAACATTGCGGTCGCTGTACTCGACGCCGTCAGCCATTTGAAACTTAAGTCAAAATGATCTGTTGAACTCTACGCCCAAGCACAAACTGCACACCATTGTTTCTTCACATTGTGATAAAACTAGGTAGTAACCACAGTTGCAACGATGTGCCAAGAGAATGCAACATATGGTGAGTGATCTCAAGCGCCACCGCTGCGATGTCGTAGGGTCCGCTGCCTCACTTGACTATCGGGCAGCGGCAATTTTTAAGACGAAAGCCTTAGACGTCTCGTCAAACGCGAAAAGTGACCTTCGGCGTCAAATCGAGTGATGCAAAAAGTAACCATCATGTCATAACGTAATTGTGATGTCACAGGTCGCCAAAATTTATGATGCCATCATGACGTCTCATAACGTGACATTACATTGTGACGCCATCACATCACGCCGTCGCTTGGTCAAACGTGGGCCGATGCCGGAGTCACTGCGAAATCACCTCACGTGTGCAAATCAGTGCAAAAGCACGTCGGGTGCAGAAAGGTTTCGAAGGGGGGGGGGGGCATCAATACAATCAGCTGAGAGGAGAAATAGGGAAAATGGCTTTTGCGTAAACTTAGACAGATGCACGAGGAAACGTGTGAGTTTTCGAAAAAGTGTTATAAACCTTGTAGCTCATAACATCGCACGGTATGTATAACACCACATGCCCATCTCACTCACCAATACTGTGGCCTCACGCATGAAGTCGGGGTTGCCGTAGTGGCAGACAGTGAGAGCTCTCTCTGTATCTCATTGTCGGTGGGCGTTTGTGACCCGAGTAGTCTTCCAGTCCTTGTGACACACTGACCAACGAGGGCCCGCGTTTCGTTTCGAGACGTACAGAACAGGGGGGGCGCAAGAAACTCGTTGAAAGCAGCGGCGCCGGCACCTGACGTTCCAAGCTGGTGTCTCGAACGTGCGGCGTGTTTACAGTACTGTGGACCGTAACGCAGTGGTAGCTCCAATTGCAAACTTGTTAATGGGTTAACGCTTGTTAATGGGTGTGCAGCTTTAAACGAACCACTCGTCGCGTAATTCAGTTGTTTGGACGCCTGGTGCGACTTTGCGATTCTGCCACGCAATGTTAAATGTGTGAAGGAGACTCCACCCACTACCAGACATTTTTATAGCGTTTTATTGCGATAGTAATTATATGGACACTACGGGTTTTTGCCGTCGCCGTCACGCGCCGTATAAAGTCCAAATTGGTAACGTTCCCTCGCGCATCGTATGTTCTACCGTGAGTAAAAGCGCTTGAGCGGTGGCGACGGACGCGGCTGAACCAGAGATCAAACGAGCCGGCCCGTCTCTGTCGCTCGGAAGGCGCATGCGATAACATCACCCCGCTCGTGAGGCCTGCCGTCGAGGCAGAGAGGAAACGCCCCGCCCGTCTTGAACGAGCATGAAAAGACGCGAGTGGAGGGGGGGGGGGGCGATCGAGCAGCAACGTTGATTTTGATTCTAAGGGCGCTCGCGATCGCTGGCGCGCGCACTATGTCGGCAGCCATCAGCGGGCGGCTCGTATATCCTTATACGTGCTGCGCTCTCAACGCGAAGAGACTGTGCGGAAAGAGCATCTCTCCCTGGAGCGGCCGTATTATTTTACGCCAGCGTTTTGTAGAGTTACGCGAGATCGGATCCAAAAGAGTTAGTGCCTGCCTCACTTCGTATAACATTACAATTTGTTGCCATCGCATTCATTGCTTCGCCCATGCGGTGAAACTGGCTTTTTTTTTACGAAGCAGTTTCATGCACTGGCGTGGCTCCGTGGTAGAGCACCTACTTGCCACGGAGAAGGCCTGGGTTCGATTCTCAGCCGGACCCAACATTTTTATTGTAATAGCAGAGCTGTTGATGTCGAGATTGGCCGTCAGTCCTAGATAGACCATTATCATCATGAACCGGCACGCGCCAACTTCGTCCTCTTCTTCATCGCCTTCCTCTTGTTCGTCTTCGCTAGCAGAAGACGGGCGCCGATTTGTCCGGCGAGGGATGCAATAACTTGACGGGCGCGAGAACGATTACAGTGAGAAAGAGAGAGAGAGACAGAAATATAAAGAAAGAGAAAGGGAGAATTTTCTGGCGAAAAAAATTTTTTGCCGAGGCGAGATTCGAACTCGCGTACCCATGGTCCAAAGGCGAGCATGCTAACCAGTCGGCTATCTAGGAACGCTGGCAGAGTGGAGCGTAGCTTTGTATAGCATAATACAGAAAGGTGGTGGGGAAAGGAAAGTGAGGGTGAGGAGGAGAGGTGTGAGAGTTAGGAGGAAGGAAAAGAGGATGGGAGAACGAGCACAGAAAAAGAGAGAAAGAACTAGAAACAGAGAGAAAGAGAGGGAAGAAACAGAGGAAAAGACAGAAGGCGAGAGATTGAGTACACAGAGAGAGTGATAAATGAAACAAAGACATATAAAGAAAGATAAAAAAGGGGAAGAGAGAAAAAGACAGAAAGACCGAGGAAGAAATAAACGAAGAGAGAAAGAGTTAGAAAGCAACATACACAAAAAAGAAAAAAATGCAGGCAGTTTGCACTAAATCGCGCAAAGCTTGGGACAGCGAAGCACGGGCCCGTCGCCGCTGGTACTCGCCGTCGACCGAAACGTCTAGGCGCGGCTTCCTCCTCGGTCTCTATTTCTCTTTCTCACTCTTCCTGTGCTGCACTTTACTCTGTCCCCTTTTCCTTTCCTTCCTCTTCACCATCACGTATCTCCTCCTCACGCTCACTTCCCTTCCCACCCTATGCAAGCCTATGCTACGCTCTGCTAGCGTGCCTGGATAGCCAAGTGGTTAGGACGCTTCGTCTTGTCCGACAACCCACTGACTTGTGCGAAGCTCCGCGTTTGTATGGCTGGTATACGTGCGGCTGCAGTTGCAGTCGCAGTCGCTGTTCAGAACTTTTAAATGCGAATGCATCTTTTAGTCGGGGGTTGTCCTGCGTCCCTGGCCGGCGTGCGCACAGATCTCCCCGCGCGCGCTCCTCCTCGCCCCTAGCAATAGCTGCGCCGCGCCTAGCAACCGGAGCAGGTGGCGAGCGGCGGAGGGTAAGGGAGAGGAGGAGCGTACCCGGTGAGGGCACTCGCATCGCGGCGCTCGCTCGGCGGAGAGAGAGCTCGGGCGCTCCTCCTCCACGCGCTCGGACCTATATATATCATGCAGGGAGCGCGCGCTTTGGTGTCGCTCCCTGCATGATTCGCTCGCTGGATTTCAAGCAAGACGGACGTGCCGGCCGCGATGTCCTGGATTACTCCTCGTACCTCTCGCTGACCGGCACCCCGTGACGGACTCCTCGCCCGCTATGCCGTGCGCCGCTCATCGTCGGGACCTTCTCCGTTTCGTCGGTGTTGTGCATTGTGCCTCTAGCTGTGTTTCGCGGACCCGTCCCTGAACTCCCGTGACCGTTTCCCAATCTTTCCTGTCCTCTTTTCTCTTCGTTGGATGGATGTGCTCCTATCACTTTTCTCTCTATTTTCCTACTATTCTTTTATTCCCTCCTTACCCCCCACCCCTACAAGGCACTGCGCCGTGTCGCCTATAGGCAGACAGAAATTAGGTGCCTTTTTTCCTTTCCTGAATAACCACTGAAGAAGAAGTCTTGATAGCGATGGAAGTCGGTGAAGTCGAATCTCTCGCGGCAACGATACCACTAGGACGAAGTGTAACACAATGCAACTCGAGCATTACGCCTCTACGCGCACACTCTCGTCTCTCTTCATTAATTAATCGCACACTCATCGGGTGCACCCAAATGCATTCGCATTTCCTCACGATCCCCTTCGGGGAGGTGCGGCTTTTTTTTTCTTCAAGTTTTTTCTTTGCCATATGATCGTGTGTTTTCTGCTGCCGAAAAAAAAAAAACTGGAAATGTGCGAGCATCATATTGCGTCACGCCACCTGAAAGCTAAGGAAGAGCGTCTTTTTCACTTTCAGATGTGTTCTTGCAGCACGTACAGATTGCTTAAGTTGAGAAGATGTAAATTATTAAATTTTCATGTTTCATAATTCGTAGTCAGTGCATCACCAGAATATCTTCAATGTCCTGCAACCTAATGACACGCAGCTCGATCTTAGGATTTTAAAAAGCGTGCATTCCACCGCGCTGTCCTCGAGATCTTAGGTATTGCTTCTTCATTACATTAAAAAACAAAAGGAATGAAAGCTCTTGTAATTTCTTATTTAGCAAATTTCAGTGACGCACCCATATTCTATTCGATGTTTGAAGGCAGTTTTTGGTCTTGTTCGTACTGGATTGGTATTCGAAAATTTCAATATTCGGACACCTACAGTTTTTGGTGCTGTTAAGAGGTCAATATATCTGTACATGACGAGAGAATGCTGTCTGTGGCGTTTTCGATGCATCCATGAGCGCCCCTTCATAAGGCCCGAAGAAGATTCGTTTTGGCAGAGGCGTCATTGCGAACACGCTGTACCCGGAATCTCTCAGCGTCGTCCGCCGTATAGAGAGCCCCTCCGGTAAGGTTTTGTTCGCACGCTGAGGGTCTCCATAGGGCACCTGTAGAAAAAGCTGGTTCAAGCTTGTTGCGCCGTATATTCAAACTGATCTTTAGGTGCGTTTATTTCACGAGAAAAAAAGAACATGTTTTGGTTGCGAAAAAGAGAAGCGGGCTTTTAGTGGGTCACAGAAAAACCAGTAATTGACGACATCCAAAAAAGGCAACCAGCCATCCCACGAATCGCGAAGTACTTTGCATAGTGTCAGACGACATTTACATTTAAGGTGGACACCTCATCAGTATTCAAGCCGGTAAAACTCGCACATTTATTCTACGTCCTCAGGGAAATGCGCGTTATATGACGTATAATCATGGTGAGGATAAACACACTAATAAGTTCCAGAATTATATATCCAATATCAACATCCATGAGGTCTTAAATACTAATTAGGTGTTCACCTGAAGGGTGGACGACCCGTACATCAAACTGCTTGACAAGGGTGCTCGATGTCAGAGTTATAGGCGGTCGCACAGAATGATCTAATGGAATGGAATCCGCAGAGCTGTTTTGGACAAACATCCAGAGTGACCCTGGCTTCCTCATTCAGCATGCCCCTTTTTTGGGTCAAACAAGGCTTGAAAGAAATGCGACCACGTTAATTCATTAGTTTGCAAGTTGCAGTTGCACGATCATACATCTTAACTGAAATTACAGAGAACGGTCCCGCACTCATGCTTCCTTCGTTCTTACGCTTCGCTCAACGCTGATTTAGGACAGAAGGTAAAACCAGTAAAATAATTCCGTAAAATGAATGCGGGAAGTGTAACACCTTGTTTAATCGCTTCCATACGGCTTTGCTTTCTTCGCCGTGTAGGTTTACCTAGCTTAATGTGTACATTCTACACTCTAAGCTTCGCTTTTCTAGTCGCCTTTAGCTGAAACATATATGCTGAAATCTATGGGCAAGTGGTAATAAAGTGTGCGTTTTGTCAGTCACCATTACTTTATATTTATTTTATTAGAGGCGGAAAGGGCAGCAAGAACCGGAAGGGTCGTAAACACGGATTGCTCCCTTTCATTGCAGTACCCTGGGCGCGCCTATACTCTCTTGTCCGCTGTGCGGGTTTAAATCTCAGAAACAGATCACATTTTCTTGTAAGCATAGGCGTGCGCAGGGTTCCCCTTCATGGGGGGGGGGGAGGGGGGGGAGGGCGAAGGCGGGCGAAGGTTCATCGCAGCGCCTCCCCCTCCCTATTAAGTCAATGTATGGGACAGACTTCGCCCCCCCCCCCCTCTTAGGTAACTGGGGGGGCACCGCCCCCCCTGCGACCCCTAGTCACCTAAGTCGCGCACCCCCCTGCCCCCTCCCCCCCCCCCATGCGCACGCCTATGCTTATAAGCTTCCTATGGAATTGTCTTGGAAAACCTTAGCGACTCCTGTCACCTTTTCTGCGGTATTCAGCTGCACATTCCCAAGAGAACGTAGCTTTGGCGATAGCAAGGCGTCTTTTACAAGTGGAACTGAATATTCGGCGACATAGCAAGGATTCATTTCCTATGAAACTGCAATTCTTGTTCTATGCCACGTCCTGTAGCGTATGCCACGACAAACAGAAGCGTTCCTTTTTATGAAAGCAACGGCCTACGCTAAGCGTCACCGTTTACAATAAATGGATGACGCGACATTGCTACGGAAACTTGTGTCCCTCGATTCTGAAGAACATTGTGATATCTTCTTGCTTACGTAAGTATCCTTGATATGCGTGAGTGTTCCGTGTACTGGGCATTCGCCAGGGTAGCTGACGTCACAGTCGTCGCCGACTGAAAAAAGAAGTCGTTACATGTACCTTGGGCTGTTCCTTGGTGCAACAGTGAAGTGAATGCAGTTTAATAGAACGGAAATTTGGCCAAGTTCATTTGCATTCATTATAAAAACAGCGCAGCAACACGAGGACAGAATGAAAGAAACAACGGGACGGGCGCTGACTCGCAACTGAGAAGTTTATTCGAAAAAACAGATACTTAAGTACAGAAAGACACGTGACATTGACAACCAAAAACTAGAGTGAAGCCAAACAAAAGCATGTATATGCCACATGGACCACCAGCATGCGCGTGAGAACAGTCTTTTTTTTCACCAAATGATGCCCGCAGATACCTCTGTTCACCTTGTAATAATGACACTGAAGGATGGCTAATGCACGAAGCTGCCTCTTTACAAATGTGATACGCTTCGATGATTTCCCTGATGAGTTGATTCTTATGACGGTGTATGATTGTACACTCTTCAAACCATGGCTCACAACCACACGCATTGCAATGCGCGCCGATGTGCGAAAATGTATCAGACCGGCTTATTCTTTCATGCTCTTTAGGCGCACATTAATGCAGCGCCCCGTCTGCCCTATATACCTCTTCCCACGAGACATTGGCAAATCATATACGACCCCCATCTTGCATGGAACAAACGCAGCCCTATGCTTAACGTCGCACACGCTGGAAGCCCCCTTTCCGTTCTCCAATTGCCTCTGGACAGAAGCGCAGATGCCACCCATTTTGTTAGGCGCCGAAAACAGCACGTCGATGCCGTACCTTTTTGCCACACTTTTCAGACCATGTGACATACGGTGCACATACGGCATGACTGCCGTCTTGTCTTCACTCACCCGATCATGCTGCTTGCCGCCTTCCTCCAGCGACCTAATAATCTTCTCGCAGGACCGAGTAAGTAAAAGCGCCGGGTAGCCAGCGTCTTTCAGCCTGCCCACTTGCCTATCGAAGCTCTATTGAGCTACTTCTGGGCACGACTTACACATTTGGTGACTAGGCGGTTCTCACGCGCATGCTGGCGGCGTCCATGTGGCATATATATGCTTTTTTGTGACACGAAAGTGTTTTATGCCGGGGTCCACCAAGTACATCCGTCATGGATGTGACGTTGATAAAATGGACGCCAACGGGCGAGAAAGAAAAAAAAAACCAAGAATAAGATACCCCGCTGGGAATCCATCCCACGATCTTGCGGCCGCGACGGCAAGCGCCCGACGTCCTTCTGACTAAGCTAATTGGGGAAATGCTGGACACTGCGGCAACGCGCCTTATATCTTTCACACATCCTCTTTCGCACGGTGCTCTCTGTTGGCGGTGCAGGTAGTAGGGATGGTCGATTAAAATTTTTGATCGATTAATCGTTAATCGTTAATCGATTTAGCCTTTAATCGATTGTTTTCGGTGGAATCTTTTAATCGATTAATCGATTAATCGACATTTTTAATGGGTGCTTTGAAACCGATATCTCTTTGTTTGAGAGGTATAGTTCGTCTTTAATATGGGACCAAATCTTTTCATTAGACGCGCTGACGATCCGAAATTCCCACTTTCGAAAGTGTCGACGACGGGCCCCTTGTGTCCAATGTGCGAAAATTCACACTTTCGTACACTGGACACAAGGGGCCCGTCGTCGTTGGTTGACGTCGCGGATTCAACCATCTGTGGCTATCATCCCTGGACTATTCGGCAGCAGGTCGCATTTTCTCGAAGCCTGCCTGCTCGAGCTCATCGAAACTGGAGGCGCGTTCGGGGACCACACTGGATGGAAAGTCGCAGCTGAAACATGCAGAGTGGCGGAGGGTGAGCAAATCCCGAGAAAGGTAAAAGAGAGACGAGGAGAAATTAAATAAGACGCGCGCTCTAGTAAGAAAGTCATCTTTTCTCGGTTTGTCGGTTAGATATTGTGGAAGCCCTACATAACACTATAATTTCGGACTGACGCGATTTTTTTCTTGAGGTCACCTATGCAGAGATTACACAGAAATATACTGGCCTCAAACAGACCATCTGTACAGGCAACTGCGGGAAATAGAAGGAAAGAAGATGACATTTAGGAGCTCGTTTTTCTTTGTTAGACACGATATTAATTAGAACTAACAGACAATATTGCCAAGAAAAGTATAGGGGGTGTTATTTGTGATAATTGGGATATAAATCTGAAGAAAGTAAAGTGGACGGAAAGATAACTTGTCGCCGGAAGGGACCGAACCTGCGACCTTCGAATTACTTTTAGGGGCTCGTTTTTCTTTGTTAGACACAATATTAATTAGAACTAACAAACAATAATGCGAAGGAAAGTATAGGGGAGGTTAAGAGTGTATGACAAAGAAAAACGAACCCTTCAAAGTCACCTTTTTCCCCCATTCATAGCGAGGGTCTCGTTCTGGCAGACTTGGTGCCTACTATGCGAGGGATTCTTGGTCAGCTGCAGGCTCGTAAAAAAAGGTCACTTGCTACGTGACGCCAAAAGGCAAAAAAAATAGTGTTCCACACTCGCCGCCATGGCTGTGATCGGCGCTGACTAACACTCCTTGGTTTAAATGCACATGTGTACCCTATGAAGTGGACGGGGAATGACCGCCGCCGTATCTCAATGGTAGAGCATCGGACGCGTTATTCGAAGGTCGCAAGTTCGGTCCCTGCCGGCGGCAAGTTATCTTTTCGTCCACTTTACTTTCTTCACATTGATATCCCAATTATTGCAAATAACATCCTCTATACTTTCCTTGGCATTATTGCCTGTTAGTTCTAATTAATAATGCGGGAAATAAAGTGACATGAGTTGCTGCCTCCCGGCTAGAAAAAACAGCAGCTGCGCCAGTATACTCCGCAGGTTTCACCTGATCTTTGCCGTAACACGGCGCCACTCACACCTTTTCAATCGTGCGTACATCCTGAACTGTGAGAGCTATCTAGTGTACCAGACATTACAACATAAATTTCGCGACTGTCCTTCTTTCTTGTCACAGCAGAAGACGGGGGCCTCTAGCTGAAAGCTGTATTTCTCCCTAAATATGCGACCATACAGTATTACTAAGTGCTACAAGGTCACTTCTTCAATATTAATGCACTGGATGCTAGACGTTCGGTAAACCGACGCGTAAAGTTACATAAATTACATAAATGGTCTATAAGGGCCTTTTCACAATTTGCGAGTGCGCATTCCTGCACTACACTTTCTCTCAACTAATGGCAGCAATTTTCGTGCTTCAAGAGAAGACGAGGTCGTAGTTGCACGTGCCGGCGTTTGTCTATTACACGTGTTCGTGTCAAGAGAGCCGAGTCTACATTTTCCGCGTCCCAGCGCAAGCAAACCGCGCTTGAACACTCTGTTTGAAGAAGTCACTAGCTGCCATTAATTGGCCTAACTGCATCGCAAGAAAGATAGCTGAACAATTATGAAAACGGTATATATACCCTATATAAGACGGACAGTTGGGCTAGTTGGTATACAGCATAATAAAAGATGGTTACTAGCGTCGTTGTCCTCTTTACGCTAGCAAACGTATCTTATTATGTATATACGGATTACCTAATCATCTCCCCGTTAACGTACTTCATCACTCTTTTTGTTCCGTTGCGTTTTCCCCGGTGCAGAGTACGAGGCAGGGGCGTACTAGCTCAGGCCACCCTCTCTGCCTTATAATACATTTTCTCTCTCTCTTTCATTGGCAAACAATATTTTATTTGCTAAAGAGTAAACCAGAACAGCACTGAGAACCAGTGAGTAAATAAGCAGCGCATATTACAATGCGGCACTTACACAAGAAACGAGTAAAATCTGAGGGTTGAATGAAATACTAAGAAAGTTGCGATTGACACTACAGGTGACGAAAACTACTAGTTTATCAAATGTCAGCAGACATGCGTTTATGCGGCAACACCATGAAACAGCGCGGCAAAAAACAAACACGAACAAAATAAGTTACAAGACGATGCGCTGGCACGTATGAAATTTACAGAAAAGAATAAACTTCTCTTTTGAAAGTTGGCGAATGCACGTGCTGCTTACTTTCTCAACAGTCCCCTTTTGTTTTGTTTCATGGGGCGGTTGCTGCTCCGAACCACATGCATTTTTCTGCTGAGCGAAGAAATGTCAGTTGCCCGAGATGCTCGGGCGACAATCGACACCTCCTTTGAGTCGCCACACATCCAGCATGCGAAAAAAGGCGCTCGGATGCTACTGACGTTGCAGGAATTGGCAAATACTCCATTGCAACGTCAAACACATGATGTAGGCCAGTTCGCATGCTGTGCCAAGTCTCAAGTGAATTCGGATTGGTGCGGCGATCGACTACAGGGTTACTATAGTATGTCTTGAACTGAGAAGGCATTTAGTTCATCGGATCGTACTCCAGTGCAACGCAATTGCGTAGAAGTGCGCGATCGACAGCATCCCAAATAGAATCAGAAAAAGTAGTTGTATTTGGCTTTGCAACTTCCTGCGTCTAAGGATAGCGATCAGGGTCTGCGTCTCACGATAGCGCGCCTCGCAGTCATGCGCTCCGGCCAAGGGGCGAGGTTGGGGGCGGGAGTGGGGGATGCCGTAATCGATGAATCGAACAGTAATAATCGATTAATTTGATTAATCGAAAGGCACAAATAGATTATGATTAATCGATTAATTGCGGACCTTTAATCGATTAATCGATTAATCGTTCGTCGATTTTACCATCCCTAGCAGGTAGGCGGCGCGGAGCGGGGCGGTGCCGCCGTCTGTGAGAGGTGAAAAGAAGTAATGCTTCACGATCGACACTTACTAGCGCTTACTCCGAGATTGCGCGCGATATCGGAGGTCATGTTTACAGCGTCTCGATACCAGCGAGGTACACTGGCCGCGCTGGCGTCGCCGAGGCACCCTTGACGCAGTTACGTTTGTTACGTTCTTTCTTTGCCTTTCGCTTCGTGTTAGCGTGCGTCGGCTCATCGGAGTAGTGCAGCTGGTGCAGCTTCCACGTGCACCAACGGGATTTCTCCGCCGCCGACTGCTTCGATTGCGAGAGCACCGACTAACAAAACTGCTGCAATACGCGTTGCAGAAAGGACGCGATTTCGACGGGCGAATGTCGTGCCTTGGTGGAGCGAGACTAGCGCCTGCGAGACAGAGCACAGCGGGACGCACGCGTTTGCGGCTCAGGCTACGAGCCTCTACCTCCCGTGCTGCTGAAGCGCAGTGTGTGTTGGTGTATGCATGAGCACAGGCGTCGGCTACCCATTACTAGAAAGCGCACACCGTGCCGTTTCTCTCCTTAATTGAAGACGCTTTGAAGAAGTGCATACCGGGTACCAATGTTGATTATGAGTTTGTTGATATCATCCTCACGCGGGATTCACGATTCGCTGTGTCAAAATATATGTTCACACTGTCAGCTACCACAACGGTTTAATTATGATCATGGGCGTTAGTCGTCGCGATAAAGACATGCCGTCAACATTGGTGCATCCACGTCAAAACGGTGCTGTAGCTGCCAAACAAGAATAGACATTGTACAAGCTCTCATATATCACTACACAATAAGAACTACTTCTGTGAAGACACGTTTCACTTTCGTGTTATAACGATTCCTATGACGGAGGGATCAGCCATGTTTTTTTTTTTTGGCTTCACTCTAGTTTTCGGTTGTCAATGTCACGTGTCTTTCTCTACGTAAGTATCTGTTTTTTCGAATAAACTTCTGAGTTGCGAGTCAGCGCCCGCCCCGTTGTTTCATCCTGTCCTCGTGCTGCTCCGCTGTTTTTATAATGAAGTGAATGCAGTCATGAAATCAACGAGTTCACTCCGTAATTAACAGTACCCTTCTCTAGTTCTATAACATGACACCAATTCATGTATGGAAGGCAACGACGGGAGTGCTGTACAGTTGTGCAGCACTCTTGCTGTACTGCTTGTAGCAACTGTTCAGCTTGGAACAGAATTACGACGTATCACAGAGGGGATGCGACGGCCGCATCGTTTCTGTTACCGGTACTCTCGTTGTTTCCCCAAAGATGTGATCATTGAAAAAGTGCTTTGCAGGAGAGAAAGCAAAGAAAGTGCTCTTGCTAAAGATATGCCTATGGCGGAATCTTTGGTTCTGAACACAGTGCTCTCGTAATTTTTGTCCGCTTAATCTTTCTCTAGTTGTGTCGTGTTTTTAACAATAGGCTTCCTCTACAAAGCTGTCTGTGTAACGTAATGACTTAGCAGAAATTACGGAATCAGTGTTGTGTGCTTTATTGGTTCACTGTAACAAACTTGCGGATAAGAGGATTTTCATCACAAAACGGTGCTTGTTCGTGCGTTCTTGCGCAGTACTGTCTCCATACAACGGTAACCTTGACGCGCTTTTCTAGTATAGTTTTGAATGGGGGAGGATGTAAGTGTGAGAAGCAAAGGCGCGTTTTAGGGAGAGGAGTTAGGACTCTTTTGTAGCGGTGAGATAGATGTTCCATTGCTTCGGCTGCTAGGAGCCATGCCTCCGCGCGTGTGACTCATCTTTTCTCTTGCCTTTTACAAGTGAAGCAGCGAACGGAGACAAGGCACGAAAGTAAGAAATGAGTCGGTTGGACAACCGCTTCCGTTGATTCGTTTCTTCTTTTTTTGTGCCTCGTCTCTGTGCGCTGCTTCACGCGTAAAAACGAACTGTCACCAACTCGCCCAACTATCAACTTTACTGAAGTTTTTTCCCCTTCATTGTGAAGTCTCCGCCCTCCATAAAGCGGGGCACCTCTCAGCAGATGCGAAAAGTTCTCTGGTACGTCGCTTAAGCATGATTAATTGTAGCATGCTTGCTGTGTGGCACCTCAACTTCTCGCCTTTTCACGCCGTCCTCTTCTGGGTCCTAATTTACATAAGAAAATTTTTTCAGGCAAAGCTTCGTATGAGTCGCGCACTTCAGTGGCGGCGAAGGCGACGTACACATGTCAGTGGTGACATGTGTACGATCGATGCTATATTTTTTACGTTTTTTTCTTTGGTTTTATCGTTCACCTGTTGCAGTATAAAAGAACACGTGTGATCAGAAATAAAACCATTAGTTGAAAGTTAGCGCTGTGTGTGTGTGTCCTCCTTTTTTCCTTGTGGTTGCGCGCTACGCCAAACAGTCTCATGGATCATAACCAACTAGCCCAACAACGCGCCCTGAGCAAGGGAAGTGACGGTGAGAAGGAAGGAAAGGAGGAAGGGATTATGCTGTCATTGTGGGCTGTCATCTCATGTCGACGCTTGGCATCAAGCAGGCAAAACAATGCATAGCATACCCAATTTTAGCAAGGGGGTGGGAAAGGGAAGTGATGGGGGGGGGGGAGAGAGGGCGCCATTGCATCACAAATGCAGGTTCTCTTTCCGGCCACGGCGGCCTTTCAGGCGGCACGGTTGGAACGCCAGGGCGTGCTAGCTAGCGATGCTCACATGCTTCGTTCGTCTTTTCTTCTACTCAGGTGTCTCGTCCCATGCGCAGTTTTTCACATCAGAATTACTAGCCCCCAAACACACGCTCCTTGATTTCATCGCTGATGGACAGGCGAATCACTGTTCCGCACTTCGGTTTCATGCTGAGCGCAACTGCATAATTTTTTTACACAGTGCTATTGTCATGACGGTGAAGCGTAGTCACAGACTCTCCTTCTGTTTCATTGTTTCGCACCCCATTTCCCCTTGCCCAGTCCAGGGTAGCCAACCGGAGATTCACCCTGGTTAACCTCCCTCTCTTTCCTCTATCTTTCTCTCTCTTCTATCTCTAGAGTCAGCACCGAATGCTTGTGTAGCTCTGGCAAACACATTTGGGACGACGCAAAGCGACAGGACCCATTCTGAGGACCGGCCTCGGCTTACCGCGGTCGGAGCTTCCGCCGGGCACCTGGTACAGGTCTCCTGAGCTGCTCTCGGTTGGCTTGTCGCCATCAAGACCTTCGCCGTTGCCCAGAGGATCTTGGTCGTAGAGAGTGCTCGCGTTCACGTCGTCGTCGGACTGAAACGGGCGGCAGAAGGAGCCGCGGCCCGACAGGCTATGCGTGCCGTAGGAGGAGTACTCCTGGAGGTCGCGCGTGGACACTACATCGCGCTCGAAGGGGCCGTCCACCATCTTGCCGTCCTCCAGGATGAAACATGTCGGGGCGCACAGCTGGGAGCCTGCGGACAAGAGACGCATATCGCGTGCGTGTGATACACTACGCAACTACATCATCTGGACCGAACCTAAGTATTTGCCGAAGAGACACGACCCTTCTGTGTAGGCGACCCGCCGCCGTGCTCTAGCGGTTATGGTGCTCGACGAAGGTGGCGGGATCAAATCCCGGCTGCGGCGGCCGCATTTCGATGGAGGCGAATTGCTACAGAGACCCGTGTACTTATATCGCCCATATGACCGCGCTCTTTACAGAGCCGGGCGGGTAGATTTACGAATCCCCATTTTATGTAGTTGCATTGTTGGGATGACGAAAGGTTTTTTTTTTTTTTTTGTGGCTAGTGAGCGATGGTCCTCACGGTTTCGTGTTCAATTCATCCAGCTAGACGTCG
Organism: Rhipicephalus sanguineus; assembly: GCF_013339695.2. Taxonomy (NCBI): domain Eukaryota; kingdom Metazoa; phylum Arthropoda; class Arachnida; order Ixodida; family Ixodidae; genus Rhipicephalus; species Rhipicephalus sanguineus. The sequence goes on from NC_051184.2 coordinate 20,245,316, forward strand.
TAAGCTGTTGCATTAGAAGCCTGCGACAGCTTCTCTGAAAAGGCTTGGCCACGCAGCTTCGCTCTTCTCTTCTGGCACTTTGCTGTTGCGTCCCTCAGCGCCGGAAAGCTATAATTCGAAGAACAATACGGCAGTACCGATGACTTAATACGAGAGGCGGCGTTGACCTGTTCCCGCGCACGACAGTCACAGCGATTGGAAAGAATTTTCCCGGCGTACTCACTGAAGCTTCCGGCATCAAAAATTAAAGGCCGTGCCTGGCCCATAGTATTTCACGCAGTAAAGGGACCTGTGAAGCAGTTTATGTTTACGTTCTCCGCGCGTTAATTTGATCTGCGCCCAAGGTTTGTTCGATAATACGGTCCCAGTCGATCGACCCGTGTTGCTGTAGCGCGGCTCCAGTGCCACGACCGGGTAATTATCAAGAGTTTCCATCAGACCAACGAATCGATCGATCATTAATTAGCGTTTTTATCATTTGTGATTTTTGGTCTCCCAGCGATCTTCGGCGCACGCGTAGTTTCCATTCACATACTCCCGTTTGATAGATACTATTACGTGCTGTCTCAATTACATTAAGTTGAAAGTGCAGCGCTTGCGCTGGACATTTCTACTATCTCTCTGTTCTTTAGATGCGAAGCAGCTTTTGCGCTGGGCTTTGTCAGTAGTTCCATTGGCGACCGTCCGCTTTCTAAGACCTACCTTAGCCATCTATAACATACTGAGCGCGCGCTCGCGCCAAGAAGTCTTCTTCTTCTTCGACCGCCTTGATGATGATACGTGCAGAGCACTTTAGGGGCCCGGGCTGCCGCATGCTGTCCTAGCTTGGCGTAACGCAGACAAAACCACGTGTGCAGGCACGCGCTAGCGCGTTCGGGCCTGTGTAAGGGGCTGGGTAAGACGCTGTGGCCTTACACTCTCTCAGAAATCACGTGATGGCGTCTGGGAACGAGGTTCTGCAGACACGCGATGAACCCGCGTGGCGTGCTCCAACAAGAGTTCAGGACGAGTAACAGCAACATCAACTACAGTGAATTCATGGTGTGCTCCACTTGTAAGAACTCGGGCAAGGTGCCCGTGATGAACGGGACTTTAAGTCGACCCATGCGCTGCTTCGCATCCCCAAATGGTTCCCTTAGTGGGAGACGGTGACACTTTTTTTACACATTCTGGCGATAACTTTCTTAACTGGAAAGCAATAGCGGAATTTTCGCGAAGGTCTTTCATGTAGAGCAAGAGACCCGAAGAACAGGGAAAGACGGCGCAGTGTCACCTCGTTGTCTGTCGATGAAAAGTACACCGCTCATGAAGTGAAAAACGACAAGAATATCTGCAAAAATTGATGGGGCTTTACGTACCGAAACCACGATATGATTAAGAAGGACGCGGTAGTGGAGGGCTCCGGAAATTCCCATCCCTGGGGTTCCTGAACGTGCACCTTTCCTTGGTTCTGATGTTTTCCATTGTTGTCTGCTATTTTTGCTGGGGTTTTCAACATGTATATTTTTCATGTGCTTTTCTCGCCCTCCTTTAAAGCGGAGGGTATGTGGCTAAGTTTATTTGACGTGTTCATTTTTTAATTACTCATGCGAAGCTTGAATTGTCTGACGAGTGTCGATGGCGTTGTAGGCGCGACCGATAGAAAAAAAAAAAACAAAAACAACGGCCCCCACCAGCCCAAAGAAATGGGACTCTCGAAGGAGCGCCGCTCACTTGCGTTATTTCCGTGCGCGGTTTTCCAACAATTGGTGGCCCTCTCTCGATCGCGGCCTCGTCGACGATCAGCCGTTTCTGATATGGCAATCTTATCTTTTATCGAGGTTATCGATGCGACTTATTATTTTACGTCGCCACCACATTTCATTGTTGCCTGGACATGAACGCATGACCGTCGTCCTTTGTAGCAATAAAATTGCGCTGGTAAACACATGGGTGAAGGTTAAATAGACGCCACGGAGGAAGGCAAACTTTAGGAGGGAGCATTGCACTGTGCGAAAGAAAGAAAGAAAGAAAGAAAGGAAGGAGAGAGAAAGAAAGAAAGAAAGAAAAAGAGAGAGAAAGAAAGAGATAGAGAGAGAGAAAAAGGAAGAGATAGAGAAAGAGAGAAAGAAGAAAAGGAAGGAAGGAAGGAAGGAAGAAATAGGTCAGCCACGCACACGCCATGTTTCGCTTGCCCCTATTTTCCCGAAAAGGGAAGGGTTCCTCTTTTTTCTTTTGTGCTTGTTTTCTCGGATTAAGATCTGTTGTATTCCCTTGATACCTACGCTTTCTTTCTGCACTTTAACTCACCTGCATATACAGTTTCTAATGCTATAAGTATTTCAACAACGTTATTATTGCGCTATGCTTGTGTTGTCACATGAACCTTAGGTTGCTTGCTGGACACTTTACATAAATTATCGTTTATCGGAGTCTTCTTTTTCCACGTCGGTGTTTCCCCAAAGGGTTTTGAAGAGTTTCCCAGTATGCATGAAACAAACTTCTTCAGCCATACGCTATTCACTCTATGTGCAGAAATGGCTTAAATGATATATAATCGCGGATAACGTGTTGTATACTTACGGAAAAAATAAGTATTAGCAAAAGTGTACCTTTTCAAACAAGATGCTGTTAGTCAGATTTGTCACTTTTCAATGCATGGCCACGTATGTAGTTTATAATTGAGCGCTTATCCCAATGTGTCAGAATCGGATTAGCGAAATTCATAGCGTTACACCGGCGTACGTGAATTACTCACTTATCGCACTACTCCGTTTCACGGCTTGCCCTGTCACTTAAACAATAGCGAATGGTGTTAAATATGCGCGTTATCGCTAGCAGAGAAATTGCACGTACTGTGCGTGGCAAAAAACCAATAATGCAGGCCAAGGGCACACATGCGCCGTGCTCGCTTACCGAGATCCTGCGACGGGCGGGCATCTGCGGTGTGTCGACTCCCGAGTTCCATGGCCAGGACACTGACCTCGACGGCCTGGCCAGTGTGTGCGCTCTCTGAAGCTTTTGCGAATGGCAGCTCGTTCGACTCCTGGCAAAGCTCATCGAACTCTTTTTTGGTCGTCATGTGGAACCGAGAAAGCTACGAAAAGCTTTGCCACACCGAACGCTGTACCTGCTCCTGTTCTGTAGCGCGCACGAACCTAGACCATGAATTTTCTTTCTCGTCTACATGCCCTCGTTCTGGCACGCGGGGCGAAACAGTGTAATTGCACATGTAACCACTGCGCAGCTAGGAATCCAATAAATCTCATTTAATGAGATATTGTGTCTTTAGTATCTCATTTAATGAGATACTCAAGAATTTAATGTTCGTAATAATTTTATTAAGGTGAAAGCCTTAGATGCCTCATCAAGCGCGAAATTTCATGAAGTTTGATTCGGTATCCTGCGGCGTGTGGGACCAGTGATGCCCCCTCCTCCACCCCCCCCACCCGCCCTAAAAAATAATAAAAAATGGCCGGCATTCTGCCCTGCGAAAGTGAACGTCCAGCGAATGTAGCAAACGCCACACATAGTGATGGGAGGGGAGGGGGGTATGTTTTATTGTTACTTTAAAGTAATGGCAGTGGTAATCGTTTTGTGGTCGCTTAGATACACCGTGATTGGCTCCGCGAGCATTTTCAGCAAGACAAATTTGTTCATTTGGTCGAGCCTTGTATTTACGCTGTTTTTTTTTCTGGTGTCTTTAATTTCCTTTTTCTACCCATTGCAGTTTTAGAATGAACTGAATGAGTAGCTAGACGGGTCTCCCTTTTATATATGGAAGCGGGAAAGACACGCGAGGAGGAGGAGGAAGGGCCTTTTGTCGTCAGTCGAAGCCCTCGTGTGAAGTGCAAAGCAGCTGCAACCTAATCATTACCGGGAACGCGTGGGAGGGTGTTCCCATTGTTCACAGGCGCCTTATCATCCATCATGCGGTTTTGATGCTTGTTTTGTGGTTTTCTTTATTGGAACGAGCACTGAGCTCTGCTGTACGCCTGATTTCAGAGAAAGATATGCCGTTTGCCTTCCGTTGTTAAAAGGCCCCTAGACCACACAGAGGTCGAAATTTAGTCGAGGCGTTGCAGTTGTGCACGACGCAACAGCGAACGCGTTCGTGGACTCGACTGTCCACCTCTCCGAAAGCCCTTCCTCAGCGTCCGAGGTGAAAACGCAACGAGCGCGCGTATCTGATAGCAGAGGAGCACGAGAGCCCGAGAGTCTGTTCGTCGTTTAGGGGCCTGGCGTTTTGTTTTTTAGTCCACCGAGACAGAACCGTTGCGTGGTAGATCTCAGCGCTGTAAAATCACCATCGCGTATTGACGTCACCACATAACGTCATGATGACGTCACAGATCGCCAAAAATTTGCCACGTCATTATGACGTCTCATGATGACGTCATCGCATGACATCTAACTTTGTCAAATGTGGTCCGATCACGGAGGCAATGCAAAAACAGGTGAAGTGCTTCTGATCTACGAGGCAGTGCAAAACCACGTTAGGTGCAGAAAGCTATCGAAGGGCGGCGGGGCAGGATCGATACATCGACTTAGAAGAAAAACACGGTGGCTTTTGCCTTCGTGTCGTCCTAATTGAATGCATGACGGAGCATGTGAGTTTTTTCGAGCGACATTCTCCTAATAGCATCGAAATTCTTAACATCCGTGTAGTGGGTATATACCATTATTAAATAGAAGGAATTAACGTGATGGGAAGTGTCTCTACGAACTTTTAGCACAGAAACTGCATTAATGACACGAATACGCAACTTACAAACGTAAGCACGAATGCGAAGTCTCTCATTTAACGTGTCATTAAACTGATTTCGAGACTGCGATAACGAGCCCGTGTATATACAGGGAGAAGAGCAGTGCGTTCATTGTGCCCGCATGTGATAATAAATCATACAACAGAACAATCCCATTTGCCAACGTTTAAATAATGTTATATGCAGCCTCGCACTTGTGGTGCCAAGCCTGAAGGAAGAGCGGAGCCGGGTGCCCTTTCTTCTCTTTACTTTTTCTTTCATTCCTCTCTTTCTTTCTCATCCTCGCTTTTTCTATCTTTATTTCAGTTTCTTTTTCTATCTTTCTGCTTCTTTATCTTTCTCTCTCTCTCTCTTCATTCCCTTTATTCCTGTCTACTTTTTCTTTCTCTCTCATTTTCTTTCTCTCTCTCTCTTTAACGACTTTCCACTTCACCGAGATGAGAGAAACGGAGAAAGGCAGGCAGGTTAACCAAGCTGGCTATGCGTATGCGCATGCGTCACATGACGCGTACGCATACGTCTTCATGCGTATGCGTCATGTGATCTTCCGGTTCCGATGCCGAACAGGGCAGGGAAGGAATTTGGCTCGCGAAGGCTAAACGGGGCGAGTGGCAAGGGTTTCAAGCTCGCATCCTCACATCATGGTTTCGCGCCGCTTCAAATTATTGTTTTTCACAGCTCGTAATGAACCGATTTGAAGAACTCTGGCGGCATAATGCTCTTCATTCGGCACACATCAACTTCCAGCGTCTAACTAAAATTTGCTATGTGGCCCGGTGAGGGGCCCTTTAAACTGCTATTTTGCTGACCCAGTGACGTAAAGGCCTTCATCAGCATTATGAAGCACCACGTTTGCCTTACCTCACGGGCGAACCTTGTATTTGTTTAGTTCAGCATAAAATTAGTGTTTTGTTTCAAAGCGCTTTATTTTACCTGTTTGTGTCAAGAATATTGGCGAGCACCGCAGATTGGACAACAATAATAGAATACCCCGTGTGTTGCATAAAAGGTACACAGTCTCAAAATAGTTTTCACTATTCTTTATTGTAAGAATTTGACGATCGCAGCATGTTTGGCGAGCATAACATGCGAATGATTCGGAAGGTTTTCGACGCCGCAGCGTTGCTTTTCCTCCTTAGCGACGAAAACCTCACCAGATGGCGCACCGGTATCTTCGGTTCATAGTGGAATACGGTGGGCACTTGAACGTATCGGAGAAGGCGGGCAAGTTTGACAGTGGCACGTTGACGCTAAAAGAAAAAAAAGAAAAGGAAATATAGCTATCGGAGTTGGGAAGCACCCACGAATGCACATTTGAAAGCGTGGTCTGGCTGGGTCAGTGTTTCACTTGCCCCCCCCCCCCTCCCCTGCCTGACCCCCCTTGTACGCACGCTTATGCAAAGACTGAGCGATGCGAGCCAGCCATGCGCGTTCGCTCGACACTGCGCTCTGCTGCGAGTGTAATTAAACGTTACCGAGTGATAGCCCGCGAGTGACACTACTGGCGAAGCGCACGTACTCGCTCGAAACGACACTAAGTTTGACCATGTGACATTCGTATACGAAGCGTCGAAATGTTTCTCCCTAAAATTCGAGAGATTCCGGACTTTTCAAATTTCATAAAGATATCTTAAATGGACAAAATAGGCTGATTAGATAGTTGGTGTAATGTATATCGTGAGGATTAGCGCAAGGAAACGTCGCAGGACGACTGAATACATGAGGACGGAAGCGCTGTGTCCTTGTGCCTTGGTCATCCTTCGTCGTTTCGTTGCGGTAAACAACAATATCTCTCGTATACGTTCTCACCTCTTCTCCAGTGTGGGGTATTAAAGGAGCCATCGTCAAGCGAATTTTGTTACCAATTAGATTTCTGTGGCGGCGGCGTTACACGCGAAAAACCGGGTGCCGGCGAGCCTATACAGAAATGTGCTCCGCGAAGGTGCGCCGGTGACATCGAATTTGTATGCGCCGTTTTCGAATGACTGATGCTCTCACGGTCGTGGGCTTGTGTGCGATTAGTCCGGCCTGATACGGCAATCTGATCTTTTTAATCGAGGTGACTTGTCTTTTCACGTTGCCACATTTTGCTGTTACCCGGATATGAACGCATATGACCGTCGTTGTTGCCGGTAGCATCTGAAGTGTTGCTCTGCTAAGTACGCGAGTGAAGGTCTGAGTCCCAGCATGGAAGAAAGAAAAGAAGTTAGGAGGTAGCATTGCGCAATGCGATAGTAATCCGGGTCAACTACGCACACGCCAACCTTCGCTTGCCTCCATTTTTCCGGTTGGGGAAAGGCTCCTTAATTTTTTTTTTTGACGCCGAGATGAAATTCTGTGTGACTTCTTCTGCACTTTGCATTTTTAAAATACAATAATGAAATGTCAAACTTTCGTTATACCCGTATTGACTTGGGCTGTGTGGGTCGTACTGTATTTGCTCTTTCAGGTACTCGGGACGACTCAGGCTGCACATTACCTGTAATAAGATGAACGTGACCGGCACTTTTAAGAGCTTACGTTATGTTCAAGAGATGACTAGGTGGATAATGTTGCCCATAAAGAAAACAGGAAACATCGCCGTGATGACGCTTACCATAGCATTCGCGATAAAGAACAGCTGCTCCCCGGAGAATTCTTCCAGGTCTTTCAGACGAGTGTCTACGTTTTTGTATTCCGCTTGCAGAAGCTTTTTGTACGCCTGCAAAGTGAGATGTTAGTTGACTTCGTGATTTTAGGTCGTGCTGTGACAACTTGTAACACTTTCGAGACGCTTTGTACACATTCGAATAAAAAACTTGTCTTTTGCTGGTTGTGTCGACTTGTGGCTACGAAAGAGCAACATACGTTAAGGTTTGCATGAATTGAACCTTCTGCGTAATAAACGCTTCTGCATTTAACTTAATTTTGCAGTGCACCGTTGCCTACGATGACTTTGCTAGAGGCACTACCATGTTCGACGAGTCGTTCTGCGTGCCGCTTTACGCGAGCCACGTCAAAAAGTTTAATTTTTCTTTGCTCGAAATGAACATAAACGAAAACGAATTTCAGCTGCATTTCTAGCCTGAGATTTGAGTCTACTTACGCAAAAGCAGAACATGAATGACTTCGGAATAAACTTATATTTAAGTACAGTTTAGTTAGTAATAATTACTTGAAAATAAATAAACGTATTCTGACATCATTTTTGTTGCATTAAAATATCGAGCGCCCTGAAATAATTAATGCCTAAATTTGACGCATTTACAGACAGTTGCTCATAGGCGGCGTCTCAAAAAGGTTAAGGTAGCTAAAATACCTTATCTTCATGGGTTTTTCTTTTTTTTTTTCGTATGCCAAAGCAATGCACGCATAAGTAAACGTAAGAATATTTACGGGAACATGTTTCTTATGCTGTTTGCGGATTTATTCTCTAACAATGACTGTTAAGAGTCGCATTAAGCCCTTCTACTGTACAACTATCTACGCATACTCGCCAGCAAGGGCCTCTGAACTGGCGACTAATATATAAAATTCGGATAATGTATCAAAGAAGCGAAACGCAGTTAGGAACAGATTTGTGCAAACATCAGCCACGCAGTAATGAAGGTCACGTGCGAGCGACGTTTTATTAGCCTCAATAGGCCATACGTTCAACTGGAAAAGCCACTCAGGGACATTGATATTCCGGCAACTAGCGCAATTTTGACCAACGTTACCGAAATTTCCGAGTGGCATATATCAATGGCTTAGCAGTACTTGTTTCTGGGCTAGTTCGTTCTTGTTTACGACTTTTTCTTTCTCGTCTTCCTACCCACCGCGGTTGCCTAGCTTGGCTGCTGACCCGAAGGTCGCAGTCAAGCTGCGGCGGGCGCATTTCGATGGAGGCGAAGTGCCAGAGGCGCGTATGCTTAGATTTGGGTGCGCTTTGAACAACCCCAGGTGGTCGAAATTTCCGGACCCCTTCACTACGGTGTCTCTCATAATCATCGAGGTTTTGGGACATAAAACCCAAACAATTATCGTCTCTCGTCTCCTTCTGTGGTGGTTTTAGCGACTTTTGTGTTCCAGTAAATATATTGGTGGCATTCTGACGTGACCACGTTTCTCCGAGCGAGTGCATTACCATCATTTAAACACAAGGTCGAGTGAAAGACAAAAAAAAATTACACCATTTTCCGCTAAAGGGGACCGTGAGGCGATGCGAAGCCGGAGCACTTGCACGATCGCGTTCCGTTGGCGTTCGTTGGGCATGCTACCGACCTCGCGTCGTGGAACGCGAAGAGGAACGCTACGCGCGTCTTGTCTTCCCTCTAGCCTGGCCGTTAATTCTCATAGGGCGAGCGGGGGCACCGTAGGAGAGGAGAGAGAGGGGGAGGGGACGCGCATGCGCTGGCGCTCATCGCGGCGTTGCGCAGGAGAGAATTTCGGCATGTCTAGCCGGCGTTTCAAAGAGCGGAGAGGGGAAGTGCAGAGGGGGAAAGGGGAGAGGGGAGGGTAGAGGAGAGGAGGTGTGTGGAGAGGTATGCGCATGCGCAGTAAGGGTGGTCACGCCGCACACCACCACCACCACCGGTTTGAACTCCGCTATAAGATGCTTCGCATCTAAAAGAGAAAGGTTCGATACAGAGAAAGGTCGTGTATTCCACGTCCTGCTTACATGTATATACACCCTTAATCAGGTCCCGGATTAAGCGCTGCCTCTAGCTAGGAAAATATAGCGAGACGAAAAAGGTCTGGTTTCCTGGCTGTATACCGTGCTTTACAGTGTTTTCGTCTCAATTTCCAGATTGTATAAGTGCCTTCACTCATGTTGTTTATCGTAGTCTTAAGAAAATTATTGCATGATGTACTGTTAAAAACTTACGGATTAAACGATCTCGATTACCTTTACGTATCTGCTAGCTTTTCATGACAAAATAACACTTTTTATGGGAAAAAATGCGAGGACGAGGAAGTGCGAAGAAATATTTATCTAAGGTACAAAGATCATTATAGCTTGTGGATACACTACAACATCTGGACTCCTCTCGTTATGCTCCTAAACACAAGTGTCTTTTTAATGGAAGAAATAACATGTCATTCAACCCGAATGGTGCTACCATTTGAAGGTGGAACTCACAAGCTTTGAGCAGTCTGAATTACGGTGAAGAATACAAAACCGTATGTACAATTATATTTATTATATGCCGCCAAATCACTGATTCAATGCTTTTTGTCATGTAGAAGTAGCGTATATTACATTCCATGGCGTAATTAAGTCGAATAGCCGTTGAGAAACTGATTGCAACAGGGCACACATTAGCAATGAAGCTTCAGGGCAACTGCAGCACCAACTATACAACATTAATGTCCGGTATTATGTTGAGAATAAGCAAAATTTTAGGGGTACAGTTTTTTATTTTCGTTTTATCTTGAGATTTTTTTATGCATATAACATTCTGTTCTCTATAACCGCTTCCTAGATGCATATCCTGCTGTTGGTTACTAGCTATCTTGTGCGCGTTGTTAAACTGGATGTCCCCCTGAAATGTTCTGCTTTAGGAGCTCCTGTTGTATTGTTCAAATTGTATGCACGTTTCTTTTGAGTTACAAGTGAAAGCGAATTGAATATCAGACAGTTTACGCGGTACCCGATTAAGCGCTTTAAGCACTTCACACCAGCAAAACAATAGAAAGCAGCGCAACTTACCTCGAAAGCCAGGCGCAGTCCGCCGTTGTCTGCAATGTTCTCGCCTACGGTGTTCTTGCCATTGAGCTGCAGTTCGGAAAATTACTCAGTAAGTTTTGTTTATTATGTGTGATATAGGGTCAAACTACGTAGTATTCTATCAGATATACCGAAAGTAACAATTGCAGAGAGACGCTGCTAAGCCGGAATTTTAGGACTCCTCTTGTCTTGCGTATTGATGTGTCCAGGATCTAAGTAGAAATCATACTACTGCAACATTTCTTTGATATGGACGATTAGCCTTAAGTACTACGCCTTGACTTTCTAATCACAAAGAGCTGCACAATGTGGCCCTTATTCAGGTAGAGCCAACGTAAATAAGTAAAAAAAATGTACTGGTATGTCCCATGGTTTTACGTTCTTCGTAGTAACTCGGCCAAATGAAACTGCAGTTGAAAGGAAACTACCATCCTTAGCAGCGGCATTGCGAATTTTACTGCGAATCTCCACTAAAAAACAGCAGTACCATGCGCCCACATGATAGGTTATTTTGGCTGTATCCTTTTGGCCGCCGCTGTGCTATACTGTAAAAATGTCTGTTAACACTGCCCGCGGCAAGTTATCTTTTCGTCCACTTTTCTTCACATTTACCTTACATTTACTACTAATAACATCCCCTATACTTTCCTTGGCATTATTGTCTGTTAGTCCTCAATAATATTGTGCATAACAAAGAAAAACTAGCCCTTAAATTAACACTTCTTCCCTTCATTCACAGCGAGGGTCTCGTTCTGGCAGACTTGATGCTTTCAGATGGTATGCGAGGGATTATTGGTCATCTGCCAGCTCGTAATAAGTTCACGTGATACGTGACGTCAACCAGCAGAAAAAAAAGTGTTCCAAACTGGCCGTCATGGCTACTGGCGGCGCTGACTGACGCTCCCACGTTTAAATGTACATATATACCCTATAAAGTGGATGGGGGGATGGCCGCCGCGGTAGCTCAGTTGGTAGATCATCGGACGCGTTATTCGAAGGTCGCAGGTTCGGTCCCTGCCCGCGGCAGGTTATCTTTTCGTCCACTTTTCTTTCTTCACATTTACCTTACATTTACTACTAATAACATCCCCTATACTTTCCTTGGCATTATTGTCTGTTAGTCCTCAATAATATTGTGCATAACAAAGAAAAACGAGCCCTTAAATTAACACTTCTTCCTTTCATAAAATTTATAGGTATTTTCTGTTTTACCTATATGGAATTCCTTGGATTAGGAGAAATCTACACCCGGTTTTTCAAATTATTTAATTTGATAGTTTTGCCCAGTAAACAAGTAGTTTTTGTAGATATCACAGCCACATCGTAATATATGCATGCAGAACACTGTTAGATCTTACCTGGTCTTCAACATAAAAGTTATGTTAGGGCTGTCAAGATGTTGTGCATGGCAGCAATTCGCCTAAAAGTTCGCAACGCAGGCGTTTACACGACATAGCGCACTGTATACATCAACATTAGAAACTGGCGCAGTGTTAGCATATATAGTGAGCAGCGTGCCAGCCACGCATTTGCCCAGATGCTCGCAGCCTCGTCACTGCGTCGATGCACACCGGCCCTCTGGTGGTCAGAGGACATGAGCGCGCGTCGGCTTACGCGAGAGAAGAGCCAAGAAACAATGTATTTTATCCATAAATAACGAGAAAAATAGCTACCAAATGCGCCAAAGTAGAAGTTCAAAGCAGCCAAAAAAAGTAGCCATGGCGCCAACCAGAAATTTTCGTCGCCATACGGGGTCGTAATGTAGCCAATTTGACGCAAGGTAGCCCCCAATGGCAACCCTGCTGTCGACACAGTTTAGCTAGCAGGTGGAAACCCTTTGAGAAGTTGCACCCTTGGTGGCGCTCCTGTTAGGAAAGCGAATGGGGTGAGGCAGACCATCGCAACGGCGTATTGCAAGGGGAATTGATAACGTGCGCGTTGGATCAAAAATGCTCGCCTCTACTAACCTGTGCATACGCAGAACGATCGCCTGAGCAAAGACAGAAAGCGCTTGATTTCCTCGACTTCTCGTGTCTCTCTCCCTCTCTTTCACCGCTGCAAAAAAACGTGAAACTTGAAAGGAAGGCCACCTATCGCTACTGTGCTGTGTTGCTTTCCCGAGAGCGTCACGCATAGCGTCGTTGGTGTCATTCTAAGATTGTCTTGTCCGTCGACGAGGCCAGCAGTCCCATGCGCGAGCATCGATCGCCTTTTCAGTGCTTACGAGCGTGTGTCGTCAGAGGCTTTGCAGTGGTTCTCGAGGAAAAACGAGCGGTCTGTCTGCAAGCATGCTCTTCCAGAAAAAGTCACTTCTCCGGCTCCGTGATAAACTACCGGACTCCATGCACGAGCGGTGAGAGTCGTCTACGCAACATCTTCGCAGACCTTGCCTGGAATGAGTTCTTGTGGCAGGTGGGTCTCCAACTGAGGGAATTTTCTCCGGGCCAACTGTCTCTCGCAATGCGTTGCGCGTGCGTTGTTCCGAATATAGCGGAACAGGAAGAGACGGCAACGCTATTGTGCGAATTTCTGTCGCATCACCGCTGCACCGTTTCGGTGCACCTCTATGATCATGTATTCAAGTGTGACCACCAAAGTATAGGGCTTTTTTTAACATCCCCTATACTTACCTTGGCTTCTTGATGTTAGTTCTAATTTTCGATGTATTTTCGATGGAGGCGAAAATGCTTGAGGCCCGTGTGCTTAGATTTAGGCGCACCCCAAGTGGTCGAAATTTCCGGAGCTTCTCTGATAATTATATCGTGGTTTTGGGACGTTAAACACCTACAATGAATATATTATGTTCCCCTTTGATAATGTCTTAAAGAAGCGTTCAGTATTTCAAATGATTGTTGTAAAGATGCTTTTTTGTAAACTTTTTACGTGCTTTCAACTGGCGTGCTGTTCGCGAGCGTGTGCTAGTTGTTATGGTCTTCTTGCTAACTTGCTCGTTCCTTTCCGATCTGAGTGTTGTTTAAAATTGTGATACCGTGCTGATGAATACGCACTGAGCCATGTGCGACGAAATGTTTGGAACGTTTTTAAACTGTGCTGTGTTTGATAATGAAGAAGAAAAATATTCCGGCGCATCCCACATATTTTGCGAGTCGACGTCATGTGAAGCAGTAGGCCAGTAGCTGCTTTTACCGCATTTTTTTATTGCTTTGAGCAAAACGCTTCGAGTTGGACCGACTTCTTTGGGCACTTTGAGTAGTTCGGGGTATATCGTGGATAAACCAAAGGGTATCCTATCCTAGTTTTATCCTATGGTACGACGTAACGTCGACAATCGCGTTAGAGCGCATCTCAATTTTATCGAAACGAACTGCACGTTACCGTGCGATGATGTGCATATTATAAGCGGCGGTTTTCACCGTATTTCTCCGCGTTGAGCAATGGTTGACTATAGGTTGGCGAATCAAAGGAGTTCGTATGTAATGCTTATTACATTATTATGAAAGCGTATAGCCAACACTGCAACCACGTTTGACGTTGCCCCGACATGACGAGCGTACGTATTGCCGTGAGCAGTATGAAAGGGAACACGCGAGCGCGTGCAAATAGCTTCAAACCCAAAGCGGAGCGATTCGCTGCTGCAGCTCTAGGAAATAAAGTGGAAAGGGCGCCGCGGTCACTTAAAGTGTCGGCAAGCCGGCCTCGCTGTTGCTCATAAAACACGGCAGATGATTGCGTATCACGGGCCTCTATATTTTCCTTGGATCGATTGTCCGTTAATTCTCATTAATGTTGTGTATAACAAAGATAAATGATGCACTTAAAATTCCCCTAATTTCTGAAGCAGTTATACAAGCGATGTTTTAATGGCGCAGCTGGTCTAGGCTGGGCCTGACGACAGACGAGTGTCCGCATGTCACGCTCCGGTTCCCAGATACACCCGTAGATGGCGTAACCGCCTCGGTGGCGGATGAAGCGGTAGCCGCACTGTCACCGCAGAAAACCGCAAGGGAAACCCACAGTATTACCACCGCTCCACTGTTTTTTGTAGATTTCACTCTGGGTGGTACTGGACAATTCTTTTTTGTTAAAAAGTATCTTGCGATGCCGTTAGGGCGCCTCCAACGTTGCTCACGGGAGTGAAAACTGTGTCAGGCATAATAACTTATAAAATTTGTTCTGTTCTAGTCATTAGTGGTAAACATTTCTTTTTTTTGTTGAATGCGCCGCGGTATTTCGTGAGGATGACTGCAGTATATGAATTTTTGTTTCACTTTACATTGCCGAGTGGTACTAAAGGTTGCCGATTGGCACCCGTGGTTCCCGTCGGGATGCGAGTCATGTGTTATGGTGAAAACAGCCAAATATCGCTTGCTTCCTCATTGGCAATGGCGTCGCCAACTAAGCAGCAAGCGACCTTTTTATCTATGTGCTTTTTAGTTCATCTATATGCTTCAATGCTCTTTCTAGCGAACCCTAACGTGCATGAACTAATATTTAAATGCGTATAGGATAGCTTAATTAGGCCTTCTCGAATGGTGATGTTCGGCTATTCGCTGCTTGATTGTCGTGTTCGTTCTTTTTTCTGAACTTACAAGAATGCATTGCCGCTCCTTTTCTTTCGCGCCCGCAAGGGCCTTGAAAGTATTTGAAAAAACAACAACAACAACAACAACAAAAAACAAACAAACAAACTCGCAGGCTCCCATATGCATTCGCCTAAGACGATTCGAAGGCGAAAGCCATGTTCTTCTCAGTCGTACTGATCCTCTTCCTCCCCCCTCCGAAAGCTTTCTGCACCTAACGTGGTTTTGCACTGCCTCCGTGATCGGCGCACCTTTGACCAAGCGACGATTTCACGCGATGACGTCACATAGTGACGTCATCACGTGATGGTTTTCTTGCATCACTGTGTTGAAGCCGACGCCTGCTTTTCGCGTTTGATGAGGCATCGAAGTCTTTCGCCTTAATAAATAATGAGCGGGAAACTTTGATTCTGTGGTTCGCAGATTTTCCTTGGCTGCGTGACAGGCCCTCCCATCTTGGAGCCAAGCTGGTATTTTATGCACGCGGCTGCGGTGTTTCCTCTCGGCAACGGCCGCATATCCGAAACCATGGTCGCCGACATACGGAGGTGCGTGTAATATAACCCCGCCTTTGTAAAAGTTGCATTATTAACATATAATTATGCACTTATTTATGAGGCCTTGACTATATGATAAGCTTCAGGCTAGAAAAATTCCTAGGATGTATTATATGTCTACAATTCTGCTTGTCTCATATCGAGACCATAGCAGGTGGGTATATGATTACACACGCAATGCACGTTTAAACAGCAACAGTTGGAACAGTATGTAGAATCTAAGCAAATACCAAAAATATATGCGAGCATGCACAGGAGCTTGTAAATATGAAAGTAGAACGAATTGTTTAAATGCGTTTACTTTCAAAAATAGTAATATTAACAAAAGAAGAACTCGCATTAAAAGCAACCTCATTTTACATTTCTGTATAGATTGTGGAAAGGTCACAAAAACCAAGGAAGAAAAAACAACAACAAATATTTCGTATATTTCAGAAAACTGGAAGTTTCGACTGTTGCGAGTTAATAGATACTATTCGCTACATCTTCAAACGACTTGGCGAAATCGGATTGCGATACTGTGCTAGTTATACAAACAAGAAATACCTTCAAGGGAAGGTGGATGCTAGTAGTGATGAACGATCGTCAAGCAGGCAATTCCGAAACATTGGCTCCAGAGACGTTCCCTGTTCGACGATTTCCCACCTACGCATTAGCTATAGATGCACCTTCCACTCGCCAATCAACACGGGGGAAAAGAGAAAACTGCAAGGTATGTTTGTTACAAGATAATTCATATCACAACCCCTGTATGAATACGTGAGCATTTATCGTCGCCGTGTGTGGTACCGGAATCGCGCTGTATCCTCGGTAACGCGACAGGAGCATCCACACTATTTCCCGCCGCTATATCGCGTCCCTGAAAAGCGGTCTGAGTCGCCACGCGATAGCGGAACACCCTATCTGCTTCACGGGAAGCCGTACTTTTGGCTGCGCTAGCATATAAACCACGTGATGTAAAGATCCGGCCGCAAATTCAAAATGGTGGCCAAGGAATCTGCATACAACGATGGTTCTCGGGTGCTGACCCGAATCTCGCGGGTTTGATCCCGGCCGCGGTGGTCGCATTTCGATGGAGGCGAAATGCTAGAGGCCCGTGTGCTGTGCGATGTCAGTGCACGTTCAATAACACCAGATGGTCGAAATTTACCGGAGCCTTCCACTACGGCCTGCCTCATAATCCTATCGTAATTTTGGGACACAAAACCCCATATTATTATTATTATTATTATTATTATTATTATTATTATTATTATTATTATTATTATTATTATTATTATTATTATTATTGGGCTGTACACTATCACCCTTGTGTTACGAGTCAATGTTAAGGTAATGCTGTTCATCGGCAGCCGAGTCTCGAAATTGCGTGTCTTTCGGTGGCACAGAAAGTGCTAATACCTGTCATTATTCTTTCAGAAGAAAGTGACATTTTATAGCCTGCTTGCAAACAAAGCACAACGCTTGCTCATATCGCTCAGCAACATCTGCGGGGTAAGACCTAGTCTGAAGCCTTACCGTCATATTAGTTTCCACGTCTGTGATGTTTCCGTATTCGTCCTCAAAGCATTTCGCTTTGTCCATGAACTTGGCACGGGTATCATTTGTCCACCATTGTTTCAGTGCGCCATTTGCGTCGAACTGACTCCCTGCCGAGTCAAGAAATAAAAAAGAAACGCGAGCACTGTTGAAGGACGCAATTTCTCAGTAAGATGCCTGGACGCGTTTATTGCACACTTAACTGCGTTATCCCAGCGTGAAAGATAGGAAAGACGCCCACTCCCCCTCACACTCCAGTCACTGGTAAGCGTAACTGTTTTTTTGTGTGTGTGTGGTTAGACGCTCACGCAAAACATTTTTCGAAAGATGTCACGTGTAATTTTCATTCCATTTCTTTGTATGTTCGAACAGGTTTTGTTGTACAATGAAAACAATTTGTCCGCATGCGGTTTACTTTCGTCAGAAAATGATCATATATGCTTTAATATTTTTTTACTACTAGGCTTTCTTTAACCGCTACCCTTTCAGTGGACTCGCACTCAACAAGAATTTGGCTATGGCTCCAGCTAGCATTTTTTGTGTACTTTGTATGGCTTACGTCTCGAAGTAAATCGAATTGGATTGAAATCTACGCCCCGGGTCAACATCAATGTTATTCGGCGCTTGAGCCTGAGAGAATTGGACTATTCCGATTACATTGAGCATGTTCTGAACAATTTCAAATCGCGTAGCTTTTCACTGCAAGAAACATGTAGAGTAGGGTGTTAGCGTATACATTGCCTGTACATAATGCAAAGCAAAGTGAAGATCGAGGTCGTGGTGATGACACGTACTTTTGTATTTAACTCTGCTCGTTAGTTTATTGATCGCACCATACTGTTCTATGTTGCAGCGCAACACACACGGCCGTGCGAGGTGAGAGGCGCGCAGTAGAGGAAGGGACTAAACATCGATTACCTGAGGCTCCTAAGATTTCCTTGTGAGATACGTTGCGCTTTGTGGGGTTACCTAGGAAACTGTCACTAATCCCGTTAATCGGGACGGCAATCGCCGGGCGGATTCTAAGGGCTGGCGTCACGGCCCTCCGAAAACGCACCACGAAAGCGCGGACAATTTAGAGTTGGTCCTTTGGTGCGCCAGCGAACGCCGGTTGTGGTCCAAAGACCGAGTCAGAGCCGAGAGTCGATAACACAAACGAAGACGAAATATATTCTCAGTTAAGGCAATACAAATAACACAAACACGTGCACACTCGGCTGGTACCAGTTACAACTTCACAATACAATTCAGATGGTGTTTACACAACGGGAGCTAAACAAACAGATCACACGCTACACATGCAATCGCATGCATTACAACTATTCAACGACCGTTAAAGTCCTGAATAGATAATGGCGTATCCAGTCCGCAATACTTGGACGGTAATCGAATGCTTCTCTTCAAGGAAACACTCACGCCAGCTCCAGCGTTGATCGTCGTAGCTCAACCGTCGTCGTGACTTGTCACGGCTCACACGGTGTCGTCATCGGATTCTTCCAAATCGACGAGCGACCGACCACACACCATCATAAACACGTCTTCTTTGGCTAACGAAGCCAAACTTCACCATCACCGGGCCGACTGACTCGCTCACTGACTTGCCGACTCCCTTCACTCCTCACTGGCTCTCGTCGTTTGCACGCTTTTATCTCTTCTTCCCCGGTTTCTAGAAGCGTCGGGAGAGTTCTTCCGCGTGCAATACAGCCAAGCCTAGAGAAAGGGCGAGAGCTTTCTCGTATGTTCGAATCGCGGCGGCACCGCTCGCGGATGCGTCACCCCATCCTTCTAGAAAGATCCAGGCTTTGCCAGGCGTTCGATCGTGTTTACGGCGTCTGGCTCGAGTGGGTGAGGAGGATGCGGCGCGCCGGCGTCTTTTGATGCTTGTTTTTTCGTCAATCGCGCTTCTTGGGCGCGCGATTCGCGCCGTTCTGTCTCGTAGCAGTTTGAAAGCGGCCTCGCGCGCGCTTTATAACCCGCTAATTTGTGACAGAAACACAACTTTATACGTTTCGCATTTAGCGAGCGTATATTCGGTCGCTTCGAATATTTAAACGTGCGCAGTAAGTAAGTTGTACCTTATGTCTTGTTATTCTAATATACAAAAAAATCGATTATCGTAATCTCAAAAGCGCCAATAATTGTCCGCTATGTCACCTGTTGCAGTCTTGCACTTTGGTTCCCTCGCCTGTATATTTTTCCTTCGTCTGTATATGTAAATAACCTACGATGTAATAATAAAACTGATTGATTGATTGAATGATTGAGTGATTGAATGATTGATTGATTGATTGATTGATTGATTGATTGATTGATTGATTGATTGATTCATTCATTCATTGATATTGCAAAATCACCCACCTGTGTCATCGAAGCCGTGCGTCATTTCGTGACCAACCACTGTGCCAATGGCCCCAAAGTTGATGGAACTGTCATTCAAAACGTAGTTAGTGGAACGGACAGGACACCGTTAATTAACGATAAATCAGAAATTCAGAAACTGCTAAAGCACCTTATTATAGATAACTTGTTATTAAGGTTGCTGGAAAATTTGCAAAATCAGCCTATGTATTATAGTCTGCATTCTCTCCATCTTATAAGTCCTCCTACTTTCAATTGTTGCAGTAAATTGTTCTGAAAAGTCGGGATTGGTAACTAATCAAATGATCTTATTATCTAGGTCGTCTAAATATCTGGATCATCTGTTGTTAACGATCGAGATCTCAGTACTTGCAGCAGTTCTAGCTAAGTTTAACGCGGTGTTAACCCCGCTTTTCAAATGATGTAAATTTTTACTTATATTTCTGGATTTAAGATTCATAACAGAAGCGACTTTTCAAATGTTGTTGATAACGTACAGTTTTGAGTGCCTGTAGCGTGGTAATGATGTGTCAATATTTCTAAGAAGACACCTTCAACGGCGGTCACACGCCCACAATGGATGTCAAAACGCGACAGCTTAAGACGAAGCCTTTGCCCTGTGCTTCCGAATTCGAATGCGTAAAAAAAGACACTCTTTATTCTGTCTGCAAACGAACGATTTGATGTTATATGAACTTGTTTAACAAAAGTGGAAAGGTATCCCAACTGTTCTGAGAATATTTCATTTCTATTCGCGATAGCCGTCGCGTTGGTCGAGTGGTTATGGTGCTCGACTGCGAAGTTGAAGGTCGCAGGATCGAATCCCAGCCGCGGCGACCACATTTCGAGGGAAGGGAAATGCTAGAGGCCCGTGTACTTAGATTTAGGTGTACATGTACGTTAAAAAACCTGAGGTGGTTGAAATTTCCCTCGACTACTGCGTCCCTCATAATTATATCAAGTGTTTTGGGACTTAAAAGCCGAACAGTTATTTATATTATTATTATTCCTTTACTCACCGTGGAAGTCCTTGTCCGTAGAAGACCCCTTGAAGAATCCCTGAAGGAAACACTGTGGAGAAACGTGTATGCGATTCCATGTAGGCTTTGATAACGATCGCAACATACGGGATCGATTATAATGCTTGTAAGCATAAAGGACATAAAGAAAATTCTCACGTCGTATTCGCAGTGCATTTCATTACACGACGTCGCCATGGAAGTCGAGCTATTTTGGTATCGCCACGTGCGTTTCGAACACTGTTTTGCGACTGTAGACTTTCTAAACATTTCAAGTTGACTTCAATAGGATTTCAGCGAGCAGTGACGTCAGGGATTCTAGATTCATTCGTGTCCTTCAGTTGTGGTAGCGATGAGAAGTAGTTTAGTTAACGTGATTTCTAAAGAGGTTCATAAGGTTGCAGGTACAGTGGGCGGTGCGCAAGTATGTGCTACCCTACCGCAAAGAAACGTTCGGCTGTAAGCCGTTATATTTATATCCTGAGCAAAGGCTAGTAAAAGCGAAGCTTACGCTTCCGGTGTCACGGATAAACGTCACGCATACTCACCCATTTCGTTACCACTGGGGCTGTAGAAAGCATTCACAACCGCAGGACTGACTGGCCACCTAAACACATTGAGAACGGGCTGCATGTGACTTGCAGAATGACTGATTGGCACTCTCTACACTCTAAGAAAACAAAGATTAGACTACCTTTTATTCCCTTTGGGGAATCCTGACTTGCCAAATATATAACTCCCTTTAAAATACCATTTAACTCCCTTTTGGTAGTCATTGCACTCTTTTAGGAGATTAGTGCGATGCGCGTCTCTCCAAAATAGGTTGACGTGTACCTTTAAAGGGAGTGGGCCAAGACAGGACTCAAACAGCAACAAGTAGAATTTTAAATGCGAAGCATTTCTTAGCGAACTTCTGCGACTTTGAGCGTATCTATCTATCTATCTATCTATCTATCTATCTATCTATCTATCTATCTATCTATCTATCTATCTATCTATCTATCTATTTATCTATTTATCTATTTATCTATTTATCTATTTATCTATTTATTTATCTATCTATTTATTTATCTATCTATCTATCTATCTATCTATCTATCTATCTATCTATCTATCTGTCTGTCTGTCTGTCTGTCTGTCTGTCTGTCTGTCTGTCTGTCTGTCTGTCTGTCTGTCTGTCTGTCTGTCTGTCTGTCTGTCTGTCTGTCTGTCTATCTATCTATCTATCTATCTATCTATCTATCTATCTATCTATCTATCTATCTATCTATCTATCTATCTATCTATCTATCTATCTATCTATCTATCTATCTATCTATCTATCTATCTATCTATCTATCTATCTATCTATCTATCTATCTATCTATCTATCTATCTATCTATCTATCTATCTATCTATCTATCTATCTATCTATCTATCTATCTGTCTGTCTGTCTGTCTGTCTGTCTGTCTGTCTGTCTGTCTGTCTGTCTGTCTGTCTGTCTGTCTGTCTGTCTGTCTGTCTGTCTGTCTGTCTGTCTGTCTGTCTGTCTGTCTGTCTGTCTGTCTGTCTGTCTGTCTATCTATCTATCTATCTATCTATCTATCTATCTATCTATCTATCTATCTATCTATCTATCTATCTATCTATCTATCTATCTATCTATCTATCTATCTATCTATCTATCTATCTATCTATCTATCTATCTATCTATCTATCTATCTATCTATCTGTCTGTCTGTCTGTCTGTCTGTCTGTCTGTCTGTCTGTCTGTCTGTCTGTCTGTCTGTCTGTCTGTCTGTCTGTCTGTCTGTCCGCCTACGACTTTGTGCTCTCCTGGCCGTTTGGTTAATCGGACGTATACCAAAATTGGTGTGTCATAACATGGCCTTATTACGAACATAAATGATAGGTCATATCATGAAAAACATGACACGCATGTCATGAACAGCATGATTTACATTCCACGGCCTTTGGGCTCCCTGGCCGTTCCGTTAATTGGATGTATACCAAAATTGGTGTGTCATAACATAGCCTTATCACGAACATAAATGACAGGTCATATCATGAAAATCATGACACGCATGTCATGAACAGCATGATTTACA